>NC_052056.1:119199188-119505802 GCF_903992535.2 Arvicola amphibius
TGATGCAGAGGTCGTGGGAAGGGGGTGCTGCTTACTGAATAGCTCCTCATGCCTTGCTCAGACTGCTTTTATAACTCGGGACCACCAGTCCAGGGATGGCATCACTCACAGTGGCTTGGCCCTTCCCCATCAATGACAACCAAAAAAAATTAGTTCTGCCTACAATCTGATCTTCTTGGAGGCATTTTCTCATACATGAATCCCTCAGATGACTTCAGCTTGTATCAAGTTGACAAAATATCCACACAACGGTTGACATGGACCAATTCCTACAGACACATATGGGGTAACATAGCATGACATTGGAGGGGTGTGGCCTTCCTGGTCATCTAAGAACTTGAGTAAAGCCATCCCCAGTGTCTTCAGAGCAAGGTCCCACCTGTCCTGAAATAGGGGCCCGCATGCAGGAGAGGCTTGAGGGGGCAGTGTTACATTGAAGTCAATAGCCTCTGTCACTGCTTGGTGTCAGGTCTGAGAACTGGGACAGCAGACTGCTTTCAGGAGGATCGGTGGATGACAGATTAGCACCAACACACCACCAGCCCATAGAGCCCTTGACCGTGTCTCTGGCATGTGACTTCCTGTCATTCTTTTTCATCATGATTGTCCCACATGGATGGGGTATGGGCAAGAGGTGGCGACTGAACCTGTTTCTCATCCATCCTCACATGTCTGGAAGACAGGACGGTAGAGCAGGAGGACCCCGGCTCTACTTGGGTCCTTTGCCATCTAAACCAGAAGATGATATGGGGTGAATGTCCTATAAGGCAAGTCACCTGGACTTCTCCAGGAGCCTCACACTTGGATCAGTTTGAATGTTTTGACCAATGAAAATTCTTGCTTCATCTAGGGCGCCACATACAGAGGGTGCTAAAATGACCAAGAGGTTACATTGAGCTTCTATGGCTTGCCCTTCCTGTGTAGAATGACATTCAGGATGCACGCGTGTTGTATAATTTTTGTGTTCTGACAAATCTTGCCTAGAGATCAGAGGGGGTGGAGCTAGACACTTCTTAATCAGAGGTCAGGGAGTGAGGGTACTTGGAAAGAGGAAGCAGGAAAACCAGGAGTTTAAGGCCACCCGGGGTATACAAGAGTCTACCAGTCTAAAGGAGAAATGGAGTGGGGTGGTGGTACATTACTTTAAACCCAGTACTAGGGAGGTAGAGATGGAAATATAAGGTGGGGTGGAGACAGGATCTCACCCTCATATTTCGTCAGTATTCAGAGATAAGAAGTTACCGAAGCAAAGCTGCTCCTTTATATTTCAGGTTATTACCCTGATACAACTCCTGGTTTTTATTAATAAGACTAAATACAATCACGCTTCATATGGCACCCAGTGTGGGACATCGTGAAGCAGAATTCTCAGACACACTCAAGGGGATGAGACATCCTTATAATTACTCCCAAGGTGTGGTGGTGGTTGCCTTTTTTTCCAATAACGCTTTTAAAACTGAGCTCTTTAGGACTGCTAAGATTAACTGAAGCCAATTGTGTGGGGTAGCCTTATTGCCCCAAGCCCATGTTTTTATCATTTCTATAACAAAAGGTGAATGCTTGAAGATACTATTGCTTCTTTAATTTCTTTTAGATCATTATGCATATAGGTTCTCCATGTATATTTTTTTGACTACCTTAGGGTACTTGGTGCCAGATGGTCTTCCCGAGATCACTGGATAGGCAGCTATAACTTGGGCAACTTAGATCTGGCACATACTGATGAGGCTAAATCCTGTCCTTGTACCTTCTGTCCCTATTCATCAATTTCGATAAATTCCTCAATCTTTAAAATATTTTTACTATTGTCCTTTGTAAAGCCTGTCTTCTAATGTCCTCACTGAGGATTCTCATCAATAGACATAATCTGATGGTATATTACTAGATTACTAGATTCTGGAGACATACCTTATCCAGAAATCTCTCAACTGTTCAACAGATCTCAATTATTAAAACTCAGCAGCACGAATTCTCTTAGATAATGTCTCAGCACCCTCCGACATTGACTGGATTCTGTTTGTCAAATTGGTTGTATCCCTCTCCAAAGTGCTGATTTTTCCCTTTTATAGCTGTTCATTATTAGTCTGTAAAAGTCTGGATTTCTAAAAGTGCCTCATTCTTGGCTGTTATCAAACCATTTTTTGAAGCCATTTCTAAAAGTGCCTCATTCGTGGTTCTGTTATCAAACTATTTTTTGAATGAGGTAATATGAAAAACAAAGCTAATCCCTAGAATCAAAGGGATGTATAAGTCTCATAAGCCTTGCAGAATACCGTCCATACCATAAACGGGTTATTGAACTTCCTAGATATATTATTGGTAACTTTTAGCTTTATAGATCTTGCCTGTCATAAAGCAATTGTAGTGAATTGGAGTAGGTGCAATAAGTTATCAGCCAGCAGGTACCACAGTTGCAGCCGCATGGCTAGACACAAACGGCAGCGTACAGTCCCAAGTTGGTTTTTGTACATTAGATATAAAAAATATGCTTTAATAAAGAGCAGTTATTAAGGCATTTAAAGTAATCCCAAGAGTTGGTGACCAGGTGACCAGGATAAAGAAAACCCAAAGCTTTCAGTCCGTGTGAGTCATGGGCTGTGCACGCTGCTGTGGGGATCCCTGGCTGGAGAAGCAATCGCATGTTAAAAGGGACATAGAGAGGGTGGTGGGTGGTTTGCCAGCCGAGTCAGCAAATGGGGAGCACTGCGGGGTGCTAAAAGGTGAACTAGGTCCCACATTGGGCACCAGATGGAGCGTAAAAAGTGGGGAATGTGAGTCAAATAATCCCAACCTAACTACAAAAGATTCCAATTATTGTAAGGAAAAACTTACAGAACGGGAGGTCCAACCTCAAGGTGTGGAGTGCAGGAACAAAACCGCCGGCCTGCCCAGCTCTCTTCTCTGGGTACCCAAAGGTCACGCCTCAACCTGGTCCAGCCTCTTAAAAGTGATTGGCTGAAGGAGGTTCCCCATCCAGTAACCCAGCAACAGCCTCTCTTAAAAAACCTCAATCTGGACACAGAATCACATGGATGCCATTCTTGAATGGATTTTCACATGTGGCTTCAGAGTCCCTTGCTTGCAAGGAAGATGCTGAGGGACAGTGGGAAACCATGCCAGTGGTCCATGATCTATTACCAGGAAGTCACTTTAACCTCCTTGGGATCCCAGTGTTAAAGGCTGAAGCCATGGAGGGTGAATGGGATGGTGTAGAATTGTTGATGGACAATTTTATCAAATGAGAGCAAGGGCCATCTCAACAGAATCCACCTTGGTGCTGAATATGCTGCATACAGAACCTGTCAGACTGAAGAGCCATCCACCAGCCAGACTACCTGAGGACCCAACTTGGAGCAGCCAAGTGTGAGTGACTCGGTTCAAAACTGGGGCAAGGCCCCCATGTTTAAACCTCCAGGACCCTCAGCTGACACAGGGTCTTGGACCCTCATGGTGATAAGAGAACCATCCCAAAAGTTGTCCTCCAACCTCCACATTCTAAGGGTGGCACCTCCCTCCGTAGTCAAGTAAATAAATGCAATGCCTTGAGACACTCAAGTTTTAAGTGTTTGTATGCAGAATCCCTTCCATCAGATTGAGTAAAGAATGTGGTGGTGATGCCCCAGGAAGACACAGATATGGATGCTGTCATGCAGTTCACCCATATTCAGAAAAAATAGAGCTACGAATACAGATCTTCAGAGTCTGTATTTCCAATGGAGACAACTTTCCCACTTGCCAAGTAGGGACCTACTGTACGGACAGCACAAGATGGGTGGCTTAGGGGTTGCTACTCTAAGACCTGCGAGCCAGCTGATCGTCTTGCTGGCCAACTTGAGACAACTGGTCATGCCGCTATAACCTCAGCTCCTATGGTGCCCCATTTTTGTTGCAGGTTGTGTCAGTGTTGTCACATAGGGTCAGGAGGACTCTGAGCAAGAGTCTTGCCTGCAGATGGGAGGAACATACATATGGAATCTTGCACGCATCCACTGGACAGTTTTGTGGAGTAAAGTATGCTATGAGGGTCATGGTCTGACTTTCTAGCTGATCAAATTTTAAGAAGTCTCCTTTCTTAATTCACTTTTGTCTTCCAAGTTGTGTTAGACCTTACAGCGGACCCTTCACACAGTACGGTGAAAACCACATCCGCTCACGGAACACTGCCTTTTCTCTATGCTCAGATGCTAAGAAAGGAAATAACCTGTTCCCAGAGGGTTGCTGAGGGAGAAAGCAGCTAAGGATAAGGGGCTGCTCTAAAGTTGGTTCAGTGTGTAAGTGACTTGGAAGCTATGCCATGCATGTGGCAGATACTCTCACAGGGAGGACAAGACTTTCCCATGTGTTCTTGATTTCTTGTTGGAACCAAAACTCCTGGATTAATAGACCTCACCTTGGTCTCATCAACCTTTCCTGAATGTGCAGCCTGTGAATCTGAGACAAGGCCTCTTGGGGTGAGGCTTCCATCCTTTGCTTACAGGGACGCCTGTTTCCACTGCTGTGCATTTCCCCAACACAGCAAAACGAGTCCTGCAGAAAATTCTCTTGGTTGCTTTCCCCATGATGTGGGCTCATGTCAGGGATTGTAACAAACTTATAGGCATACAAATAAGTTTTGAATCCCTGGTTATTGGATATTTGCTGTCACCAATGTAATACGCCAACCTAACCAAATGAATCCAGGTTTAACAGAGCAAAGTATCTCCTACATGACTCCAGGACGACAGAGAAATCACACAGCAAATATGGCGGCCACGTCTTAAGTAGCCTATTGGCATTGTCTTGAGCAGCTCTGGGGAAGGGCTAACCCTTGGCTTTGAGGTGAGGGCCTCTACTGTTTAGCAGACTTTCTGAGGGGCCAGGGTCTGGAGGAAAAGTGGGGCTTCCACCTAATCATCCCAGACTCTCTGGGTATATAGATGCCAGGGGCTGAGGTGGAACTCCCACCAGAACACGGCTGTTCAAAGCATGAAAAGAACTTGGCAACCTTCCAGGATATTTCTGTGGTGAACGCCAACCCAGCATTTTGGTGGACTCGGGAAACACTCTTCCTTTGATTCAATGATACAGACATCTTGGTGCATATGAGCATGAGTACAGGCATCACCACTGATGTGGTCTAAAATGGTCCCTGGATTAACTTCAACCACTGCAGAAATGACAGCTATGCAGAGCTAGGTGTGGGCTGTTGTCCAGAGGAGGGTGGAGCCCCTTTCCTAAGAAACTGACTCCTGGAAGCTCTCGTTCCGGCTCACCCACTCCTAACAGTCTTCAGCTGGCTGGCTGGGTACCTCCACTGCAGGATGCAAATGTGTTGCATTTCAAACCTTTTACTCCTGTAACACCCCCAAAATATCCAGTCTTTCTGTGCCAATCCAAGGTTGAAGTTCAGCTGTTAAGGATCGGATTGGCTGGTTCAGATCAACATCCGAATTGAGTCCTTTTCAAACAGATCCATTTTGAGTGTTCCATCCCTCTTAAAACTCATTGTTTTGCCATCCAGTCTCCATCTCCTGATACTGCTTCCGATGTTAACGCTGTTCTCTTGGGTTCCTCCTAAGTAGACCCCACCTATTGAGCCCGACCCCGCAACCCTAAAAAGCAGGTGCTGTTCTGCTTTAGGGAAGACAAAGCAAATATTGGGAGTACTCCCCCATCCCTGGGATGCTCAAGTCTCAGAAGGGATCAGTGGAGTCCCACTCTCAGAATCCATAGTGGGTAGGATGGGATTGGAGGTGGTGTGCATCTTGGTAGATCTTTTGCAATCAAGACTATTGCACAGGGGAAAGTGAGTCCCTGTTTTGCTAGCATGAGCTCTGGTTCCTGGTCTTGGAAGGTGAGGTCTCAGGAGCGTAGCCCTCGGCTCTATGGGTGCTGAGCCACCATTAGTCCCCATAGATCATGAATACTTGAAGAGTTGTGGCTAATGCTCTGAACAGTTTTTTTTTTTTCTGTTGGCACTTGTAATGGTATATCTAACACTGATTCTTGACTAACATCTGGATTTGGATTTGGGGTGTCATATGTGCAGGAGTGTTTCTATAATCAGAAAACCTTTAAGAGTTTCAAACTAAGGAGTAACTCCATGGAACCCCCCAACTCAAAATTGGGAGCTGGGGAACTTCTATGAATCCAGAGACTTGATATAGAGTCCTTCTAGGCAGCTTTAAATATGGTGGCTTTACCTTGCTTTCCTATGCCAAGTCCATGACATTTGATCTATAGTTCAGTCCCTCTTATCACACCACTCTTGTACCAATTTTTTTCTGAGGTAAAATGGCCATAGAATTCTCTAAAGCTGCCTCAACAAAGTCTCCTTTGACTGCCACACTTTCCTCCCCTGGTAAGGAAAAGTTCCCAATATTAAGACTAAGTGGTGGCTTGAATTCCAGGGTGTGTGTATAATACTATGTTATAAAATTACAATAATGTATTACTTATTTTACACACACCCTGGAAACTTAAGTGAATTCTGCCTCTTGTATTGGCTAGGCTGGAGGGCAGGTGGGTACCTCAGACTTATCAGACATCCTCTACCCCTCTCCTTGTAGTTATGAGTACTAGAAAATATCTTCTGTGTATCACTCTTGCAACCAAGACATTTGACTCCAGCCTGAGCCAAGAACAATACAGCAGCCAAGGTTGGTACTATTGTTGGATGGCTATGAAAGGCTCTTGGATGTCACCTGAAACTAGTGTAATTGTCACCCTCGCTCTGGCCTTACAGACTTACAGAAGTCTATTCAGCATGTCATTGCTATTTATAATAGTTCATGTCTGAATGTTTCTATCTGCGCACACACACACATTGCAGAAGCCATAGCCTGTGTGAAGAGTTGTGATCAAGAGACAATTGTAGTTTTTCATGTTGAGGAGCTCAATTACAAAGAATGACCTTGAGTCATAGCCTCTGTGCTTGCCAAACAGGACCACATGGAATGTCTTGACTCAAGGTAGACTTTCTCTAACATCTTTCCCACTGCCTCTGAGACAAATATTGCTCTTATTAAGAACCGAATGGCCTTACTTCTCCATGATGGAGTTCCATGTGGAAACCCAGGAAGTTCCTCCTGGAAGTGTTAGAGGATTAGAAACAGCATCTGGAGATTGCCTCTCATTACCCTGTCTTTATAGCGGACATGCTGATTGATTAGAGTGCCCTTGTGGGAAATCCTGTCAAGATGGTAGAAATGGGCTGCCTTGGTAGATTAGCTCTTCATATCAGTATGTGCTTGTCCAAATGTACAATGGCCTTTGTGTGTGTAACCTCCTGGTCACTTTTGAGGAACTGGATTTAGACGAGAGTATGCTATGAAGACCTAAGTCAGCTCTTCAACTCATCTAGGGTGTCTTTACAGCAAGATTCCATCTGTCCCCATCTGAAACAGGGGCCTTGCATGTAGGAGACTTGAAGGCAGTGTTCAAAATTGTAGTGACACTACCAAAAGGTATGTGATCCTATCAGTCTTTGATCTCAGATCTGATCGTCATGGAAACTGTATACTTCATTCAGCCACATGTGCTAGAATCAGAGGATAAAGGAGATATGCACCAGGAACTCGCCTGCCCATGGAACCTTTTGATCACATGCCTCTGACAGGATTTCTTCTTAATCATTATTGTCCCGTGTGAAATGGTGGCTATGGGCAAGAGATAGTGACTGACTGCAAGTGTCCTAGTCCCTTGGTTCACCTATCTGGAAGGAAAGACAATAGGGCAGATGTCCTTTCAAATTAAAACATGTTATAAAGTAGGATAGATGTCCTATAAGGCAAATCACCTGAACTCTCCTTAGGATGCTCATATCTCAGTGTGAGTTGGACGTGTTTTGACCAATGAAGATGGATTCTTGAATTAGGGGGCACATACAGAGAAGCTGAAATGAGCAGGCGCTTACAATTGAGCCTTCTGTGGTTTGTCATTCCTATGTTTGAGACATCCGGGAAATCCGTCTATTTAAGTACCCACTTTAATCTAGCAAGCATGGCAGACTTTCTTGGAAGGACAGAACCCAATGTCTGTTCTTGGGTGTCCAGTGCATTCCGTAATTTCTGCATGAGTTCTACATAGCTTGACTCTGGTGTCCATTTGTATGCACAGTCTAAGGTGGAAGCTTCAAAATCAGGAATGGCCACCCCCTGTCTTTTCTTTGCTTAAAGGGATGCCTTGTATTTTCTTCAGGGGTGTGCTAGTCTCTGAAGCAGAGTGGACTGTTCTGGAGATAATGTCTTCATAGCTGGTGTATGTAGAGGGAAGAAGATTCATCATGTGATCGGCCTGCAGCTGACCCAATGAACATACCACTATTTAAAGATGGGAACAGCATCACATTCTTAAATTCCCAAAGAGAATGCTGATTTGGAATCTGTAGCACCAACAGGACTTCTTCATTTAATAAGACATGAGGATGGTACGGGAGTCTCTGAGGTGTTTGTGCACGAGTGATACACATCTGTAACTTGTGCATTACATCTTGGTGACCTCAACCTCGACACAGGTGTGTGGTCTAAAACGGCCTCTAGATTCAACTAAGCTGTGATTAAAAAATCGGAGCTAAGTGTAACTAGACTGGAATGGGCCATCGTTCTCAAGAGTGGCTGGAGATCTTTCCTATGAGCCCATGGTATCTTGCCTTGCCTCACCCACTCCTAACCCTCTTCCCTGGGCAAGCAGAGCCACCTCCATTGCAACACTCAAAAGCATCGTATCTTCAGCTTTTACTGAATCCCTTTCACATCTCAATCTTTGGTTTTTCTTTACCAAGTCAAGTCAGGCTGCCATCGGATTGGCATAGCCAGCTTGTTTCAAACATGGCATGAGCATTTTGTGAGTAGTTGGCATCAAACACGTCTCACTGTGTAGGGTTCCCCTTATTTAGCTTTCAATGCTTTCATAAACTACCTTCCTCATCTAATTTTTGGGGGGGGGGTCTTCCCAGTTCCCCTCTCAACAGAGCACCCACCAAATCTGACTTGTGACCCCAAACGGCAGGTGGTTGGTTTGCTTTCGGATGAAGAAACTAAGGGGAAATTTTGCCCCTTGCTGCCAGGCTGCTCGTGTCTCAAGGAATCAGCATAACCACACTGAGTTCATATGGTCACATCACTGGATGTGAGTACTGGAAACAGTGTATGGCATGCTGGTAGGTTGCTGCAATGAAACCATTGTAGTGGGTGTAGCTTCAATGCTATGGGTTCTGGCGCCTGTTAAACTTGAAGATAAAGCCTCAGTCTTGGGTAGCTCTCAGCTTAGTATGTGCTATGGCATTATTGATCTCCATGTTTTTGAAGGCTTTGGAAGGTACACCTCAGTGGCTTTCTCTAAGGACACAATGGAATTCTTTGCTTCTCTTAATCACTTTGGAACTGGGGTGTGTCTTCTAGAAGGGATATCTCTACAGACCATCTCTAGAAACACCTCCAAAGAAACGCCTCCAACCCATCGGGGAAGGTCTTAATAGTCAAGAGAGTTGACGTGGTCCTGCTGTGATCTCCTGTAGCTGTGTTCTATATGATCTGAGATGCCATGGACAGAAATTGAAAGGGTCTTATTGTCTTAGCTAAGAGACAACCTAATCTATTAACATGACATTGGTGTCCTCCAAAGATTGATCGGTGTGTGAACTGGCTCAGGGAAGGAAGTGGTGGAGGGAGTTGAGCTTCTGGATAGCGGAAGATGGTTGAGGGCAAATGATGTTGAATGACTATGGAAAGCACCTGTGCTAGGACTGAGAATAGCTGTCAGGTTGTGGGTGGCCTGGGGGGATTCCTCTTCTGACAGGGGCCTGGAAATCTTGCAGGAAGATGGCCAGCACTTGATCCTTTTAGTGTTAAATTCTCCAATGATGGAGGAGCCTGGCTGGTGGAGCAATGATGGGGGTGTGTCTTGCAAATCAAGGGTTTTTTTTTTTTTCTCCTTTTGGCTCTGGGGTGCCTGCCACCCAGCTCCCAAATCCACATGGAGGCTTATTATAAATACCCAGCCTTAGCTTGGCTTGTTTCTAGCCAGAGTTTCTTAAATTAACCCACCTACCTTTTGCCTCTGGACTTTTATTTTTATTCTGTATACCTCTCTTTACTTCTTACTCCATGCCTTGCTGTGAGCTGGGTGTCTGGCCCTGACATCCTCTTATCCCTTCTTTGTTCCTCAATCTTTCTAGACTTCTCCTATCTATTCTCTTTGCCTGCCAGCTCCGCCTATCCTTTCTCCTCCTTGCTATTGGCCATTCCGCTCTTCATTAAGACCAGTCAAGTGTCTCAGACAGGCAAAGTAATACAGCTTTACAGAGTTAAACAAAGGCAACCTAAAAGAATGCAACACATCTTTACATCTTTACATCACTAAATATCCCACAGCATAAAATAATGTAATTCTACAACACAGTATTCTACAACACGAGGGTTTTGTATGGCTTCACAAGTTTGAAGCAGTCAGAAGGTCGTGGACAGCAACAACTTAAGCCAACTGACCACACAGACCTGGCTTCATATCTTTCTGGCCACCAATAATGAGAAGACAGATGAGAAATTTGAAAGCGTCCCAGCTTCTCTGAGCCTCCATGGCCCAAGCTCCTAGTAGCTAGCAGGCCTGTGTTTTGTTCTCCATGCTAAGTTCAAGCAGAGGTGACCTTGGCTATAGGAGAGGTCCGACTTCAGCTACGGTTCTCACCTTTCACCTGCCCACCTACTGTGTCTCACATGGTCCGGATAGGCCAATCCAGATGCAGAATAAAATGTCAGGCAGATAATACAGCTCTTGGTCGGTTTCTTAAGGTTGGTTTCTAATGCAAAGCTTTGAGAGTTAAACTCTGCCAGGAGTGTTATCTAGGGAGATGGTGGGGTTCTCCTACAAGGATGCTGAGCTGGCTGCTCGGGGAACTTAGCACCTCTGTGGAAGGACACTAGGCCCTGCTTGGGTTGAGGTAGAATATGAGATCCTCGTTTCTCACCAAAAACAACTTAAAGTGCCAGGCAGTAAGCTCATCAGTAGGAGTGAAGACTCATTGGGCACTAATGAAAATTTCTCAATGCTGCTTCCCCTACTCTGAGAGGCACTCAATCTATCCATTATTTTCTCAATGTAATCCTTATCTCTGACTGTCCAGGCTATACTTGGGACTGTAGCCCTCTCCTGACTGGTGCTGACCTTGTCACTGTGACAGGAAAAATGAATAGGCACAATATCTAGGCTTCCATACATTGTTCTTCCCCCCCCAAAAAAAAACCCCTCATGTATGAACATGTACTCTTGACCATAGTGTATGTGAAAGTGGAGGTTTGAATTTGACTTTTATCTGTCTCTGTGGTTGATAACTACTCTCAATGTTGGTAGCTGTTCTCACTTTAGTTGAGGCAGACTCTTATTGAACCTGGACCTAGCCTAATTGTGGTTATAGTACCGCCATACCCTCTGTAAAGAGCTCAGACCACAGGCTGTTGATACACCAGCCTGACTCTTATGAGTTCTGAATCTATGAAGCTCACTTGTGTGACAAGCACTTCTGAACGGTGCCATCTTCTCAGCCCCGGTTGTGATGTCCGGAGGGTCTCTACACCTGGGGACAGATGAGTTCACCGCTCTAAGTATAGAGCAATAAGAACCCAAGGGACCGGGGAGCAGTCATGGAGCCTCCGTAGACTTCCCAAGAAATGCTAGCTGCCTTGCCAAGACAGACCCACACCATCAAGAGCAACAGCACTGACTGACCTGTCACAAGCGTGGCTAGGTCTTCAAGCATTAATTTTCTGGTTTGAAATTTTGTTTGCATTTGTCCAAGGCAAACTGTTTAGCGGGGGACCTTTTGAACTTGCTCTGAGCTCGAAGTGTGTTGACTACAGTGTGCTCCCCTCCCCAGAGACAGACTATGTAGTGGAAGTCCCAAATCATCGACAGGTCAGAGCTCTTAACCTGACCGAGGGAAGTCTGAGTCTGGGCACCTCCTTTCTCAGTCTCGTTTTCCTTGCCAAGCTTCAGGTACCTTGCCACAGAGGCAAGTCCACTGTTGCATGGGACAGTGAATTTGACACTGGGAAAAGATGCCGGCTCCGAGGTATGGCCTTCAGGCATCAATGACAAGATGGGTAGTCAGAGAAAGTTACTTACCAATAACTGCTTCCAATAGTCAGAAAACCTGCATATGGCAAAGGGCTATTGACGGGATCCCTCCCCCTTTTAAAACATGCTTTTATCTGACTTATTCTTATCTTGTGTAACTTAATGGTAATTTGGCTTCTCACCTTTGAAAGGTCTCTGAAATAGAATGATCTCAACGTATACAAAAATGAAACAGAATAAAGAGGAACTTGTGAAACTTAAGGCATTGTTCTTGACTGTTAATTTACTGAATATTCTGCTATTTAACAGCTGCTGTTTACATAGTCTGGTTTTTGTTTTGCTCTATGCTAGGAATTTCCTACATCTTTGGTCAGGAGTTATGCTATAGTCTCTTATGTTACACATTGTCCTTCCAGAATCTGTCTCCTCACCATGAAATTATGCAAACTTTTGGTTCTTTTCAACATGTGTGATTATTTAAAAGACAGTTTATACTTTAAAGTCACGGGACTTAAACAGGGTGCAAATGGGGCTCATATGAGGAACCAGGAGCTGATTTCTCACTTCAGTGGTGTCGAGGATTACTGTTAACTTTAATCTCTTAGGGGGGCTCAACAGAGGCTAATCAACCCTGATGCCTGTATAGACAACAGCCCATTGATTGACAGTGAGCAACTGGTTCCAAAGCCATCCCGTTCCCAATGAGAGAGACTGCACCCTGAAGAAACTTCTGACTTAAACGCCCCAGCATCTTGAAATTTACCACAAGTGCTTGAATTGGTCACTAGACCATCATAAAAGATGAACATGGCATTGACTTCCATGTACATGAAGAGGTTCATGGGAATCCGAGGAGACCCAGGGGACTGTCCCAGCATCTTCTCCAGGATTCTGCCTCTCGCACACTGGTACCAGGCAATTGTTTGTCCAGGCAACTGAATAGCGTCTCCCATCCACTATGGCCCCAGCTGCCTCTTCACCCATCCCACTCAACTTGATGGTTCTCCTGAACCTCCCTGGCCTCCGTTTTTCTACCACACTGCTTGAGCCTTCATGACAGCAGCTTGCTAAAGCCACCATGGTCCTCCCGAGCTTCCTTCGTCTCCCTAGACAACCAGCAGTGCCGGTGAGGGACCTACAGTGATGGGAATCCTAACTCTCACCCCGAGCATCACCTGGTGTGACCCATGGTACAGAAGACTAAGCCAGAATAACCTGGTGAAGCCCTGATGCTGTGTATATGTAAATGGTCATTCACTCACCACACAGTCCATGCCATTGAACAGCTGGTCTTCCTAGCCCAAGTGAGTTTATCCTGGCTGCGCCAGAAGGATCAAGCCGAGAATGAGTCACACAGTGGTGGCCCCAGTCTATCTCCCTATTGTTGGGAGCATAGCATGGTCTCCAGAGAAACCAGGAATGTTAAGCACACAGGACTGTCTGTCTTTCCAACGGGAAAGATGAAAGACCTCTTCTTCCATCCAGAAAGCCGAGAACTAGAAATGTGATTGCCTGGTGAGCCCCATCATCTGTTAGACCAGGTCATATGGAATCCTACAGCCAGCACTGGATGTAGCTAGTAATCTAAAGGACCCTTTATAGCCAGGGGTTCCCCCAGTCTCCCACAACAGGACCAGAGGTGGATAATATCCCAAATGACCTCTAGGCTATTATCTGTATGACTGAGACCAGGCCAGACCCGTAGGCCCTGAACTAGTACAGGAACTAGTACAGATAACTAGTACAGGCAACTAGTACAGGCAGCATATCTCTTGAACCGATCTTCTTAGAAGGCATGGCATGTGCCCTGAGTCAAGTTTCAATGTGGTTATGCTCTTTATGCACCAGGGATTGTATTACACCGGGAAACTTCCTAAAATTGTACTGGGCCTAAATACATCGGCAAGTCTAATAACAGGTGGTTTATTCCATAGGCTGATCCAGGTTGCCTTCAACCTGCACTGGGTTTTCATTACCTCCTCAAGGGGTTCATTTTCCTGTAGGACACCTGCAGGGAGCCCCTCACCCTATGACCTTTTCTTGGAGATGTGGCAGGTGGAGATGTGAGCCATTGCTATGTCTCCATCCCTAGAACACACCTAAGGAACCTGTGGTGTCAGGTACCCACAGGCCCGGTGTCTCACTCTGCCCGCAGGCACACAGCCAAAACACACAACCCATCAAAACAATATCGGAAACCATACTATGCAAGCAAGGACCAGTAAGATTGTTTTAACTGCCCAATATGAGACACAATCTTCATAAGTACCCCTCAGTATATTTCAGTGCTAGCATGGAGCCTGCATTTAAGTGTGGCATGTATGCCCAGAAAGAGATTTCATTGGGAAACTTTCTTTTCCAAGTAGTTGTCATCTGGAGATAAGTTCTTGGGGGTGGGAGATCATGGCCACTCTTTCAACACTAGAGTTCCGTCTTACTTGGCACTGTACGGGCCCTGTGGAGGCTGCCACAGTCTGAGCTTACATCGTCCAGATGATACTGCTCCCCTGGTGTCATTCATCCTTCGTGGATCTCACCTTTCAGCATTTTTCTTCCACACCATCGCTGAGACTGAGGATGAATTTGATTTAGGGCGGAGTGTTTCAAGGTTCCTCACTAGAGAAAAATCTTGATGTACCTTACTGGGGCTGTACATGACCTTCTGGGGGGATTGTCTAAAAAATGTTTCTCCTCTAGAAAATAATGGTGCCAAACTTGCATTCATTTGGTTTGACTTTCGAGGTCACCAGACTTGGCTATAGTGGATTCTTGTTTATGCTCTGCATAAGCTCAAAGATCTGGAATCGACCAGAAGCCCTTGAATAACTTGGGTGATGTCTCCATGGGTTTGGAAGACCCCATTCCCGTGTGCACAGGAGCCCTTCTGACCCAATAGATACTTGTTTGGAAGACTTGCGTAATGAAGACATGGGCACTTGTGTGCACAAAGCAATGCAAATTCTGCCATTGGTCCTGGAGATTAAACAAAGAGCCTCATGCTAGGGCAAGCACTTTTCCTACCAAACTCTATCCCCAGCCCTCTTTATTTTGAAGACGGGGTCTCTTAAGTTTCCCAGGCAAGCCTTGAACTTCCTACACCAGTCTCCCAAGGATCTAGAATTGCAGGCCTGCAACACACTCCCCCCCCACCCCGACCCAGATTCGCCCACCACAACATCCTCAGGGAAGTTTATGAAAACCAAAGATCTTCATCTTACAAGGTTTCAGGAAACACTCGAGACTATGAGCCCTAAAATCTTAGCCATGGAGAAGAAATCTGAACAGCTGACTCTTCAAACTGAGGTTCTTTATCAACGTTATACAAAAAGAAGCCTCAGGGGCACAGACCCTGGACTAAACTTAGTGTGAAAGCCACATGCCAGTGTGCTCTGACATCATTGGTTTTCTGTAACTTGGGTTTGCATCCTAGTTTAATGGGGGCCTTCATAAGGTCCAAAGTTAGAAAGAGCATGGGTGTATGTCATTAGGAAAACCATCGCTCTGCACAGTGGATAGACACTAGTTTCTTAAAGGGACAGCAAGGTGGCTCAGAAGTGCTTGCTGTCAAGCCCAAAGACCTGAGTTGAATGCCCGGGACCCCAAGCTGTCCTGAATTCCATATGCCTGCTGTGGTACCTAGTGATGCATCTTTAAAAATTAAATGAGAATTTAGCAAAATAACTCTCACTGATACTCCAGGTAAAAATCCCATAAAAAGTATTCCCTAAAAGTATTAAAATTAGTTTTTAAGACTTGGGAGGGGAATGGGGCAGGGATGTGCACATGAGTGCAGTACCTGAAGAGGCCAGAAGAGGGCATCAAATCCCCTGGAGCTCTAGTTATAGACGGTTGTGAGTCCTGACAAAGGGTACAGGAAGCCGAACGCAGGTCCTCTTGCAAGAGCCAAGTATTCTTAGTTTTTGGCCCTAGACTATCTTTTTGAGTACGTTTCTAACTATTTAACAGGTACAAAAGAAACCTATTTGGCTGCAGCGTCTTCAAGCCTCGGTCCAACCTGGGCTTTTGCCTGCATCCAGGGCAGGTGAAGAAGGTAGCTGGATGCTTGGGTTCCATCTGCTGGCTGGAAGGGACGCTAAGGGATGCTAAGCTCTATTGCTTCTAACTATGGCTTCTGCTTATGATTTGTGGAGACCACGCCAAGGCCACAGCTCCAGTCATCCCCTGCAAGCCTCTCTGGGTACTAGTAAGCACCTGCAAAAAGACACTGTAAACTACAGGTGCATGAGGAGGCAATAGTTAAGGACCCACTGGGCCACTTCTGTTCAAGGCCGTAGCTGAACTCGGCCTGTGTGGGAAAGATGCCAGGACACGATAACCTTAGGTGTACTAGCTGGCTTTGTGTCAACTCGACACGCTAGAGTCCTCAGAGAGGAAGGAGCCTCAGTTGAGGAAATGCCTCCAGGAGATCCAGCTGTAAAGCATCTTTTCAGTGATCAGCTGGAGGGCTCAGCCCATGGGTGGGTGGCGCCATCCCTGGGCTGCTGGTCCTGGATTCTAATGAGCAGGCTGAGCAAACCAAGGGAAGCAAACCAGTAAGCAACTCCCCACCATGGCCTCTGCGTCAGCTGCTGCCTCAGTCAGGATCCTGCGCTGCTTGAGTTCCTGTCCTGACTTCCTCCATCGATCTGGAGGAGTGAGGCAAACAAACCCTTTCCTCCCCAACTTTTTCTTTTCATCATGTTTTGTCATAGCAATGGAAACCTTAAGACACTAAGTCTTCTAGGAATAGGCAGAAGAGACACAGATGGGCATCAAGGAGTCTCCGGCTGCCCAGCAGAGTTCTGCCCAGCTTTGGTTTCCTATCGAACAGACATGTCCAGGTCTCTGCTCCTACTGGACTTGGTCTGTCTTGGGTTACTATTGTTATAATAAAACACCATGCCCAAAGCAACAGGCGGGGTGGGGGGAAAGGTTTATCTGGCTCACTCTCCCACATCACTGTCGATCACTGAAGGAAGTAAGGACAGGAACTCGAGCAGGGCAGAATCTTGGAGGCAGGAGCTGATGTAGAAGCCATGGCGTGCTGCTTTTGCTGGCTTGCTCAGCCTGCTTTCTTATAGATCCCAGGACCCCTTGCCCAGGGATGACTCCATCTACAATGGGACGGGGCCATCCCTTAAGGAGGCCTCAAGCGGGGGAGGGGAGAAGCAGGACGCATGGAACTCTTTGGGAAGGGGAAATAGAACAGAGGCCGTGGGCAGGTGGGGAGCGATAGGGATCAGGTGGGAGTGAAAGGGGATGCTGGGAGAGATGACTAGAACTGGGGGGGGGGGCATGGGGCGGGCAATGTGGAAATCTAGTTCAATGGAAACTTCCTGGAATCTGAGGGTTGATCCTAGCGAAGGCTTCTAGGAAAGGGGAGATATGGATTCTGAACCAGGCAAGGCTTCCAGAAGCAGTTCTGGGACGGTGCCCAAACCCCAGCATCTACCTACAGTTTGCCCTGCCTGTAAAAGACGTTCTGGGAATGACGGTTGTAAAGAACTTGGAGGGACCAACCAATGGCTGTTCATACTTGAGGCTCATTCCACAAGAGCCTCTGAAGGAACTCTAGGACCTAGCAGCTGGATAGCCCAGAAACTTAGGATAGAAACAAACGCAACTGACAGAAAGTCAATAAAATAATTCCTGATGACTTTCTACTCATTGACTGGAGCCTAGAGCAATCCCCACAGAGGCTTCATCCAGCAATTGATGGGAGCAGATGATGCAGAGATCCACAGTCAAACATTAGGCCAGAGCTTGAGGAACCCTGCAAGATGGGAGGAAAGGTTATAGGAGTCAGATGGGTAGAGGGCACCAGAAGAAACAAGGCCCACGGAATCAACTAAGTAGGGCCTCACAGAGATTGGAGTGACAGTCACTCACCCATAGAATAATGGTACCGAGCTAGGTCCTCTATCTCGTTTGTGTATGTATATGTATATGTGTACATTGCTATGGTTGTGTAGCTTGGTTGTGTTGGACTCCTGACAGCAGGAGCGAGGGTTCTCTCTTGCCTGCTTTTTAGGACCCTTTTCCCCCTACTGGGTTGCCTCCTCCAGCCCTGATGCGAGGGCTTATGGCCTAGTCTTATAACTTGTTATGCAGTTGATATCCCTGGGAGGCCTGCTCGTTTCTGAATAGAAACTTGAGAGTGGACGGGAAGGTGTTGGGGGCTGGAATGGAAGGAGGGAAGGGAAGGAATGCCATGGCTGGGACGTAATGTATGAGGTAGGAAATAAAGAGCAGATTTGCCTACAGCCCAGTATTACAGAGGCTTTTTTTCAGTTGAGGTCTCTTCTCAGATGACTCTAGCTCATGTCAAGATGGAGTAAAATCAGTCAGCTTATGGTCTCTAAACAAACTGGAGCTTAAGCGGCTTTGTTTTGCACAGTGATGTTGCGTACTCCCACTTCTTTCTGATAAAAGTCCCCTTGTTGGATGGCTATAACTCTTGCATCCTCTACACATTGGCCTGACCCAGACTTAGAAGGGACAAGACTCCTGAGTTTCTGAAGGTCTCAAGGACATGCAGAAAAGTAGTGGGGCAGGGGAGACAGTAGATCCAGGCCAGCCAGGACACTGACCCTGTCTCAGGTTTGTACGCTTAAACACTCCTAGAAGGGCGACCAAGGCTAAGGTCACACTTGGTCCCCAGCCTTAAGAGTGTCTAACCAAAAAGTGTCTAACCAAGTTCTTTCCACTGTCTTTGACATTTTCAGTGTGCCGATTTGAAATGTCGAACACGATGGATAATTAACCCTTTTCATTTCAGTGACTCTGCTTCATCCTGGGTCAGAGTTGGCTGGCTCTGAATGAGAATCCCATGAGGGAGATGGGGCTTCCCTGAGTACAAACAAAGCCAGGGTACAGCAACACAGTAAATCCAGATTGCTCCCTTGATGAGCATATTTCTACAGTAAATGTTTTCTCCTTAGGGACCAGGGTGTGGGTACCAAGCCAGAGGAGGGTGATCCACCTGGAAGGCACAGTTGATGTTTGGATCCGCAGGCTGACTTCCCTGAGGTCATCCACCACCTATAAAGCTCTTGTCAAGCTGAAAGCTATTAAGTTCATGACACCATCAACCATTCCATCCTGAAAGTTAACACTCTAAGCATGAAAATAAACTATCCTTTATTTTCATGTGTCTATAAAATACTGGAAGTTGGGCCATGCATGATCAATTGGGAGAGAGGCCACCAAAGCCATAGAGATACCTGAAAACTTTGTTCTTGCTCCAACATTAATGTTTGTTCCCAAAGCACAAATTTTATAATTCTAAGCTGGCCATGATGGTTGGGAATCTCAAAGCTCTGTCCTTTTCAAGGCATAGCTGATGTCCTCACTAGGAAAGGGAAGACTTGACTTGGGTGTGATGGCCGCTCATGCCTGCAGTCTAGCACTGGGGAAGTGAAAGACCTGGATAAATCCAGACCCCCCCCCCCAGCAGGAAAAAATAGAGCCAAAAATCTAATCAGGGAGAAAAGAATCAGAAATCTAGGATTAGCTGGTTCAGTTTCAGGAACTAGCTGAAAAGGTTAGATTGTAATCTTGAGTATAAATAATCTTGAGAAACAGGGAGTTGCCCCCTTGTGATCATCACTGGTATTTTCGGGATTTTGTGATGCCCTCCCTACCCCTTTCAGATTACTGGGCTGTGGTTCCTTCCCTTAAAAAGCCCTTCTCCCAGTGACTGGGGTCAAACTCTTCCCCTGTGTGGGTTATGAGTCTCGGCCCCAGTGCACTGGTTCCCATCTTGTTGATTAAACCTCATGTGATTGCAGCAAGGACGGTCTCATGAGTTACTGGGGGGGGGGGTGGTCGTGTTATCCCGAGACTTGAGTGAGAGTCTCCCCACACTGGGGGTCTTTCAGAAGCAGAGGCAGGAAGAGTCAGAGCTTAAGTCTCCTGTCCTGTAAGCCCCTACCTCAAATGAACAAAAACCCTATTCGTTAAAGTGAAGTAAATGAAAAGCAGAACATGTCCCAGATTCATGATAAATTAAAGATGAGTCACATGAATCAAACCCTAACCTTGTTCATTAAGTATGTGTACATCCTGGGCCCTGCAGGAGGCTTTGTTTACCCCTCAGGTTGGCAGTACGAACATGGAAAAGTGGGGCGTAAAAGTGAGGCTGTCCTGTGCAATAGACAACTTTATTCAGAGTATTAATTTATACTCTGAGGTTAAGAATAGTCTAAATATACCCAAGGGCAAGACTCACCTGGCACAAACATGTTTTTCTACAGAGGCCTATAAGCAATAGCCGGTTGTAAGGAATTCTCTATAAAGTGAACTCGTTCCTCTCTGCTACACCTGGGGAGGGACAGGGAAGCACATCCAAGGAATAACCCATGTTAGGGAGGAACAGATAAGACTTGGAGTCCTCAGGCACCTTTGTTTATGGATTGTATTCTGACCATCGTTCCCTGGTCCCTGTCCACCTTTACCTTGGTTTGCATTGCTAATGGAGTCTGGCCTTGTATGCTACAAAGGAATATTCCAACTGGAATAAGCAATGAAAGCCTAGTTCTGTGTACCCAGGGACAGTCACTTCCCTAGATCTTACTTGTGGCGGTCTTGGTGGCCTCTTGTTGGACAAGAGGCTTCTCTAACTCGCTGATCTGTCTGGTCAGCTTTTGTGTGGTTCCTGGTTGACCAGATGTCCGTGATTCTGGTTGGTTCCTACTGACAGTCACTGGTATTGGGGTTCTGTCATATTTCTTGGGCTTCTCACTCAGTGTCCTTTGCATCCCCTGTGCCCAGGAAGGGTGAAGTTCCTGAGAATGAGTCTTGGCAAGGCAAGTTGTGAGCCTGACCTTGTACATCCTGAAAGTTCATGCACAAATTTGCATTTACCCAAACATGATAAAAAGAAAAAGCAGGAATTTGAGTCATTCTTCCATTTTCTTGTCTTTTCCCCTATTTTCAGGAAGTACTACACTCTGTGCGAGGCCTGGCTGGGCTAATTCTTGTGTTGAAAGCTGATCCGTGAAACAGGGAATCCCAAGGACCCATGCAGGCAGGGATGGTAGCTGTGCAGGCTAGTTCATGCCAGCTTGACACAAGCCAGCATTATCTCCATTGAGGTTGTGCCTGTGGGGCATTTTCTTGGTCAGGAGTTGGTGTCACAGAAGCCAGTCCACTCTGTGCAGTACCATCCTTAAGAGGGGGGGACCTATGCAGTCTAAGAATGACGCCTGCACCAGGGGACAGTTCGCAAGTTGGGCAAGGGGCTGGAGATTGAAACACACACAGACACGGATCATCCTTTTGAAACAAGAATGCCAATTTCGTGGTCTGAGGCAGCTTATATAGGGTTCTCCTTGACTAATGGCCACACCCTAACTCTCGGGATTTTCTTAGCTGCAAGCCCACCAGAAACCACTCCCCTGCCATCAGGAATTCATGAGGGTCTCGTGCCCAGAGCAGCTGCAAGCATAGGAAAACAAATTGTTCACTCTGGTAGGCAAGGAGTCATAGAAAATTCGAAGTCTGAGGGTCTTCAGTCTTCTGTATAATTAGACCAGGCCTGTCCTGGGTTGCAGAATCGCAAACTCACATCTTACCTGTTATCAAGAATACTTACCTCAGCATGCAAGGCCTCTGTCTTAGGCTGATTGTGACAGGCTCCTGTCTTCCCCATCTCTGGCTCACTGGTCTTTCGTAGCCTGCTGACCCATACTGTGCTCGGAGGAAGCCCGCTCACTTGGGGGCAAATTTACGCTGTTGCTGCTGCTGCCTGTTGTAGAGGCAGAGCAATAGAAACCCTCCAGCTACAGGAGTTCCTGGGGCAACAGTGCCAGACCAGGTGTTCAGCAAGCCTAGGCCAAATAGAAGTGGCTGGACTGGCATGAGTGTGGCACACATGACAATAGGAAAGGGAGCAGCCAACCAAATCCCACAACAATTCCATCTGCTCTCATAAAGGGAGGGTCTATAGGTCAGGCCAGATAATGCCCTGGTGAAAATGCTCATTAAGGGAATTCTGGTTTTCTGAGGCAGTGGCAACCTGTCCGGCTAGGGGATCAACAGTGTTAGCCACAGCAGTTGTCTGACTGGCAATTCTGTCTCGGGCTGCAGCAGTGACAGTAGCGGCCACCACAGTGGCTGCAATCTAAGTCTCCGCTGACTCACAGGCACAGGCACCAAGCCTGGAACCTGGGCCATAGCAGCAATCATCTCGTTCACCCAACAGCTGTTCCAATGCCACAAAACTTGAACACTCAAGGGCAGACTCACTCAAGGTATGGTTAGCCAGAGAGCCGCATGAGAAGCCCTATTTTGGCACTGGCTTCTCCATCTTGCTCTGCGCCATTAAACAATGTAGAATCCTGCACAGCCAAGGGTCCAAAATTTAAACAGAGGCAATGAAGTCCAGAGATGCCCTCCTGTGAAGGTAGACACTACACCACATTGGGCTAGATTCCAGAAATGAAACTCCCGAGAATCTTAACATTCTTCTTGTAAAGTGATCACAGTCCCCATCACCATAATGAATAATGTGCTCTGGCCATAGACCATAGTGCCAGGCCAACATTTAACACAAGGAAAATTCATCAGGAGTAAAACAAACTGCCAGATAGTTTCCACATACCAACAATATTATGTTTCCAATCAATGGAAATGGCTGGCTGTTCCATAGCCCAATCAGTGGAAAGGAAGCACGGCCATGCGGGATTATCCAGGCCCACCAACATCAGCACCGGAGGATTCCTGACCAGCTCCCATCCTACCTATTGGTCATGGCTGATGGTCAAGAGAACCATCCATAGGATGCACAAGCCATCCAGGAATCCAAATGGGACTTTCAGTATCCTGCGGAAACACATACACTTCCACACCCCCAAGTGAGGACTGGATCAGGCCCCTCCACATTCCAGTCAACACATCCTTCCACTGTGCCATCGGATGAGTAGAGCCACGGGGCTGCCAGTGCCTCTGAGCAGCCCATGTTTGAGTATGTGTTTCAACTGTTAGAAAATTTAATATATAGAAAACACTAGAAAGGATATTCCGGGGAGTACTATACTCCCTTTTTTGTTTTGTGAATATAGTCTTTGAGAATTTGAGCCTGTTCCACTATGGACTGTCCCTGGGTGTTATAAGGTATTCCTGTCTTATGAAGGATGTCAAAATTGTCACAGAATAATTGAAAGCCTCTACTGATAAGCTGGTCCATTGTCTGTTTTAATCCATTGGGGGGGGGGAATGTAGGCAAAAGCTTGGAGGCAATGGCTTTTTACATCCTTCACTTTTCCCCCAGAGTGGAGGCAAAGAGCATGCCTGAATTAGTATCCACAGATGAAGGACACTTAAAACCCACACTAGCTCAGAATTGAGTATAACAAAGGGTTATTTATTTAAGGGTAGACTCACAGATAGCAATCTTCTGCTCGAATGGGGAAACAGCAGCCGGAAAAGAGACCAAACATGTTGCTTTTCATCGGCATATATAAGAGGCCACACTCAAGTGGGCGGGTAACTTAAAGGCTACTGGCGGTAGGAATTCCTATAGCACCTTCCCCTTTTGTTTAAATAAGAAAGTTCTAAGCCTAATACAAAGTTATATACAATAAAAACAAATATCAGGTACAAAAATTAGAATTACAACCAGCACAAACCATATCAAGCAAGAAACATGTAATGTTTCAAAATTATCCTATCCTAATGAGTTTAAGTCTTATAACTTGGCCAAGTCATGAGAGGAAAGTAACTACAACTATCTAGTCTCCAACTCCATTGGAGACCCAAGAATGGAAATAATATTGAATAAACAGGAAGCGCAATCAAGTAACTTCCAAAATGTGCAACAAATGAGATAACTGGCTTACCTGGTCAATCACCCAAACAAAAGGGGAAGGTGCTATAGGAATTTGGTCTCATTTGCAACGTTGGAGCAACCAACTTTGGCTAAGGCCTAGAGTAACTGATAGACCATTTTCAGAGGCAGGAAAACTTTCAAAACCATCTTACACTAATCTATCCAATTTTCTCTTTTCAAAGATACCTGAGCCTGCAAAATTTCTTCCCCAACCCCCAACCCTATACCAATTATAATCAACCCCTAAATGATGTCCCTATCAATGAGGACAAACTTTGAGAGGGGACATCATCTTCTAGAATTACTTCCAGCTGTCATGGGCGCTATGTTCTTTCTCTGGGATCCTGTGAAAGTAAAATGACTAAGTCCCAAGATTACTGTCTGGTATAGTTCCAAATAGTCTGAGTATTTGGCAAGGTTTTTCTGAGGTTCCTATTTGGAGTTCTGGCCAGAACATTGTAAAAGTGCACCATTTCAGCTAGTTGGAACAAAAGCAGGTCTCATCGTAGCACTATCAGCATCATGATGTCATATCAACCATGAAGTTGTTGTGGGGCCCTATTTCTTCTGGAAACTTCAAAGATTACTGCAGGGAAATTCATTATTCATTGTGGAAAACTTAAATGTTATTTATATAGACATATAAAGACTATATACTTTCAATGAAAGGTACGATAGAGACAAATAGGTATGGAGAATTTCTGTCCCATACCAGATGACTCTTTGACATGAGACAAACTCTAAATTTTTCTTTTTAACATGCTTGGATTTAGAGAAAGATGGAGCTGTTGTCCAACTCCAACGCCAATTCTATATATTCATAAACATATATATTTAAACGTATGTATTTATCACCTATCCTTACAAGTCATATTTTTCTTGATGTTCCTTAGTGGATAGTTATTTTTCCTTCTGTCAGCATCCAAACATCCAGGGTCTCTTGAATTTTTGAAGGTGTATATCTTTCTGTAAAGGCAAGAGCAGAATCCTGCCCCAACTCTATGATCTCTTTTACCAACCTGTATGGTAGTCACCATTGTGGATGAGCTGTCATTTCTCAAGAGATTTCTTTTTCAGAGTCTTTATTAATTTTGATGGTATCCATAGTTTTTCTTCTCCTGTGGAAATAAGAGCAAAACCCTTTCCCCAATGTAGCACATCTCCTGGCTTCCATTATGAGAGCAACACATCCTTGAAATACACCGGCTGATTTGATTAAGACTTGTCTATTACCCAATGTCTCTCTGCTGCTGTTGTCCCTTTCTCATTAGCATTAAGAAAATTCAAGTTAATAAAGCATTATGTAATCTTGTTTCTGGGGGTATTTTTCATCCCTTTCTGTTTAACATATTTATAGCTTGGTTTGATCTCTTCTACAACTGTGTAACCTGTAGGATTGTGTGGTATACCTTGTAATATGCTTAAAAAGCAAAACACGGTTTCATTTTCTTAGATATATTCTGGACCATTATCTATCTGTAATTGTATGGACATCAGGTATACCCATGATGTCCATAACTTCTAATATGTGGTTACTGAATCAACCTTTTCTGAGCTTAAAGCAGTTGCCCGCTGAAAACTTGAATAAGTGTCAATGATGTGATGTACGTATTTTAACTTTCTAAATTCTGCATAGTAGAACACATTCATCTGCCAGATTTCATTCCTTTGAGTACCCTGTGGGTTACTCCCTGCCAGCAATGGTGTTTGATTATAGAAAGAGCAAGTAGGACATTCTCTTTATAATCTCCTTAGCTTGTTGCCATGTGATAAGAACTCTTTTAACCTTCGCTATTGACATGTTTCTTAGGAATTCTGAGACATTCAACACACTTTCAAGCTCGGTAATTGATCAATTTCTGCATTACCTTGTGCTAGAGGACCTGGCAGACCCGTATGTTATGTATATGGGACAAAGCCTATTCCTGATTATATCTTGAACCTGTATGAATAATAGTCAATTCTGTATCTGGTATAAATTCAGCAGTTTTAATATGCAAAACAATTTTCTGCATATTGTGAATCAGTATATTAAGAAGTTCTTTAAAATCCCTTAGCACCATGAGAATAACATATAATTCTACCTTTTGGACAGAATTATAAGGGTTTTGTTCCACCTTACTTAAATCTAATTTGTAACCTGCCTTTCCTGATTTATTTGCATCAGTATAGAATGTATGGGCTCCAGTATTGGTGTGTCCCATACAATGTGGGAAAGGATCCAAGTAATTTTCTGTATAAGGTTAATTCTATCACTTTTGGGATAATTGCCATTAATCTCTCCTAAAAAAAATTAGCACAAGCTCTTTGCCAAGATTATCTTCCCATAATTTTATCAGAAGTAAAAGGCACTATAATCTCTGCTGGGTCTATACCTGCTAGTTGATCATAGTCCCAATTTTCCTTTTATAATTCATACTTTTTCCACATAAGTTTTTAATTTATTTGGTTTATGTGGTAAAAATATCCATTCTAAGATCTTCCCTTTGTATTAAAATTACTGTGGGGGAATTCTGGAAGGCAATATGACTAGAATGCAATTAGAATTTGGATTCACCCTATCCACATGTGCCTCCTGTAATTTTTCAATTCCTTTTCTGCTTCAGCTATTCTCTGGGACTATTTAAGCCTTTGTCACCATCTAGAGTTTTGTTTAAATGAATTCAGATCAGGTGTTATCCCAACTGCCAGCTGGAGACTGGAAATGCCTCCTAACAATCTTTGAAAGTCAAGAGTCCTCAGCCAGTCTCTCGTAATTTGTGCCTTTTGTGTCCTAATTTTCTGCAAAACTATTTTATAACCTAGGCAATTGACAATCTCCTCTGTATTTTTTTTCAGGAGCAATTTGTAACCCCCATTTAGAAAAAGTGAAAAAGTAGTTTTTGCCAAAAGTATCTGAATCAGATAGCAAAATGTCATCGATGTAATGGTAAATCAGAGATTTAGGCAGTTCTTAAATGTATTTTCAATGGCTGATTTACAAAGTGTTGACGTGGAGTTGAGACTATTGAGCATATTGGAAGGATAGTCTACTGGTATCTCCTAGTAGGTTGAGAATTATAAGTAGGCACTGTGAAGGCAAATTTTTGTCCTTTTCTTATAAAGGTATAGTGAAGAAACAATACAATCTCTCAAATCAGTAACTATAAGAGGCCATCATTTTGGCAACAGAAGGCAGAGAATTCCAGACTGTAGAGTCCATAGGTTGAATAACCTTGTTGACAGCTCTTAGGTCTGTCACCATTCTCCATTTACCAGATTTTTTTAACAACAAATACAGGAGAATTCCAAGGGCTGGTTGATTAGTCAATATGGTGAGCATCTAGTTGCTCCTGTACCAGCTGTTCTAAAACATGCAGTTTATCTTTTAACAGTCACTTTTTAACCCATATTGGTTTCTCAATCATTTTAAAGGTAGGGCCATTGGTACCTCTAAAGGTTTGCTAGTTGCTTTGTGTTCTTGTACAGCCTGAATGGCTGACCTTTTGCATAGTACCTTATAATATCCTTCCCAGGATTATGAGTTCCTGGGACTTCAGGAATGTTAAGCTGGGTGTTCATTGCTGCAACAGGTCACAACCCCATAAATTCACTGTAATATTAGCCACATATGGCCTCAGCTTTCCTCTGTCTTTCTGTCCTTATGCAGTCAACCCATATCGTGCTTTGTTTCACTTGAGGGTAGGGTTCAAATCCCTAGCAATTGAACATATGCTTCTTGAAGAGGCCAATTTGGATGTCAAGATTCTGGAATGATATTCACGTTCACACCCATGTCAATCAAACCCACAATTACAATTTCATTTATATGCACTCTTAGCTATGATCATTTATAGAAGTTGGTCAATGTTTCCTATTTCCTACTGAAATTTTTTTATTTATCCATGTTTATTCCATCATCTAGATCAGTATTTTTTTTTTTTTTACAGAAGGCTCTAGATTTAATTTTCCTGGTGAGACATGTCCTCCAGTGACTGGGAATGACTGAACCACTTTTGACTTGGGCCTGTGAGAGCGCCCCCCCCCCCCGCGAGTTTCCCAATGGTCTTTGATCCATATCTATCACCATGCACAAAAGGCTAAATGGGTCTATTTTCACTTTTCTACATGTTGATATCTAGTTATGCCAGCACTATTAAATATACTTTTTTCCATTTAATATTTTTTGCTTTGTCAAAAATCAGGTGCTCAAAGATGTGTGGATTAATATCTGGGTCTTTGGTTCCATTTGGTCCTCCTGTCTTTTTATGCCAATACCAGGATGTTTTCAGTACTGTAGCTCTGTAGTGTAGAGTTTGAAGTCAGGGATTGTGATGCCTCCAAGTTTTTATGGTATAGGATTGTTCTGGTTATCCTGGGTTTTTTGTTTTTCCAAATGAAGTGGAGTACCATTCTTCGAAGGTCTGAAGAATTTTGCTGGGATTTTGCTGGGCATTGCATTGAATCTAGATTGCTTTTGGTAAGAGTCCCATGTTTAGTATGTTAATTCTACCACTTTCTGGTGTCAATTTTTCTTCAAAGATTTAAAGTTCTTGTCCATACAAGTCTTCCACTTGTTTAGAGTTACTCCAAGATATTTTATGCTATTTGTGGTGGGTGATGTTTCTGATTTCTTTTTCAGCCCATTTATCTGTACAGGATGGCTACTAATTTTTTTTTTTAGGTTAATCTTATATCCTCCTACATTTTGTTTGAGTTGTAGAAGTTCCTTGGTAGAAATGTTGGGGTCGCTAATGTAAAATATCAGCAAATAGTGGGAGTTCGACTTTTCCAGTTTGTATCCCCTTGATCTAGTTTTCTTATTGCTCTAGCTAGGACCTCAAGAACTATATTGGACTAGATATGGAGAGAGTGGACAACCTTGTCTTGTTCCTGACTTCAGTGGGATCATTGGAAGTTTCTCTCCACTTAGTTTGATGTTGGCTGTTGGCTTGCTGTATATTGCCTTTATTATGTTTAGATATGCTTCTTGTATACCTGTTCTCTCCAAGACCTTTATCATGAAGGGATATTATATTTTGTTGAAAGCTTTTTGGCATCTAAAGAGATGATCGTATGTTTTTTATTTTTCCAGTTTGTTTATGATGGATTACATTGACAGATTTTTAAGTTGAACCATCTCTTCATCTCTGGGATAAAGCTGACTTGATCGTGGGAGATGATGGTTCTGATATGTTCTTGGATTTGATTCGCCAGTCAGTATATTGAGTATTTTTGCATCAATGTTCATGATTGAGATTGGTTTGTAATTTTCTTTCTTAGTAATATCTTTGTGTGATTCGGGTAACTGTAGCCTCAAAGAGTTTGGCAATGTTCCTTATGTGTCTATTATGTGGAACAATTTGAGGAGTATTGGTATTAGTTCTTTGAAAATCTTGTAGAATTCTGAGCTGAAACCATCTGGTCCTGGGCTTTGATTGGGAGACTTGATGACTGTTTCTATTTCTTCAGCAGTTATAGGTCTGTTTAATTTGCTTATCTGGTCTTGATTTTATTTTGGTAAGTGATATTTATCCAGAAAGTTGTCCATTTCCTTTAAGTTTTCCAATTTTGTGGAGTACAAGTTTTTGAAATATGACCTGATTCTCTGTATTTCCTCCATTTGTTATGTCCCCTTTTTCATTTCTGATTTTGTTAATTTGGATATACTTTTAGTTTGGATTAAGGTTTGTCTATTTTGTTTTCTCAAAGAACCAACTCTTTGTCTCTATTTGTTTCTATTTTGTTTTCAGCTCTCAATTTATCTTCTGCCATCTAGTTCTCTTCGGTGAGTTTGCTTTTTAAGTTTTCAAATGTTCTGTTAATTCACTAGTGTGGGATTTTTCTAGCTTTATGTAGCCATTTAGTGCTATGAACTTTCCTCTTAACACTGCTTTCATTGTGTCCCATAAATTTAGGTATGTTGTGCGGTCATTTTCATTGAATTTTAGGAAGTCTTTAGTTTCTCGCTTCATTTCTTCTTTGACCCATTGATTTTAAGTGAGCACTGTTTAATTTCCATGTGTTTTGTGGGCTTTCTGGAATTAGTATTGCTGTTGACTTCTAGTTTTAAGCTATGGTGATATAAGATACATGGGGTTATTCCAATTTTTTGTATTTAAGGTTTGTTTTGTTACCGAGTATGTGGTCAATTTTTGAGAAGTTTCCATGAGGTGCTGAGAAGATTCTTTTCTGTTTGGAATATTCTATGGATGTCTTTTAAGTCCATTTGAGTCATAATATCTTAGTTCTTATTTCTCTGTTCATTTTTTGTCTGACCTGTCCAGTGGTGAGTGTGGAATGTTGAAGTCTCCCACTATTAGTGTTCAGGATTTAATGTGTGGTTTAAGATTTAGAAGTGTTTCTTTTACATATGAGGGTGCCCTTATATTTGGGGCATAAATAATTCAGTATTGAGATTTCCTCTTTTTTTCCTGTGACTAATATGAAATGACCTCTTTTGACTGGTTTTTAGCTTGAAGTCTATTTTGTTGGATGTTAGGATAGCTACATCAGCTTTTTAGGTCCATTTGATTGGAAAACTTTTTTCCCAAACCTTTTACTCTGAGGCAATGTCTTGTCTTTGAGGTTGAGGTGTTTCTTGTATGCAGAAGGATGGATTCTTTTTGTATACAATCTGTTAGCCTGCATCTTTTTATAGGCGAGTTGAGTTCATTTATGTTAAGGGATATTAATGACCAGTGATTACTATCTCCTGTTAATTTAGTTTTCATTGTTGGTGATATTTGTACATTTTCCCCTTTGAGATTTGCTGCTGTGAGACCAATTGTGTGTTTTTGTTGATGTAGCTGACTTCCTTGGGTTGGAGTTTTTCTTGTATTTTGTGTAGGCTTCGTTTGTGGCTGGGTATCAGTTAAATCTGGTTTTGTCATGGAATATCTTTTTACGACCTTCTATGGTGATTGAAAGTTTTGCTGGGTATAGTAGTCTGGGCTGGCATCCATGGTCTCTTAATTATTTTAACAGACTTAATTCACTTTTATTGTATAAAAACCCTTATGTGGTGGCCACAGCTGGAGCCTGGGTCCTCTGAACAGAGACTCTGGTGTGGGTTTTCACAAGATGCTCAGTGAATTCCTGCTAAGGAGACTTGGTGAACACAGTCTCTTTCCAGAGGTCGGGGGGTCAGGTAGCTGTAGTTCTTTAGAGATGGCATCAAAGGTGGCCTTGGCAAAGTTGCCCAGGGTGGCAGTGCAGCCCCTGGCTGATGTGTAGCAGTCATCAATGCCGGCCATCATCAGTAGCTTCTTGGGCACAGGAGCGGAGACTATGCCAGTGCCTCTGGGGGCAGGAATGAGACACACCAGCACAGAACCACAGCAGCCTGTCACTTTGCACAGAACAGTGTGGGGCTTGCCAATCTTGTTCCCCCAGTAGCCTCTCCGTACAGGGACAATGGAAAGTTTGGCCAAGATGATGGCCCCTCGGATGGCAGTGGCTACCTCCCTGGAACACTTGACACCGAGACCACTGAGACCTACGTGACCATTCTAGTCCCCAATTGCGACAAAAGCCTTGAACCTGGTCCGCTGGCCTGCCCTAGTCTGCTTCTGCGTGGGCATGATCTTCAGAACCTCATCCTTTAGGGAAGCTCCCAGAAAAAAAGTCAATCTCGGACTCCTTAATGGGCAGGGAGAACAGGTAGATCTCCTCTGGGGACTTGATTTTCATGTCCTTAACCAGGCGGCCCAGCTTGATGACGGGAATCCACTCCTTGTCTTCAGCTTTACCCCCGCGAGCCCTGCGGCCTCGACCACTGCCTTGGCCCCTCAGACCACTGCCAAATCCTCCGCAGAAGCCGCCACGGCCTCCTAATCCTGGGCCCCCGGGTCCTCCAGGCCCTCCCACTACACCAGCATCATCAGCCACTTGGTGTTTTCCAGAAGAGCCATGGTCTCTTAATTTCTGCATAACGTTTTACCATGACCTTCTGGCTTTCATTGTCTCCAATGAGAAGTCGGGTGTAATTCTGATAGGTCGGCCTTCATGTTACTTGGCCTTTTTCCTTTGCAGCTCTTAACAGTCTTTCTTTCTTCTGTATGTTTACTGTTTTATTATTGATTCAGTCTATTTGGTGTTCTGTATACTTCTTGTATCTTCTCATAGGCATATCTTCTTTGAGTTTGGGAAAGTTTTTTTTCTATGATCTTCTTAAATATATTCTGTGCTTTTGAGTTGAACTTCTCCTTCTATATCTATTAGGTTTGGTCTTTTCATGGTGCCCCATATTTCCTGGATATTTTGGGTTAAGCTTTTGTTAGATTTAATGTTTTCTTTAACTGAGTCTATTTCCTCTATTTTATCTTCAGCGCTTGAGAATCTCTTCCATCCCTTGTATTCTGCTGTTTATGCTTGCATTTGTGGTTCCTGATTGTTTTCTCATTATTCCTGTTTCTATAATTCCTTTGGCTTGTGTTTTCTTTATTGTCTCTATTTCAGTTTTCAAGTCTTGAACAGTTTCTTTCATGTTTTTTTTAAGGGATGTCTACCAATTTTTCCTCCATTTCTTTGAGGGGAATTTCTCATTTCCTCTTCGAGTTTCAAACATTCTCCTGAAGTTATTTTTTAGATCATCTTCTGCTTCATCCATATTTGGTTGTTCAGGTCTTACTTTTGTAGGGTCTTTAGGTTTTACTGGTGTTGTGTTGCTCTTTGTGGTGTTGCGTGTGATCTTACCTTTTCTACTCATCTTTTCCTCTAATAGGTGTGGTTAGGGATGTCTGAGATTCTGTTGATCTTCTAGGTGCCAGTGAATCCAAGGCCCAGATGGTGGTTCTTGCGGTACAGTCAGTGCCTCGGTTCTAGTTACCCCATTGATCACTCCATGTTCCTGGAGGTCTCTCGGTGCTCCCGGGCTTTGCTCTGCTCCCTTGGAGTTTGCTGTCTCAGGGCTGGTCTAGCCTAGGATGTCAGCTCAAACCTGTTTCTGTAAATGTCCTTGGTCTGGATCCATTTCTGCAGAGATTCCTGGGTTGGGATTGGTCCTGTAAAAGCCTCTGGTATTCTAATCTACTCCCTCAGAGGTCCCAGACTCATTGCCTAGACCCACAGAGATCTCTGATTTCTGCCTACTCCCTTGGATGTCCCAGATTCATGCCCAGACCCACAGAGCTCCTGGCTCAGGCCTAGTTCCGTGGAAGTCCTAGACGCATACCCAGACCCACAGGAGTGTCCTGGCTTAGGTATACTCCCTTGAAGGTCTCAGATTCAAATCTAGTCCCACAGTGCTCTGTCTCTGGCCCGCTTGCTCAGTGGTTGCTCTCCTGTACCTGCTTCTGTGGAGTTTGCTGTCTCAGGCCTGCTCTGACCCAGGTTGCTGGCTCAGTCCTGCATCTGCAAATGTCCCTGGTCTGGATCTGCTGCTGCTCCCATGAAGCTCACTTTCTCAGGCCTGCTCCAGCCTACGTAGCTGGTTCAGTTTCACTCCCATGGAGCTTACTGCCTCAGGCCTGATCCTGCCTAGGTAGCTAGCCCAGTCCTGCTTCCACAAATGACCCTGGTCTGGATCTGCTACTACTCTCGTGGAGTACATTGACCCAGGTCTGCTCTGGCCCAGGTCGCTGGCTCAGTCCTGCTCTTTTGGAAATCACTGTCTCAGACCTGCCAAGAGTCATTCTTTAATTGATTTTCACAGCACATGCCTACAATCCTGCTTGGGCTTCTGGAGACTGTCTTACAGATTTCTGCCTTCTTCCTTTTTTTTGAGACAGGGTTTCACTGTGTGAATGTTTGAAACTCTTAAAGAGGAAATGATAAATTTCCTCAAAGAAAATGGAGGAAAAGACCATTGGAAATTGGAAGACTTCAGCAAATCCCTTTTTAAAAAAAATCAAGAATCAAACATATGAAAAACTATTCAAAACTTGAAAATTGAAATAGAGACAATAAAGAAAACACAAGCAGAGGGAATTATAGAAATAAAACATGAGAAACTGATCAGGAACCACAAATGCAAGCATAAACAGCAGAATACAAGAGATGGAAGAGAGATTCTCAAGCGCTGAAGATACAGTAGAGAAAAAGACTCATCAGACAACACTCCGTGGTTGTCTTCAAGCTCTTGCCTTGAGTTCATGGTGAACTGTATGTAGCTGTAAACCCATAAACCCTTTCCTTCCCTAAGTTGCTTTTAATCTCCATATTTGACTTTCCTCCTCTTCCAGCCCCAGATAACTTAAGAGTTGGAGAGGATATAAAAAATTCTCAGCTTCTGCCCCAGATAGATGAGCCTGTCTTTTCTCCCACCCACCCAACTAAGCCTCCAGCTTCTGTCTCTTCCTTCAAGAAGACTGTGACCCTCCCACCTCCATCTGCATGAAGGTTGGAGCATCTGTCATGAGGTTCTTGACCCAGCCTCCTCTCGGCTTCTTAGATACCCAACTCGGGTCTCAACCCACTACATCTGTTGGTGAGGTCATAAATCAGAAGCGGCTGCAGCTCAGGGTCAGGTCTGGTCAGCTTGCTGATGGAATTAGAGTAACGGATGGAAAATGGGGTGTTTATATTAGTTTTGGCTCTGAGACTAAAAGGAAGAATGCTGGCATTCAACCGTTTGATAGACTCAGCACCAACACTTCCTGGGTCAGCAATTATGGCTTAAAGCTCCTTCAGAAAGGCCTGAGGTGGAACCTCCCTGAGACCGTGTGGGCCACCTGAGCAGCCCTGACTCCAGTGGGCAATGTGGGCTGAGCTAGGTACATGAACTGTAACTGGACATGTGGAGGCAGCTTGGTTACCCACTCCCTTGTAGGCACTCCCGTGGTGCCAATGCCCCTTCTGTAAAGAACTGGCAACACTGTCCCTTGAGAAACGTGTCTGCCCCTCAGTGATTTACAGGATGACTCAGCAGTAAGAAATGCAATATGCTTTTCAGGGTGGCTGGGTAGTGCTTGGGTCTGATAATGGTTGAATCTGGACACGGGGACTCGACATGCAAGCTGTAACCCAGGTCTAAAAAGGGGTCCACACACCCCATCCGGGAGTTCTAGAGCAAAGATGCCATACCGAGTGATGCTACATCAAATGGAACAGCCAGGCTGATGAGCCATTGGCAACAGCAAGGCAGCTGTCTGCAGCTGAGGCAAGGAGGGAGAAGCTTGTGATTGCAGTTGAAATCTGGGGGCAGAGAACAGCAAGCCAGGGGTTTTTTTCGAGGAGGTAGCCTCTGAACTGACAGTCACTCATCAGACCTTCTGAAGCGAAAGCTTGAATCGGGGAGGGAGGATGTTCAAATATGGGAAGCCTCTTAAGTGAAAAGAGAAAAGACCACAAAAGCCGCAGCCTGTGGCTACGCTCGGCTAAAGCAGCTTTCTCTTCTGGCCTACGAGGGTCACTCTTCTCCTTGAGTCTCGTTAGAAATATCCTGAGAAGGCAGGGCTGAGGCCTTATCAGTGGCCCCATGACTGTCCATGTCTTTACCCCTATTCTCTTCCTTGCCTTCAACACTACCACATAGCCTGCCATAACGCAGGGAAGACGGGTCTTTTGCATGCAAAGGAAACTCACAAGAGCAGAGACTGCAGGTGGCTCCGTCATGTCTTCCACCTACCCTGCACCCTGAGCAGGACACACAGATGTTCTTGATACATGGGACAGATTCGCTAAGATTGGAGAAACATGAGAGCCAGGTGGCAAAATGCAAAGTCTAGGATGGGTATCCAAGTAAGACTGGCATAGAGAACCCTGTATCACTAGATGCCGTGATGCCCCCAAGTAGACATCCTGGGGACAGCAGAGTGGCCTTGTTTTCCATCTCTGCCTGGATCCAGGCCAGATGGTCCCTAAGTCATCCCACGTGTTGACCTCACCTACTTCCCCCGGCAGAGGCCCCTCCCCAAGGTCACTCCTCCTCAGCTCTCCTTGAAGTCACACCTTTCCTGGCAGGATTTTCCTTTATTGCAACCTCCCCTGCTCTGATTGCTCTCAGGACCAAGCCCTTTGATGGTTTTTATTGTTGCTAAATTCACACCAGGCTCCAATAACTTCAGAGCAGGTAGAGAATGCAAGGGAGTGGGGAGGACTGAGAAGAGAGCAGCCGGGATCAAGGCAGGAGCCTGAAACTTCTAAATCTAAGGGACCAGACTTTGTTCTAAAGGCTTCCAGGTGTGTTTGGGGGAAAGAGGGGGGTCCTTCAATCTCTGGCTCAGAACATCCAGGCTAAGTGGATCAAAGTGGCCCCTACTTCCAACAGCTCCTAAGCCCACCTGCTTCAGCTGCATGGGAATGGTATGCAGAGCTCAGATTTGTGCCCAAGTGGCTTCTTGATAAGACTATCAGTTCTGCACACACCAACTCATCCTGAGACCAGTTAAAACAACTATGGGCTCAGGGTCTGCTTCTCAAAGACTGTAGCCTGGGGAACCATTTCCTCCTGTTTCATGTCCCTGCCCTCTCTCCTGTTCCTAGGATGTCTCACAGCTAAGAGTGGCTACCAGAGAGGGGACCGCCCTGAGAACCAGGGATTTATCCTCCTGGGAGCTTTCATGGGTCTCCCAGAACTCATGAGGTTCATCCTTCCCCATGTGATAGATTCAAAGATGGAGCCTTTGGAACATCAAAGACTTTAAGATGGCATCTTCATCCATGGTGTCTCATAGAAAAGTCACAGGGGTCGGAGAAGCTACTCAGTGGTTAAGAGTACCTGCTGCTCTTGCAGAAGACCTGGATTCTGTTCCCAACACCTACAACACATAGCTTATAGTCGCCTTTAACTCAGTCCCAGGGGATATGATGCCTCTGTTGTCTCTGAACACTGCATATACTTACTCTTTCTCTTTCTCTTTCTTTCTCTTTCTCTTTCTTTCTCTTTGTCTTTCTTTCTCTTTTTCTCTCTCTTTCTCTCTCTCTTCACCCCTCCCCTCTCTCTCTCTTCACCCCCCCTCTCTCTCTTCACCCCCCCTCTCTCTCTTCACCCCCCCTCTCTCTTCACCCCCCCCTCTCTCTCTTCACCCCCCTCTCTCTCTTCACCCCCCCTCTCTCTCTTCCCCCCTCTCTCTCTTCCCCCCTCTCCTCTCTCTTCACCCCCCCTCTCTCTCTTCACCCCCCCTCTCTCTCTTCCCCCCCCCTCTCTCTCTTCACCCCCCCCTCTCTCTTCACCCCCCCTCTCTCTCTTCACCCCCCCCCTCTCTCTCCCCCCCCCCCTCTCTCTCTCCCCCCCCCCTCTCTCTTCACCCCCCCTCTCTCTCTTCACCCCCCCCCTCTCTTCACCCCCCCCTCTCTCTTCACCCCCCCTCTCTCTCTTCACCCCCCCCCTCTCTCTTCACCCCCCCCCCCCCCTCTCTCTCTTCACCCCCCTCTCTCTCTTCACCCCCCTCTCTCTCTCCCCCCCTCTCTCTCTTCCCCCCTCTCTCTCTTCCCCCCTCTCTCTCTTCCCCCCCCCTCTCTCTTCACCCCCCCTCTCTCTTCCCCCCCCCCCTCTCTCTTCACCCCCCCCTCTCTCTTCACCCCCCCCCTCTCTCTTCACCCCTCCCCTCTCTCTTCCCCCCTCCCCTCTCTCTTCACCCCTCCCCTCTCTCTTCACCCCTCCCCTCTCTCTTCACCCCCCCCCTCTCTCTTCCCCCCTCCCCTCTCTCTTCACCCCTCCCCTCTCTCTTCACCCCTCCCCTCTCTCTTCACCCCTCCCCTCTCTCTCTCTTCACCCCTCCCCTCTCTCTCTCTTCACCCCTCCCCTCTCTCTCTCTCCTCACCCCTCCCCTCTCTCTCTCTCCTCACCCCTCCCCTCTCTCTCTCTCCTCACCCCTCCCCTCTCTCTCTCTCTTCACCCCTCCCCTCTCTCTCTCTCCTCACCCCTCCCCTCTCTCTCTCTCCTCACCCCTCCCCTCTCTCTCTCTTCACCCCTCCCCTCTCTCTCTCTTCACCCCTCCCCTCTCTCTCTCTTCACCCCTCCCCTCTCTCTCTTACTCTCTCTCCCTCAACACTAAGCTAGAGAACAGCCTGTCCCACTGTCCAAGAAGTTACCATCTATGAACCAGGCTTTCAACTGATTGAAACCATTATATTCTAATCTCAGGTTTACAAAATTAGTTTTAATTAGGTTATTTTGTGTTTGTAGTATATAATCACAAATGTAAGTCCACATATATACACATGTGCAAAGGCCAGAGATCACTATTGGACATCCCTTACTTTCTTTGAGCCACTGTCTCCCGGGGCCTGGGGCACTCGTCCATTTAGCTAGATGAGCTCCAGGAACACTCCACCTGTCTCCCTAACCCTGGCGTTACAAGTGCACACGGCTACCATGCCTGGCATTCTGCATGGGCGCTGTGGATGGAACTTGGGTCCTCATGCTTGTGTGGCACCCCCTTTACCACCTAAGCCATCTCTACCCTTTAGTGTTTTTTGTTTTTGTTTTTTTTAACAGCATACATGATGCAAGACAGGGGCCACCTGAGGGATGCTGGTAATGTCTAATGCTTCAAGGAGCTGAGTGGTGTCTACTTCACGTCTGACACAACTGGGTGAGGTGGGCTACTCTGGATGCAAGCCTAAAATGCTGCTGGATTGCATTCTGGTATGCCCCTGTGGTCAGTACACCTTCATGTTAAGGCTTAGGTGCTTTGAGGTAGAAGCCACCAGTGTGACAGGCATGGGACAAGAAGTTGCGGGTGATCTGGAACAGATATGGAGGGTGGGAAGACTCATGGGGTTCCAGAAATGCACCAACTTATGCTGGATCCACTCAACCTTCAGTAGCATGCACAGGAGAGCACATGATGTGAGCTGGTGCCTCTCCTAAGTTGTGGGACTATGTGGCCACCCGGTTATGTTGCCTTATTGGACACTTACAGCGCCTGCATCATGGGATGGTTTGCAAGTTGGGCAAGGGACTGGAGATTGAAATATACACTCACGCACATGTGTGCGCACACACACACACACTACACACAGGTCATCCTTGAAACAAGAATGCCAATTTTATTGTGTTCCAGGGCAGCTTATATAGGGCTCTCCTTGACTAGTGGCCATGCCCTAGCTCTCAGGATTTTTCACCTGCAAGTCCACCAGAAATCATTCCCCTGCCATCAGGAATTCTTGAGGGTTTTATGCCCAGAGCAACTTCAAGCACAGGAAAACAAGTCATTCACTCCGGCAGGCAAGGGGTCACAGAAAATTTAGGGTCTGAGGGTCTGCAGTCCCCAACAGACACTTAGGAGGAATCAGTCCAGGGAGTCTTGCCTGCAGCTGATAAGCATGCTTCCCCTGGCCAGAATTTTGTTCATGCCTGCTGAAGCCATAGCTCCTCAGAGTAAGTGAGAATCAAGAGAGCCATCTGGAGTGTTGGGGACATTGCAGAAAAGCCAAGGGGGCTGACTAGACAGGGCTGCACCAGGTTGGAGAAGCAGCTAGTGTTGCATGTAGTTATATAGTGTTCTATGTGTACACATGTGTGCGCACGGAGGCCAGAGAAGGATGTGGTTGCCCTGTCCTGTCACTCCCCACTTTATTACCTTGAGACAGTCTCACTGAAGCTGTCCCCAGTGACCCTCCTGTCTCCAACCCCTACAGTAGGTGACACACACACAGCCATGCAAAGCTTTGCATACATGTGCTGCAGATTCAAGCTCGGGTTCTCATGCATACCCAAGTACTCTTCACCCACTGAACCATCTCCTGAGCCCCTGACAGAAGTCTTCCATTCTTTGACTAACATCTCACCAAACATCTCTGCTCCCTGGTGGCCACCATTCAATCCCACCATCTTCACGAGACCTTTCTTAAAAGTACAATCCTCCTCCCACCTCTGCCTCTTTCCTAACCTTTTCCCCCATCAATTACCACAAACTGAATTTACCTGGCTGGGTATCTGCCTTTTTCGTAAAGGCAATCTGGGATTTATTTGTGTGCATGGCTAAATCTCTGGTAGGTTACCTATGCCCAGTGGATGGTCACACATAGGCAGCACTGACTGGGTTCATGAGATTATTCATAACTTTATATTTTTGGGTTGTGAGCCTAGCCTTTAATGGCCGAGCCCTCTCTCCAGCCCATGGATTATTCATAACTTTAGAAGATCATGACGTTGGATGGAAAATGTAGTTGGAGGCACTATCAGGAGGTAGAGGGAGGCAGTGGTGGACAAAATACATTTATAAAAAGAAAGACTGAAAGAGGTCAGGTCTCCGTCGTTTTAATTTTTAGAAATAAATGGTATATAAGTCTCTTTGCTATTGCTGTAACAAAATATGGGTCTAGGGACTTGATAAAGAAACTTATTTTGCATTATTTTTAATCTATTAGGAGACAAAGTTCAAAGTCATGTGGTCCCATCTGTTCTGCTTCTGCTGAGGTCCCTCTCAGCCATCCCAGTATACAAGATTGCACCATGGCAGAAGCCAGGGTAAGAGGAAGAGGTCACATGGCTTGACAGGAAGCCAGAGGGATCCCAGGTCAGGCGAGTACTTGTCATAGCCGTCCACTCTCACAGACTGTACCCTGAGCAAGTGTATGCCCTCAATGACTAACCTCCCCCGAGACCCCTCCAGGTCTCCAGCACAGCTCCACATCACCACATGAGGACCAAGCTTCAGCCCAGGGATGCTGGATGCGGCAGGGAGAATGACCTCATGTTAACCTCTGTAGAACGAATTGACTGAGTGGTTCTGATCTCAGCTGGGCTCATGCCTGTGGCTCTAGTCAGCCATGGAGTGGAGGGGGGTTGTCACACACACACACACACACACACACGCACACACACACGTTGAAATCAGATGGGCAGTCACACATGTGGGAATCAGTTGGTATCTAAGATATTCTGGTCAGGGTTGGGGGAGGCTGTGGGACCTGTCATTCTCCAGGAGGCTAGCTTGGGTCCCTTCTCAAGCTGGCATCACATTTTTTCATACTCAAATAAGAACTACCAAGGTAGCCTAGAAAACTGTGGTACCCCAGTATGCCACAGAATCCAAGTAAGACTTTATCTTTCAGGGACTGAGGCATCACCCCCATGACAGCTGTAAGTTTGGGGGTGCTGGTGGCCCACAGACCTGCCGTCCTCCAGGAACTTCCCTCTACAGGGGTCCTCTCCACTCAGTGACAAGTCTGTGCAATATGCATTCCGTCTCGCCTTGCTCCAGTGTGGGATATCCTTCAAAGCCAATCTCGGTGCCAAAGCTCCGCAGAGGGCAGCAGATAGAGATGACATATGTCTCTCTGTCCTGTTGCTGTGACCAAATATTCGAGAAAAGCAACTTGAGGCAGGGCATTGTTGGCTCACAGTTTGAAGGGACACAGGCCGTCATGGCAGAAAAGGCAGTGGACACAGGAGATAGAAGTGACTGGTCACATTTCTGCAGTCAGAAAGCAGAAAGCAGAGAGCAGTGGGGCTGGACTATGAAACCTGGAGTTCCTCCCATAGTGACTCACTCCCATCAGCTAGGTTCCAACTACTACAGGCTCCACAGCCTTCTGAATTAGTTCCATTGGCTGGAGTCACATGAGATTATAGGGGATGCTTCACTCTCAAACCATAGTATTACTACACAAAAATCTCTTACAAGTTATTACATTTATTTCTGTGCATGCGTGCATATATACACATAAGTACCTCAGCAAACATATGGAAGTCACATTGACAGCTTACAGAAGTCTTTTCTCTCCTCTTGCCTTATAGGTCCTGGAAATCAAACTAGGGTCCTCAGACCTGGCAGTAAGCTCCCTTTACCTGCTGAGCTATCTTGCCAGCCCATATATTGTATCTTACAAATAGCAACTTGACATCAAAACACATGCTTGGGGCTCCTTGGACGGACCTGCCGGGCCCACCTTCTGCCCCGGTGAACTGATGGAGTAGACTCTAAAGTGTGTCCTTAAGACTAAGCATCCTAGCAGGCAGCTAGTCTGATAGTCAGGTCCTTCCCTCCCCCACAGTAGACACTGTGGACTTGGCAGGCCGAGAGATTCTCCACCACACGGGGTTGGTCTGAGCAGTGTGTAGGCAAGAGTTGATCTTAGCTCTCACCCGCACTGCTGGGCTGTGGCTCTCACCTTGGTTGTTCATAATCGGTTGGAAAAGGTGGCCTGCTAACTAAACAGCCCTTCTTTGGCAGCTGAGCCCCTCTATCTCTTTGAAGATTACAGGGTTTTACCGTGCCTTTAAAGTGAATTTCCCCCTGCGTTTTATTATAATTAATGACCAGAAAACTCTTCTCTTTTCCTCCCTTTATCTCTTAAATATGTTTCTTTCCTCTTTAAAACTGCAGTATTTCTTTTAAAGCAGGATATAGATGTGCCTGTCCTGAGCAGGGCAGGCCTGGATTCATCTGTCAACTTGATTATGCAAAGCCTGCCTTCAGCTGGCATCTGAGGCAGATTTCAAAGCCCTGACTCACGTGAGCTTCCAGGCTGACAACCCAGAGAGAGCAAGAGTCTACAGGCGTCCAATCATCTGGTGCGGGCAGGGTCCCTCCACGGTCCTAACAGACTCAGGGGAGACTCTGGTGTGCGCGTGTGCGTGCTCTAACAACTGAGAAGACACATCTGCAATTGCTCAGGACTGGAAGTGCGAATTCATCATGAGAACATGTAAAAATGTAGGCAGAGACAGGTCTTTTTTTTTTTTTTTTCAATAAGCCTTGGGTGGCCTTTGCTCTTTGCTCCAAAATTTGCATTTCGATTGTGCTCCCACTCAACAAGACAAGATTCGGGCAACTGAAGTCTGAAGCCCAGGACACAAATGCCAAGCAGTGCTTACAATATGAATGCATGCACACAGGAAGCATTAAGATCCTAGCGTCTTCCAGAGCTTGTGAGGATGAGGGACCAATGCTGATCTGTGCATTGTAAGGTGGGGGGTAGTGGCTCTGACCTCTACCTACCAATGTCGGTCACAGTATCCAGGTATGAGAAACAAAGCTGTCTCCTAGCTTTCCCAAATGTTCTCAGGGTCTGCTTCATGAAGAGGCCCCATACAGTAATGCTGGAAACCCAACTCGGGATCAGAGCTCCTTGATCAGACTTTTAGCCAGCAGCCTGAGTCCCTTCTCCAGGGACCAATCCCCAGGGGCTTTGGAGTGAGGAGGCGCAGACCCTGGAACGCTTCACGCCTCCCAGAGGCCTCTGCTGGGTCCTTGTCATCTTCTGTAGGCTGCTTTCTGTGAGGGCTCACAGTTAGGTCCTCTGACGGAGTGGGACTGACGCTGTCATGAGCCGCTGCCCTGTAAGGAAATATTTGAGGTGCGTGCACACATGCTGGACTAGGAGACCCCTGTGGGTCTTTGGTGCTGGAGGAAGCTGTCTTGGTTTGGTCCCTGTGTGGTAGGGATGAAAGGGTCCTTGATGTTCGCCACACAATAGCAAACCTGCCCTAGCAGGGTTGCAGACCCCATAGATGAGCTGGGGGCCCTTAAGGTTCCAGCCCAGGGCTTTTCAGTCACCCCATAAGTCCCTGTGCCCAGAACTGGACCGTGTTGGGACAGGAGAGCTGAGGCTATTTGCACAACACAAGCCCATTTAATTGGCTGAGAATTGAGGCCATGTGACACCTGCCTGAGATTACACTGCCTGGTTTTGAATAGGACCTGGCTAGAGAATAGTTACACCTAGTCCTCATTCCTATAGAAATTCATCAAGTCTTGTATCATGAGCAAGGGGACATGGGCAGGAAATCAAAAGTCTAGAGTTTGAGTTGTGACATGTACAGGTCAAAGGTCCAGTGTGGGTATTAAGGATTAAACAGCATCCCCTATACTGTCTGAACAATGCTGTCAGTAACTGTTTTTGTTCCAACTACTGACTCCTATTGTGTGACCAGTAACTGCCAATCAAACCCCAAGTCGTCTTGTACCAGCTCAGTGCCATCTCTCTAGCCTGATTATCGTGCTGTTTATCTATGGGTGGCCCACTCCTCTCAAATATCCCCAAGTTCACCGAGCTGTCTCTACAACCCTACCTGTGTCCTGTTCCTCTGGGCTTGCTCATTGACCTAGAGACCAGTTCTAAGGGCTCAGAAAGAATACTTAGACAGCACAATTTCTCCCACTGGCCTACATTATTCTACCTTGAGTGAAATCAGCCCCCAGACACTCTCAGAATAGAGATGGGTGTGCTGTGTTAGCTGTTCCTGTACACACTGGAAATAACCTGTTTGCCCATCAAGAGGGGACGACGCTGAAGATAACCAAATGCCCATGAGGCAGGTACATCAGCATTCTTCCAGCAGACAAAATGAACAAGGCAGATCGGTATGTGATCATGGGGTAATCATGCATACTGCGCAAAAGTTATGTTTAAAAACTGAGGTGTGTGTTTGTGGATAGAAAAACGCAGGAAGACACCTACAGCAGACCATGTCTGAGCCACATCATCTTCTGGAAAGTTCCCCAGTTAAGTGAGGAAAAGAAGCTAAGTCTTGGTTGTCTTTCTAGGTGGAGTTTTAAAAGAATGGAAGGACAGTAGAAACTCCAGGGGGAGAGAGCTGAAGTCTCGGCTCTAGGTCTCAGGATGTTCCTTGAACCCTTCTATCAAATACAAAACTCTAGACTGCCTGGCCTGGAAGCCAGAAGCCATCAATGTCTTCCTGGGAATAAAAATGAAAACCTTGACTGATGTCTGTGTCTCCTTCAGAGCACTATGTGTCTGTTCGTTCTCCTGTGTCCCTGAGAAAGCTCCCACACCAGCCCCAAGGGTCACATGGCAGCATCTGCCTTCCCGAGCTATTCCTGACATGAATAAATAATGGTTGTTAAATCAGAAGCAGGCTGTACCCCTCACGCCCAGAGAGCTCTCACCCACCCCTTCTGCACAGGCTTGTTAAACTGTATAGTTAAGTATGTCTGCGCATGAGTGCAGTGCCCACAGAGGCCAGAAGAGGGCATCACATAACCTGAGGCTGGAATTACAGGTGGTTGTGAGCTGCCCAGCATGAATGCTGAGAATCAGATTTGGTTCCTCTGCAAGAGCCGTGCTCTAATTGTTGAACCATCCATTCAGCTCCATGGACATTGACTTTGGGGAGTCAGGTAAAGTGGCCGACATAGGGGCCCACATTGTGAACCCCTCCAAATGCAATTCCCACGCACTCGTGTCTCTGAATATCCTGTCCCAAGCATTACAAACCAAAGCAGCCTAGACTGACAGTGGGGGACTGCTCTTGCAGACCAAAAGCAGAAGGTTTGCCAAAAGCCAACCCTTGAAGGTACGCCTCTAAGAATGAGCACAAAGCCCAAGCCTCAGTTTCCCCACCTTAAGAGTGGGAGTGTTAGTGCCCGAGGGTTGTCCTGAGGAGATGGCTTCGGGGAGTAAAAGATCTTGCCATGCTCAGTACTCACTCAAGCCTGATGAAGCCACACATTTCCATCATCCCTGGAGAAGCCAAGAAAGGATCCCTTCGGACTTCCTGGCCACACCAGTCTTGCTGGATGTGCTTTGGGTTCAGTAAGACCCTCAAGAATAAGGGTCTTACAGAGACTGACTGAAATATCTAGCATCCACCTCTGACCCTGTGGCTACACGCCCACATACACTGACACCACACGTGCACACGCACAGACGCGGGTATGCAAGTGATAACGGTCATAAATCATTTTAAACTATTCTTTGGTATACGTATAATTTTTCCATTAAACAGCAAATTTGCATATGTATGAGATGGATGCATTTGTCATGCAAATCAAGTCATGGTCAAATCATTTGCTAGCACAGGAAGTAGAGTTGATTTTTTTAATATTTAATCTCAGCCGTCCACACTGAGAGCACTTCATGTAAAATACAGAACACAAAATGGCAGAGATATATGTAGGGCCATTTCCAGCATTGCTGGAAATTCTGTCCTCAGTCTGAAGACAAAACTGTATTTCGCAATTTTTAATGAGGCTCCAGTCAGATTTTCAATTTCTAATGAAACTTGTTTTTTGTTTTTTTTTTTTAACAAAGCCCATATATAAAAACCAGCTATCACAGTCACATGTGCTTGTAACCCCAGTGCTGGGAAAGCTGAGACAGGAGGATCCCTTTGACTTGATGGTCAGTCAGCCTAGCCTAATCAGTGATCTCCAAGTCAAGTGAGAGACCCTATCTCAAAAAGCAAGGTGGACAGCGCCTGATGACCTCTCCTGACCTTCACGTGCCCCCAGCACAGCTTTGTTTAAACCACTGTTTCTACACGTGCAGAATTTTGGTGAAGTTCCTGCAGCTCATGACACACGATGGTCTAGAATTTGCACTGAGGAAGCTTAGGTGGTGCTCCTTGTGGTATATGGACAGCATGCACCATGCAACGTGCACACATGTGATGTGTTCTGCCACGAGGCCGCGTGAACTCACACGATGCTGCCCACACGCATTTTCTTCCTGAGAAACCTTGGGTTTTGAACTTTCAGCCACTGTATGTTCAAACATCTTTCATCATTGCAAACTTCTTCATGCACCTTGTGTTTGCGACCTGGTTTGTGACCTACAGTTTGCTGGAGCCATAACCTAGCTAATCTATTAGAATGGGTAATCTACAGGAGTTGGAGGCTAGCTCAGCCACACTGCGCTTACCCAGCATGGTCAAAATCCTGGGTTCTATCCCCAGTAGTGTGGGGATAATTCTAAGATAATGACATGAGCTTTTATCCAGGCAACTAAAAATAGGAGTAGGAGAGAGCTGCTATTTCAGGACAGGGGCCATGTTTACCCCACGGTGACCTAGCTGGTGCTTCAGGATGAGGGGCCATGTGACCCTGAGCAGATTGCCCAACTTTCAATGATGCTCTATCAGATTTCCTGTGCACTGATATCATCCTCACTCCATTGTATATGTTAACCTCTGAGACTCAGTTTCCCCATCTGCTACATGGGTGAGAGCAGTGGAGGGCTTTGAGCCTAGAGTCCAATCTAGCACCTGGCGGCTGGCGTTGAGGTTCATGGTCCATCTCCCCTGATGCCCTGTCCTAAGCCCCTCATCTCCCTCTGTTCAGAACACCAAGTGCAGTGTGAAGCTGGAGCGCTATGGGAGCTTCGGGTAGAGGTGGCCCTGTGTTTGTTATTCCTGCCCCATGCCCCAGAATGGGGGTGCCATCATCTGCGGGGGACATTGAGTAATAAGTGGAGAAAGGCTCGCTATGGTACCCAAATAAACAAGCTGGTGACGGATGAAGGGAACCCCGTCTCTCCCTCCCCAGCTGCACTGCCAGCACCCTGCACACGTTTCTTACACGCGGGCGAATAAACACCAGCAGGTCCCACTTCAAAAGGCTCCAAGGGCAACGCAGAGGGGCAGCTGCTGCTGATAGAAGTGGTGTGCCTTGGGGGGCTGGGGGCCTCTAGCAACAGACGGCCCCAAGACGCACAAATACATCAGTGTGACCTCCTCAAAGGCCCAGAGACTGAGAGCAGGAAAAATAAATAATTCCGTTATCTCTGATGAATTTTTGCCTTTGATCTCACTCCTCCCCACCCTCTCTTCCATCGCTCTTTCTCCCCTCACCCCCTTCCCCGATTTTTCTCTCCCCACTACCTTTTTCTAAGCCTCTCCTCCTCGCCGCCATTTGATTTATGCCCTAAACAGCTCCAAGAGGCTGACGGCCCCTGATGAATTGGTGGAGTGGTTCTGTTCAGAGACCCCGAGCCAGGATGCTGGGAATGGGCAGGGGGAGGCAGGGACAGTGATTCTCTTCACAGAGGGGATGCCTAGCCCGGGTAGGGGCTCTCGGGATAGACTCCCACTCCCACAGATGTACTTGTATGCACACCCATGTCACCTGCAGCTAGGGTGCTAGGGTCGCCTCTGGTCCTGGCTGCTCGGCTTTTTTTTTTTTTTTTTTTTTTTTTTTTTTGCCAGCTCAGGAATAAAGAGGGGAAGTGACTTCTGTTCTTTCCCCCTCGTTGGTGAATAACCACCACATGCTCACCATGCTCAAACCACAGTCTTAATTGAGAGGCAGAGGACGGTTGTCTGTTCTCACTCAGTCACGGTCAGACTTCTGAGGTCAAGTTCAGTTCCGGGACTCACCAGCCCTCTGACCTCAGCTGAAGCAGCCTAGCTCCCCTGGGCCTCAGTTTCCTCAGATAGAAACCAAGGCAATAAAGTCTGGATAATCAAATGAAGTGATGTTGGAAGCAAATAACAGCCACTGTGAGGCACCAAGTTTACCAGGCAATAAGACAGAAAAAAAAAAAAGAAAAACAAAACAAAAACCAGAAGGAGCTAACAGACCTGTGTAAACTAGCTGGAGATCCTCGATAAAACTGGGTAAAATGGGCTGAACAGCGCATATGCAAAGGTCCTGGGGTTGAGGTGCTCAAGAAATTAAAGCCATTGCCAGAAAGCTTGATTCCAGGGATCAGGACAATAAGAACTGCTGGCAACGCCTTGGAGGACAGGGCCTGAGGTTTGGTCTTTGTGTTGATGGCCATGGAAGCTACTGAGGACTTAATGCCCGAGTGAATAAGATGTTTGAAGACTGACATGGGGCTTGGGATAAAACTCGGTTGGTAGAGTTGCTTGCTTGACATACATGAGACCCCGGGTTCCATTTCCAACACTGCCAATCAGGCATGGCGATTCAGGCCTGTAATCTCAGCACTTGGGAGGTGAAAGGAGGATCAAAAATCCCAGACCATCCTCAGATACATGGGGAGTTCAAAGCTAGCTGGGCTACATAGGTCCCTCTCTAAAAACAGAGGGGCTGAAATAAGAGTAATGTACAAGCATTAAGACCTGAGTTCAAATATCCGGCACCCACATAAAAAGTTAGACATGACCCATTGTGGCAGGAGAGATTGTAGGAGGTTGCTGGCTGCTAGGGTCAACGAGAGATCCCATCTCAAGGGGCTAAGGTAGAGAGTGACGGGCAGGACACCTGATGTCCTCCTTGGGTCTCCATGAATGTAACGATACACATACATCACACACCAAAAACATTAAATGACTCATGTTGCCAATACCTGAGCCATCTCCCAACACACACAGGTAACTTCAGCAAGATGTTTGGTTCTTATGGAGTGCGAACTTGTTTGGGGTTTGTTTTACTCTTCAGAGCTCCCTGGGTGGTTGTTAATATACCACAAAATGTGGGAATCAGTGTGATTAAAATGCGTGAGTGTGCCGGGACTCTCACCAGACAGACCCTCTATCCCAACTCCACCTCCATCACGACCTCGTTGAATGTCTCTTGCTCTAATAAGGAGGGGAATAATGGGTTATATGACCTGTCCCAGAAGCAGCAGGCCACCGTGTGTTTCGATGTGTGAAGCAGAGCCGTTTGACCCCAGACTCAGCCACTGCTGTGCTGCCCAACCTTCTGAGCTAACGGGGACGGGGTAGGGGGGGAAAAGGGGGGGACAAAGCTCAGCACTGACTCAAAGCCGCCCTCTTGTAAAACCCATGTTTCCCCAAGAATAAAGAGCGAAGGGTGGGTAGAGGCGACAGGTTCCCAGAGAAGCCCTCTGCCATAATGTAATGCTAAGCTATTCCTAGCCTCTCCGGGAATCCCACATTGGTGGCCAGAATCACATAAGTGGTTGTCCAGGCACTCAATAAGCAATTGTGTATGTTTTGCCTAAATGACGTCTTGATCTCTCCTGCCTATATTCTGAGCTCTGGTAGATGGGGGCTCCTGAGGCCTTGTCTCTACCCAACTCGCTGGGCTAGGATCCAACTGATTACTTTGTGTTTCCTTGGTTTAATTCTTCCGGGGGTTTTTACAATGTTGCATTCTTAGGCCACAATGTAGCCTTCCCCTCTGACCTGCTGGCTTCTTGGTAAGCAAAGCTTGCTTGGTGGGGGGTGGTTCCTCTCTCTGTACAGGAAGCAAAACCAAGGTACCGTAGATCAAGAGGATTTAATGTGGATCTCTGTGAATGATGACAATCTTGCTTTCAGTTGTGACCTGCGTGCTCTCAATGACAGGGTGTGAGGATTCCTCAAGATCCATGCTTTGACAACTTGTCTATGTGGCTGTGGCCTCTTCTTCCCTCTGGGAGCCCACCAACCAACTAATCTGGCTAGCCAGCTGCTCTGGGGTGTCCCTCTGCCTGCCAGGACTATAGGAGGGCCATTGCTCCCACCCAACTTTTTCTATGGGTCCTGGGAACTCTGAACTCTCTCATATTTATAAGTACTTTACCTGCTGAACCATTTCCCCAGCCCCTCACTTCTAAATACTTCTAGTGGCATGGTTTGGTGTCATCTGTTCTAGACAAGTGGTTCTCAGCCTTCCTAATGCTTTGACCCTTTAATAAATACAGTTCCTTATGTAGGTGACTTCCCCAACCATAAAATTATTTTTGTTACCTCATAACTAATTTTGCTACTGTTATGAATCATAATGTAAATATCTTATACACAGATGGTCTTAGGTAACCCTGTGAAAGGGTCATTCAATCTCCCTCCCAACAGGGGTCATGACCCACAGCTTAAGAGCCACTATGCCAGACCATTTCTGAAGCTGGTCTCCGCATAAAATACACAGGGAGGCACTGGGAAGAGCTTACATTTAGGAGTGAGATGCTGGTTCAAGCTTTGCCCTCTAAGGCTGAGGTGAATGTGTGCTTTGACAGTGTTATCAGGCTCGATGAGCCCCAGTCTTCCCTCCTCTGTATATGGGCATGGCAATGCTGAATTGCTGGAGCCATGGGGAAAATTAGCCCATGAGTCTTAGTGGACCCAAAGTATCACACCCGTTGGGGATTTTAGGCTACATAGTAGACCAACACACACTGTCACTCATGAGAAAGGGAAGTTTGAAGGAAATCTACTTCCATAGATGTAAGGGTCAAGGCATTTTCATTTTGTATGACTCGGAAATCCACCCACTTGGAAGCCAGAGTTTCTATGGGAAAATGTGTGTGCTTGTGAGGGCATTCACGTGTGTGTTCAGTGTGTTTCCATGTGTTTATATGAGAGTATTGGTGTGTGTTCAATGTGTGTATGAGGCTGTTCAAGTGTATATTCACATTTATGCATGCATGCTCAGAGTGGTTGTAGCCAAGGGCTGTTGGAAGGAGCAGTCCCAAGCTACTGGAGGCAAACATGAACCATCCCCACAACGGCCTCCTTGGTATCCTCACTTCCTGTCTGCTAGCCTATCTAGCCGGAATAAAATTGTAAATGGATAGCATGCCCAGTGGAGAAAAATAAGCCCAGTCAGGAAGTAGAAAAGGGTACGATAGCAGCATTTGTGTGAAGCAAATCCCTGAGTGAGGCAAAGTGCCTGCGTCTCCCTGCCCTCTCTTCTCAATGCAGATGACACCAACGTGGTCGTGCTTCCAGGCTGTATGGGAGCAAAAGGCAAAGACCGTGTCTGCCCATCCCACACCAGCTACCTCAGGAACACTGATTGGTAACATAGCTCATGCCAATGGAGCCATTTCTGTCCTTGCTGTCAGATTCTATGGGACCCTGAAAATAAAGCATCTTGCAAAGATGAGGGGGAGGGAGTGTATATACCTGGAAAAGCAGACAGGATGGTGACAGAATTTAACCAGCTGAACCTCCACCCATCTGGGTCTCGTCCTCTGTATTTGAAGAGCTTAAGGAGTAGGTGACTCAGGTGGTCAGACTCCAGGAAGAAGGGACTCTGCTCCTCTGCCCAGCCAAGATGGGAGTTCTTGGGGAGAGGCCCTTCAACAGCCATCCTCCTCCAATAGAGTAGAGTCTGTATCATCCTCTACTCATGGCTCGGGACTGAGTCTCTGTGCCGTGCCCTCGGGTATCTCCACGAGCCTCGTCTGCTGTAGAACGCTGTCCTCTGACCACACAAGTCACTGCCATCCTCAGGGCAGCTGTGACAACTCAAACGACCCTGCAGATCAGACCTTTCCTAATAAAGGGAATGAGGAGGGAGGGTCCCTTGCCTAAGATTCCAACCACATCTGCCTAGACCTGCTTTCCAGCTGTGCGCGACTCTGCTCAAACTGCAAGCAGTCTCCAAGGCTCAGGAAGTGCTGAAGTATGGAGAATAGAGGTTAGCTGAGCGGGGACTCCATCTAGGCAGCTATGGCAAAATTTTCATCCATGCCAGGGTGAGGATTTTATATGGTGTAGCTATTTAGGGGTTTCCCCATGCTCCCTATTTTGCTGTCATCATGTCATACATGAGGTATGTAGCTGTTATTTACATATTCCCAGAAAAAAAGTTCATGCGCAGTGATCTTCATTGAAGGAGCAAATAAGACTGAGCCTAATGCTACACACCTTTAATCCCAGCACTAGGGAGACAGGGGCAGGTGGATCTGAGTTCAAAGCCAGCCTAGTCTACATAGAGAGTGCCAGGAAAGGCAGGGCTACATAATGATACACTGTCAGAAAAAAAAAAAAGGGAAAGAAAGGAAAACAGCCTGGTATGATGGCACATACCAGTTATTCCAGCACTTGGGAGTTGTATGTAAAAGTATCAGGTGTTCAAAACCAACCTCAGCTATGCAATGAGTTTTGAGGCAAGCTATGGCTAAATATCTATAAAAACAGCAACTATGTATAATAACTATGAGACTATATATCTATAATAACAATAACCAAAGACCGTGCATTTGGGCCGCAGGGTTGAAGGCTGGTTCCTCTCACACCTGAATCCTAGACATGTCTCATGTTCTGAGTACAGCTGGTTCTCTCCTGTCCAATTACAGTGTCTATTTCATAGGTTGGTGATAGTAAAATAACTTCACGCAGGAAGAAAAACTGGGCCTCACACGCCAGGCCCCTTGGTTAGTGTGCACCACTAGACTTACTTACTTAGTGTCCTTTCTGTCCCTGCATCAACTTGAAGGGAGGACACGCGCACGCGCACATACACACACACACACACACACACACACACACACACGTGCACGCACACACAGTCACCATGATGAACAAGATGGGTTTCATACACTTCTCCTATTGCTCCATAAGCAGACCTAAGTTCACAGGACTGGGTTTAATGACTCCAGATAGTGTCTGGCTTCAGGCAGGGACTTGTTTCTGCGTGCCTCGGTTTCCCCATATGTAAAATGAAAGAGACAACAGGATGTCCATGTCTTGCTGTGTTGCTGAGTCTAGGCGCGTAGCGTGTCTGGACTCTGTAAACACAAGGTGCAGTTATATACGTGAAGGACCTGGCGGAAGGAACTCAGAAGCAAACCATACTTTCCAGGAAAATGAGCCTTGATTCTCCAAGCGTAACGAGCTTTCCATCCCTCCTTAGGAGTAACTCTCGTCCACTCCCCTACCGCTTCCTACCAGCTTTTGCCTCTCTCCAGGTCTCATGGTTGAAGGGGGGGAAGTCTCTACTTAAAAAAGCACCAGTCCATCTGTTTCAGAGACTCAGGGAGAAGTGCCAAACGACATCCATCCCCAGCTGGGGCCTCGCAGCTTCTGATAAGCAGGCCTAGAGAGAGGTGAATTCTGAAAATTAAACAAAACCCGGTGTCTTTGAAAGGTCACCCAGCTCTGAGGTTGGCCGTGCCGTCAGTGACAGGCAGCAGGGTGAGCCAGGAGGGCGGGGATGTTGGGAGCACCTGAGAACAAAGACGGTGGCCAAGAGCAGGAAGGACTCAGATGTCACCTTGACTCAGAGGGACACCTTGGATGGGGTCCCTGAGCCTATGAAGCATCTCGTAAAGCTTGAAGTTCACACTGTTGGAACACTCAACCTCCAGGCATCAGACTGGAAGAATTCCAGCCCTCAAGGAAGATGCCACTTCTTGTGGAGGGCAAGTACTTCCTGCCTGCCCAGCAGCAGACAAGAATTTGGTCCCTGGAGGCAGTTGGCTCACCTCTTAGGGCAACAGAAAGAAGGAAGGGTCACTCACTCTTGGATTCTGCTGTGCTCACGGGGCGGGGTGGGGTGTGCGAGAGATCTGCAGATTGCCACACCAGTCACTTCTAGAAGGGTCCATGGGCTTTCACTTTGATCAGGACAGTGGAGTCTTGCGATGTTATCTACCATCGCTGGGAGAGGGGCATTCCATGGACCCTGTTGTAGCTGGGAGGATAAAGTGGAGGACAAAGCCAAGAGAAGAAAGCCCTATTGAAGATGACACATAGTTGGTTATGTGACCATAGCTACCAAGGGAGACACAGGACTTGTTTCATTGTGTCCTTCAAGTATCCCTGTGTGTTTCGCCATCTTCAGCTGGCATGTGAGAAACCAAGGGCAGCAACTCCCCACCTGTGGACCCTGGCACTCTGCCACCTCTTAATTGTGTTAACTGTGTCAAGTGTCCCCCTTCCCCCATCACTCAGCCCTTCCCATTGTGCTCCAGGTGAAGGATCCTCATTTCTCCGTCTCCACCCCTGTGACTGGAAGGAAAGGCAACTTTTTTCCACAGATTAGACACTGGGAGAAACCTCAAGATCCGATGCTGTCTCGCCCCCACCACAGAGTTCCCAGCACCTCCTTCCAAGACAGATAGCTCAGCACCTGCCACCAAGCCTGGCCTTAATGCTTAATTAAGCACCTGAGCTTAATGGGACAGAGATGTGTAACTGCTGCAGGTCCTGGCCAAGTGGACTGGTGGGACTAAGGAGAGCGGAGCATCTTTCGGTGTTAGGGGCAAGAGCCTGAGTCAACCCTGTGCTGGGATCCCAAGTTAGCCCTGTGTGATGTCAGGCAAGGCACCCACCTGTAAGGAGGCCTGATGACCATGGCCCTCTGGCAGGTTGCTGTGAAGTTTGGAAATGTCCCACTCAGCTGATAGGCACTTGGGAACTTAGAACCAGGGTCACTATCCACCATCAACTGTGCCCATTGCTGGACGCCTATAGGGAGACAAGAAGATGGAGCAGAGGGCCATGGACCCATGTCCCATCAAGAGCATAGCCCCAATGTTAAAAATGCCTCCTAAGAGTCCCACCACCTCCCAAAATCATCCCCTTAGAGATGAAGCCTCCAACACACATACCTCTGGAGGACATTTAAGATCAGGCTCCAGGGCTGGAACAATGATATAGAAGTTAAGAGGAGTTGCTTGCTCTTCCAAAGAACAGGAATTCAGACCCCAGAACCCATGCTATATATATATATATATATATATATATATATATATATATATATGCCTATAAGGCTAGCTCCAGAGGATTCCACACACACTTCTGACCTCTATAGGTGTACACAACACACACACACACACACACACACACACACACACCTTTTTAAAGATAAAAGCTACCATGGAACTATTTGCCATCATCTACCACACAGTTCCAGGATGAACAGTGTTGCTATGAGAACCAGATGGACCAAGAATCGGAGTGCTTGTATCAGTTGTTGGCCCTGTTGGACAAATCTCAATTGACCTACTCAGGGTCGGTTTGTGTAACTCAAAGTCGGGATGCCCATGCCTACCCCAGAGAATCCTTTTTCAAGGGCTACATGAGCTGAGCATTTGAGTTGAGAGCTCTGTGCTTGGCACGCAGTGAGTCTCCAGACAATTCTTGCATGTCTTCTGCTTGTGTGCGTCTGAGTCAGAGCTTCATGCATTCGGGACTGAGTCTTCTCGAAGGTCTGGAGAGCAAACCAACTTGGAAGACAGAGCTGGTGTCTCTCTGGGGGGCAACAGGTAGATTTATTTGGGGTCCAATGTAATAAAGACCAACTTGTGTTTCCGGCAAATGTCAGATAGGTGTCCTTGGAGCTGCCAGTGGTTGGTGCCCTGAGCCTCCCAGCTGGGATGCAAATGTGTGATAGCCGTCTGGGCTCTCCCAGGTCAGCCTTGAGGAACTTTTCGAGAGGAGAATCTTCACCCCATGATCATGCTACTTACTTGAGAGAGAACAGTCCTTTGTCTCTGGCTGTTGTCAAGAGGTGCTCCGGCTCGTGAGACACACGGGTCAAAGCACGCTGGCTGTCACTTCTCAGCCTTTCAACTAAGCTGAAGTTAAAAGTGTGTCACCTATTTTGGAGCAACCGTTACTGTCCATTGCCTGCATCACAGATAAAGCCAGTACAGGATGATTTTTGTGCCTGAGATGTGGACAAGTGAAGTTTGATGAATGGTTCATGGGTTTTTTTCCCCTCTAACGACTAAAGCTAGTCTGACCCTAGATGCTATCGATTAAACCTCAAAGGATCACACTGTTGATGAGGAATCATTAAGGCCAATGAAATGGCTCAGTGGGTAAGGAGGTTGAGGCCAAGCTTGACAGGTTGAGTTTGGTCTCTTGGATACACATGGTAGGAAGAGAAAACTGACTCCCACAGGTTGTCCTCTGAACTCCACACAAATGCCCTGGTGCACACGCACAAGCACAGATGCACAAAAATAAGTAAGTGCACAACTAAATAGAAAATAGTGCCTAAGAGATGATCTATAAAAATAAAGATATGTCAGTCTGGGAATCAGTGTTGAGACTAACAAGACAGCGTTCTTGACCAAGCCGCCAACTTATATCTGAGATATTACAGTAGAAAGAGCTAGAAGATCACAGACTGGCTCTGGTTCACATCCTCACAACCAACCAGGATATCAGAAGCCACGTTACCACCCTTTCCTGATTTCATCACATGTAAAATGAGAGTGGTACTTCCCCATCTAATGCTTGGGGAGAAATTATAGATGGTTAAGCGTGAATGATTTCACAACATCAATTCTTATCCAAGTGTGAAACACACCCACACCTCAACCCAAAAGCTGTCTCCAACCATCCCTTCCCCACCTTGCACCCACCACTGCTCATAGCAAGAGGATGAATCGTTCTCCTTTCTTCAGTCTGCCCTGTCCATGAACTGTGATTACTTCTTCTTCTTCTTGAAGCCCAGGCTAGACCATCAGGGACACAAGGCACATGTCTAAAGACCCCTGAAAAGGAGAGGCTATCCTGGTGTCCCACCTAAGCCAACAGCGAAACACAAGCACAAGAATTTTCACTCATACGGCATTGGGTAGAAGAACCTCCCCCCCCCCCACAGCTAAGCCCAGCCTGAACGCCAGACCCGTGGAGAGACGACAGATGTGCTGCCCTGGGTATCTAAAGCTGGGACTTCACACACAACCATTAGAGTCCCCTCGCTAGGAGGAAAGCTTGGTCATGCAAGGATTCTGTCCATCTTGATTCTATTGTGTCCCCGAACCTAGCCGGGAACCCGACACTTAGAAAAGGCTTCAGAATCTTAAGAGATTCTTGAAACCATCCATTTGAGCAAGTGTCGGGGTGCTGGTCACCCCACTGCAGTTTTGGTCTCTCCTTTTCTTCCCTTTTTAGTATTTTAGTTTAACATCTTCATAAATACTTAGTTGGCTGTCTTTCCCCTTCCTGTCTTCTTTTCTCCACCCTTCTTAAACCCAGCCCAGTATTTCCCCCTCCACTCTTAAACCACATGTATTTCATTACCCTCACCAGCCCCTACCCCCACGACGGCTCACGGGCCCCTTTCTGTGTCCTGGCCTCCACAGAAACACACGCATATGTGGAAGTGGATGCCTGGCTCCACACAGGAGAGGAGAACATGCAGGGTTTGTCTTTTTTGAGCCCGGGTTATCTCATTCCATTTGTTCAGTTCCCTGCATTTTCCTGAAGATTTCATAATTTCACGGGTCTGAGTACCCCAGGCTAAACTCGACCTCCTCATTGTTGGGATTGCAGGCCTGGGCCGCCATGCCAAGCTGGTGTTTCCAGGTCATAGTTTCTTATCACCTGGAGATGACATACATGCAAGCATCCCTTTATCCAGTTACCTGTCCCCACAGATTACGGGATTATTTAGACAGCGGCGACTGGTCACCTTGTTACATAGTCCTTGCTTCTGAGACTTCCCCTTCACCAGCCAATCTTACAGCTTACAGTCCAGAGGCATCCATCTTGGCAACCTCAGTTGAGGGACTGTACCCCATTTTCCCTACCCTGCAGCTGAGAAGAATCCTTTGGATTCCACTGAGACTCACAAAAGGGCTTTCCATCTGTCCCTGCATCTCTTGTTCCCATAGAGATGCCCTTCACCACTGGTTCTCCAGCTCTGTCTCCAGACCACAAAGACTTGGAGGAAGTGGTCTCTGTCTTACCCATCCCCACACCCACTCTCCACCCCTCCCATGAACTGCTTTGGAGAAAGAAGCCACTTCTGCCCTGAGCTGTGACTCCCTTATCTGTCCCTCCGGGTCAGAACGCGCTCCCACCCCTTCCCCCCCCCCCCCCCGGCTGGGCCTGACAAGCCCGGTCACTCGCACTCCTCCAGAGCATTGTCCACTTTGGAAAGGGTGGCGGGACCCAAGAGCAGTCAGTTCCTTTGACAAATGCCAGTGCTGACAGCTGGACACTGTTTTACAAACCCCGGCCCTCCGCTGCTCCCCGGCGGGGGGTGGGGGATGATGGGCAGAGCAGGAGGGCACTCAGAGGCAAATCATTTCTCAAGGACAGCACCGGGTGACGTGTGCCCACGGGAGAGAATAGTGGACCGACGGCAGAGTCTGACTGTGGTGCCAGTCCCTGGCTGTGTCCCTCAGGCCAAGCAGACAGCCTCTCTGAACCCCAGCTTTATCTTGCAGTTACCATTTGAGCTGAGCACTGTGCCCTGTGGGTCAGATCAGCATGCTGGCTTCAGGGATCCCCCGGAGCAGGGCCACGTGAGCCTGTTCTTGAGGTCTCACCTGACCAAGGGCAGGCGGTCTGCTCCCGTGCTTCTGAAGTGACCAGCAGGACTCAGTCTCTTGCAGACTGGCGAATACAGAGGCCCCCATTCTCTGGCAACTGAGCCCATTGATGCTAGCAAGATAGAGAGTATGTTGGCAAATGGGTGGGACAATCACATGTCTTAGGCCGGAAGCAAATCAGAGGGGCTCTTCTCAGTCAGGGAGGATAGGGGTTGATTCATGAGGGCCTAAGAAGTGCTGGTCAAGGGCCCCCTAGGGACCATCCTAGAGACTGTCCACATTTATTCAAGTCCTGCCTACAATGAAGAACCCTGATACATGAGAGGTACTTAGTAGGAGTACTTTGGGGGGTAGCAAGTACTTAGCAGGGAAAGTACTCCATGTGGAGCCTGTGCGTGTACCATTTAATCCTCCCAGAGCTCAGAATCCATCAGGAAATGAAGCATATTTGTTTGGTCAACCAAGGGACATCATGAAAAGCCCCCGACGTGACACTCCCAGTCAGGGCATGTGGCCCATCTCCCACCTACTGTGTGCACGGTCCCACAGAAGAACAAGAACAGCTACAGAGGGTCCCGGCACCCCCCATTCCCACTGGATTTGCTGCCATCTTCTTTTCAGTTTTGTTTTAACAAAGGCCACTCGATTCCAGTTTCAAGGCATCCTTGTAAGGACTCCCCCTTTTTCTCAATACCTGAAGTTAGACTTCAGTCAAGCAAGGAGCGTGGCTAGGTTTGAGTGCCTTCCTAGTGTGCATGAAGCTGGATTCCATTCTCAACACCACCTAAGTCGCGTGGCCACTCACTCCTGTAACCCCAATACTTGGGAGGCGAGGACAGGAAGTTCAAGGTCACCTTGAGCCTATATAGCCAGTTCAGGGTCAGCTTGGGCTACCTGAGATACTGTCTTAAGAACCAAAGAAAATAAAATAGTGGGGTTTATCCATTGAGACATTTGATCTCTTTTACTGCAGGCAATGGGGCAGAGCGGGGAGATCTAGGAGCCAGAACCATTTAATTCCGTCTGCACCTTGCATCTCAGCTCAGAGGGAGCCCCGTGGACCCCTGAGTATCCCCATCAGCCCCCTTCCTTTCTTCTCCAAATCCAGACTCTCCTATTTAGTCCACCAGTAGACAGGGGAAAGGTTGAAGATAGTTGTGCCAGAATGTTCCACGGAACACCAAAAGGGCCTCTTGATTTCTTGATTATTGCTACCCTGGGTGGGAGGCGCTGGGCGAGTCATCTCCCCATCCCCGTTACCCTCCTCCTCGTCTACATCGGAGGTGTGATTCTACCTCTATGCCAGGATGTAGCTATGGATCTGGAAAGAAGTCACAGAAAGGCCAAACCACACAAGTCCCCCCACTGGAGGTACCTTGAGTACGCAAATTCAAAGAGAGAAAGTGGACCAGTGGGCAGAGGGAGGAACAGGAATGAGCAGGTGACAGTTCTGGAGGCGGCTGGCGATGGCTGTGTGACCATGTCAGTGTACTTGAGGCCCCTGAACTTGTCTTCCTAGGAGAGGGAAGGAGAATCATGGATAAGCCCAGTCCGTTCCTTGCACATGGCTGCCCGGTTTCCCTGCCACCCACAGCGCAGCGTCTTGTGCGCTAAGCCCTTTGCTCCTTGCAGCTGTCCAGCAACCCTTGCTGCCCCCAGCCCATCCATCACTCCGTCCCCACACTCATCCATCTTCCCAGGGTCTGCCTGCTCATCCGTCAGCCATGGCGACACGGGCCACCACTCGCCTGCCTCGCCCAGCCCACCCACTCATCTTTAGCCACCTGCTGCCACCTCTGTCCCCTCCGTGCCTTCTGAGACCATCCTCCAAATCTAGAGAGATGTTGGAGCGACTGTCCCCCTGTCTTCGCCCAGGGACATGGTGATCCTAAAACAGCACAGTGTGGGTGTGACTACAAGTCTTGCCCAAATGTGGAGCGGGATTCCGGAGGTCTGAGTGGGGCCTGGGATTCCACATTTCCAAGTGACACTGTCAGCTACAGCTCTGATCCCCAACCCCAAGGACTCTAGAGGCCTCTGAAAAGGGCTTTGCCACCACTGGGGACCTTGTATGAGAACTTGTAGGGTTGTCCCAAAACAACCTGAGTGACTCTGGAGTGTGGGATGCTGTCCTCCAACCCTCTCCACACTGTTCATCTTGGGGGAAGATAGGAAATCTTAGTGAATGCTGAGAAATTCTTTTATGAAGTCACTGATAATGAAGGGTCATTGTTGGGGGGCGGGGGGAGGCCACAGGTCTGGGATGGAACTCAGGGAGCAGAGCACTTACTTGGTGATGATCACTTCAAATCACTGCCCTGGGGAGGTGGAGGCAAGAGCATCAATAAGTTCAAGGTCATCTTTTGCTACCTAGCAAGTTCAGGGTCAGCCTGGGCTACATGAGACCTTGTCTCAGAGGAGGAAGAAGAGAGGAGGACCCCTACTGTATAAGCGAACAATCTGTTGAAGGATGCTCGACTATCTCTCCCCTTGAGCCTGTGTTTCTAGAAATGGTAAAGGGGAGAGGCTGCTGTAGTAATGGCTAATGTCCCTTTGATGAAATGGTCCCCGTCGGGAGTGAGAATGGTAGCCTCCCTGCTTACCCGCTAATTCTGCAACCTCTCTATTTTTTTTTGTTTTGTTTTTGTTTTTTTTTTTTTTTCGAGACAGGGTTTCTCTGTAGCTTTGGAGCCTGTCCTGGAACTAGCTCTTGTAGACCAGGCTGGTCTCGAACTCACAGAGATCCGCCTGCCTCTGCCTCCCGAGTGCTGGGATTAAAGGTGTGTGCCACCTCCGCCCGGCCTGCAACCTCTCTATTAATGCTTCCAGTCCCTTCATCTCTCCATCCCCCTTTCCTTCACCCACTAACCTCCATCCCTTTGTCCCCCATCTCCTCATCCCCTCATCCTTGCATGTTCCCACCCCCCACATAACCCACATCACCTCATCCCCCACCCCTCCACCCCCATCTCCCGGCCTCTCATTCCCATCCATTCACCCCCACTATCCTCCAGTCTCCCCTACCTGCCATGTTCCCATCTCTGATGCAGCGAACATGCTGAGGACTGAAGGACAAGAGATGCTGAGCACGTGCAGTTAGGGGCCCCTAAGGGCTGGAGGGGGACAAGGACTCACTGACCTCAAGCAGTTGGGGTCCTGGACAAGACCTGGGAACAGGAAGGGGGACTTCTCAGCAGTTTTGTATCGGTCCAGTGACGGCACAAAGCTGTACTTACAGGAACGTGTCAAGACTGGGGCTTGGTTTTGATGAAGGTCTGTGAATGCCAACGCAGGACTCGCCGTAATATTAGTTCATGAAGTTAGTTCCAAATAGAAGTATTTATATAACCTAGCTCTTCACCTTTTGCACTTGGATAGGAATACAACTTGGAAACGGTAGTGTAACAAGGGGCACCTATACAAGGGTTTCTTTACTGGGGACCAGCAAGATGTCTCAGCAGGTAAAGGTACCACTTTAGCACCAAGCCTGACCTGAGTTCAATCCAAAGGACCCACACGGTGAAAGAACAGAACTGACTCCTGAAGTTGTCCTCTGGCCTCTGTGTGGGGCCCTGATGTTAGCACGCGTGTGTGCGCACACACACACACACACACACGTTATATTGCTGTTTGTTTTGTGAGACAGGCTCTCACTCCAGAGCCCAGTGCACCTTGCACCCATTATGTAGCCGAAGTTGACCTTGCGCTCAGTGTTTCTCCTGCCTCAGCTTCATGATGGCACAAACCAGCATGCTCCATCTCTGATGTTTTAAAGCACTCTGCTGTGAAGTACAGAATTGCTTTGGAAATGAGATGTTGGTCACATGCATGGAGGAGGCTGTGGGGACACCGACCCACCCAAGTGCAAGCAATGAAAGGGTACATTCTCCAAAAGATCTTGAAACTATAACGTATAATATATTTTTGATGCATACATAATCAGACATGACAGACACATGACACACGTACACCACACACACGTGCCACCATGCACACCACACATACACATTCGCACACATCACACATGTACGTGCACATCACACATGCACACATCACACACACACACAAAGTACTACTGGCTAAAATTTGAACTCTTAGATATTAAAATTTGAAACTACCATTAATCTCTGTGCCCATATTAAGCACTGAAGTTGAGTGAAATTATCCATAATGCACATGGTAAAATTGTCTGTCCGTAGAAGACGAGGAACCCAAACCCGGGGAGCATGCTTATCAAGCCCAAGACTTGCACACATAAATAGGCTGTCTTTCTTCCTGCTTCAGACCTCTTTAAGGTGTGACAGAGCCGAGTTCCTCCTTGCCAAAGTCACTTGGCTTTCCTGGCTCTCATTCTTGCCCATGTGTGTTGCAAACACTCTGCCCTTTGCTTCTGAGGGCTCTTGGCTAGAAGGTGGAGTTAGAAGTCAGCCTGGACCTATGATGAGTTCCAGCCTCAAAGTCAAAAAAAAGCAAAAAAGAGGTCTGGGGATGTAACTCTGTGGTGGAGTAAAATGTACATTTTCTGGGTTCAATCCCTAAATAAGTGCTTGTGTTACACGCAAATGCTGTGTGTCAGTTTACACACAGGAGGTCCAGGAACTGATCCCCAAAGAGACAGACCACCACAGCACATGCTCCAAGATCAATGAAAGAAAATGTCCAGATGAGGTGTCCCCAAAGGGATTGCATGAGGGAAGGGCTAAGTGGGTGGCTACAGACTGGCCCTGCCTATGCACCAAGCCACCTTTCCTGGGATCACTTATACTTTTTAAACTACACATAGAAAATAATTAGCTTTCAAAAATATCTTTAAAGATCGGATGTGTTGGCACACACCTTTAGCCCTAGCACTTGGGAAGCAGAGGCGGGAGATCTCAGTGAGTTTGAGGCCAGCCTGGTCTACAAAGTGAGGTCCAGGCCAGACTCATGTATTAATATGCACTATGTAGGAAAGCATGGGAAATGGATGGATAAACCAATCAGTGATTTCCTATGAGGAGCACCAAGAGAGGTTGTGACTTTATTAGTTTTGCATGTCTTAATCATATAAATGTGTAATAAAATGCTTATGATTTTATACTCTCTCTCACACACACAGTTATCCTTTTCTCTCTCCGTCTACCAGTGAGGATGCATCAACCTCTCCCTCCATCTCCACTGGGACCCGAGAGTGACCTGTGCCATATTAGGTCCCTTCTCTCTCCGTGTGGCTGTGCACCTGCTCTGCCGTGTGATCCTTCCAGTATCCTAAAGACAGTTGCAGTTGTCGCCAGTGACAACAGGGGAAACTGAGGTCCAAGGTCTACTGGGCAGGACGGAGTGGCTGGAGTATGCATCTACCAGAGCAGACAGCATGGAGGGGAGCGTGAAGTTCACTGTCGGTCTCGTTCCTCAAAGCTTGGGATCCGGGCATGTGGGCACCATCCAGATGGGGAAAGCGAGGGCAGAAGAGATGGAAGAGAAGCCTTGGGAGGGGACACAACCTGTCAGTGGTGGTGTGGCTGATAACTTCAGGGCCAGAGCAAGGAACACCTGGACCGTCAGGGTTCTGGTGAATTCTGGGAAGCCCTCAACCCTACCCTCAAGTTGCTGACTTCCTGTTGTGCAGTGTGGTGCAAACCTCCCTCCACCGTGGCAAAGGAAAGACGTCTCTAGACTAGCTCTTCCTGCCTTTGCCACCACCTTAGAGTCTGCCCCAGAAGCACAAAGCCTGGGATGAGCCCAGAGTGTGGGAGGGGGTTAGCAGACTGTGCCCAAGGCACAGGTGAGGGAGAGGGCCAAGTGCCGTGCAAGGGCCAAGCCCAGTCAGCGGGGTAGCTTGAGAAAAGACCCATCCTGTGGAGACGCTCTGGGGCCTGAACTCAAGTTCCTGTAGTCCCCACCCCTTGGACACCGCCTCTAGGATAGTGCCGAGTCCAAATACTCCCCTCCATCTGTAACTAAGCCAGAGACAATCCAGACACCCCTGCTACACACACACACAATCTCCTGGAGAGCCGGGTGCAGCCTCTGGGAGCCCAGGAGCAGAGAAGCCAGGTGTCAGGATGCTGATGGGTAGCAAGGATCTCAGGATGGTGAGCCTCATCCTGGTTCCTAGACTCTTGTCTACCCTGAGCCCTCAGCAGTGTGCCCGACCCCACCACCCTCAACTGTACTGCCTCCTATGTCCCCGTGTGACGCCAGCCTCCCCCTTTGTGAGATTAGGTAAGAAAATGACCGGAAAACCATAGTCACATTCCCAAAAAGAGCAATGAACCTTTTCTTGTCTCGGGACTCACAGACGCCTTCGGGTGAAAATGGGAGCAATGGCTGAATGGCCTGGGATCTCTTTGGAAAACCATGCGGTAAATTTAAAATTCTCAAGGTGAATGAACTTTGGCTTGCTTCTGGAGTTCACCCCTAAAAAATGTAACCGTCGGAACCCAAAGCTCATGAAGGGGATGTTGGTGACGGCACTCTTCTTAATCAAACAATTGGATGTGACCCCCTGACCCTCGGTAGGGAAATGACAAGCCCGCGACCAGAGAGGGGGGAATAGCATGCAGCTATTAATAAGGATAAGGTTGGCCCACAGAATCTTAACTTGAAGGCATGGCCTTCAAGACATAAATGAGCAGTGTGCATCAGAGAAATAGCAATGCTACAAATTGCCTGTTGCAAAAGGATGCCAAGCCTGTGCAAGTTTGAGCATGGAAGAGGGCACGGAGACTCACATGCAGCTATGACTGATGGGCGGGCTCCATTGAGAAGATGTTACAGCTTCCTGAAGTTTCCTAAAGAGATTCACCTGCTGGTATTCAAAGCGATAAACTAAGTATTTAGGGGCTGGCAAGAGGGCTAAATGGGAAAAAGGAGCTTGCCACCAAGCCTGAGCTTGAGTTTGATCCCTCGGCGGAGTGGAGGCTGATCCTCGGGGTTCACTGGCCATCTGCCTAACTGAATCGGCCAGCCCCAGACTCCAGAGGGAGAGGCCCAGCTTCAAACATTCCCATGGAAACAGGTGTGGTGGTGCATGCCTTTAATCCAGCACTCGGGAGGAGACAGTAGCAGGAAGATCTCTGTGAATTCAAGGCCAGCCTGGTCTACTTAAAGCTGAGTGGAAGATGGTTTTCTAAGAGAAAAAAAAATGGTTCAAATTCTCACTTTAAATTAGAAGAAGAGGGGGAATCTTGAGTATGTTATTGGCTATACTTTAGCAATCTAAAAATTTATTGGCTAAATTTAGCAGATCTAAGACAGCCGTGATGGCCAGGGATACATAGTGAGACCCTGTTGCACACACAACTCACATGTGTGACTCCTGACAAACAACCCCCAAGATTCATTTCTAGCCTCCCCATGCACATGTATGTATACACGTACACACACGTGTGCACACACACGCGCGCCCCCCCCCCCCACACACACACACTAAGTTTTGGTTTTGGTTTTTAAATAAAGACTTTTATGAGTTGCCAAAACAGAGCCAGAATGGTAGAAAGGTACCATTGGACCCAGTACTCTTTTCCTTTCTTCTCTACACCGTCCCCTGCCCCTGGGTAGGCATTGCTCATTGTTCCCCTTTCCCTCTCCCTGCCCTGCTTTCTGGCCATCTCCAGCCATCCCCCTGGTATATCTCACACTGACACACACCATGCTCCCAGCAGGCCTGCTGCCCCAGCCCTGACCCCGGCCCTCTGAGAGGTTGAAAGGGCATGGTGAGATAACCCAGCCCCAGCTCTCCCACAGGAAATCAGAGAGGAGGGACCCCCTGGGCTGCCTCGTTAGGGTCTTCGGAGCCTCCTGTGATAACAGCTGTCGTGTGCTGAATGCCTCATGAGTGCCAGGTTCTGTGTTCAGCCCTGTCCGTGCCCCCTGCCTGCCAGAGGAGCTCACAAGGGAGAGGGAGGGCTCACTCATCTGCCAAATGAAAGTGATCACTGTCCTTTCTACCTGGAGTCAGAGAACTCGGTAGGTCGGGGGGTGGGGAGGGCGGTGGCCTGTAGTCTCTTATGTAGCCGTATATGTTCTATATTCTCGTATCCAAGCCGGGAACATGGCCAGTGTTTATGAAGCGCTTGCCCTTGTTAGTAATCCATCTTTAGACTGATAGGAAAGAGCCCGGCTGATGAACTTGCAGAGAACCTGGTTTAATCTTCTCCGAAAATAACAAGGAAGCTTCCCAAGATGGCCACGTGACAGACTGACGAACGTGGTGAGACCTGACCCCCTGTGGAGATGGTGTCCCTTGGGAAGTGCTAAGATGCTTTCACACTGAGAAAGTAGAAGGGGCCAGAGCTGGGCCAGGCAGACTGCAAGGAGTTGGGCTTGGTGCTTGGCCTTCAGGGAGCATAGACAAGGAACAGGCCCGTGTTGCCTATGGCTGTCGCTGGTACTTTTAGGGGTCTACTAGAACGAGAGAAAAGTCATGTCTCTTCTCACCTCCAGCCAACTGCTTAGCCTAATTTATCTCCTGCCCACTTCTGTAAAATGCGGGTCATAACAACACCAATAAGTATGGGTTTTTAAAGGCTTAAGAGAGTAAAATCCAATCCACTGGCATTATCCCTGGATCCTTTACACGGACACTCATTTAACCGTCCCCTACCATCACACGAGCAAGTGGCACCGTCGTAAACCCCCGCTCTTCAGAAAGGAGGACTCAGGCATGAGGAGGACCCAGTGGTCCCACAGGCAGGGCCTGCCAGGCACCATGGTCAGCATCTTCCAGTGGGGTTGCCATGGAGATTAAATAGGTGGATAAGCCACCATGCCATCCCAGTTCTCAGATAGGAAAACTGAGGCATAGGAGGCCAAATTCCTTATTAAGGATGTCAATGACCCAGGAGACAGCAAGGGGATGCCAAACCCTGTCTTTTTCTTCTTCGTAATCGAGCCCTCTGCTCTGCCGTGAAGAGCTCGGGCGCCCTCTTGTGGCAAAATGTCACCTCGCTTCATGGAAAAAGATGGCACAAAAAGATGAATCCTTACCAGCAGTTTTCACACTTAATCTGAGGGCGCTTGTGTGATTGCATCCGTTTCTCAGAGAAAAGAACTCTTTTTTTGAGATATTAATACAAACCTTTTTTTCTTTTTCTTTTTCTTTTTTCTTTTTTGAGAAAAGGACTCTTGCCATGTTCGTTGTCTAAGAACTCCTTGTGTTCTGTCCCCTTGGCCTGCCCAGGGTCTTCTCTATCCCCACCCGTGCCCACCCTTCAGCCTCCACCTGCCCTGCCAGCTTCAGCGCTACCACCTACAAGAAGCCCTCTGTGATGGCTACTCTAGGTTGTCAACCTGACTAGATCTGGAATGAACTGCAATCCAGAAATGGAGAGCCCACACCTGTGAGGTTTTCCGCTTGGTTTGAAGTGGGTGAGTCTCCTAGTCTGGACCTGAGTGGGAAGACACACCTGTAACCCGGATCCTGAGGCAGGAAGACGCTCCTTCTGCCAGAAGCCTATAGAAGGACAATAGAAGGAGGAAGGCTCCCCACCTTGTCAGCACATCCATTCCCCCACTGACACTGGACTCTCCCTCTTCAGGGTCCCAGCATATACAGGAGACCAGCTGAGACACCCAGCCGTGTGGGAGTGAGAGGCTCCTGGATTCTTGGAGAGAGAGAGAGAGAGAGAGAGAGAGATTCGTTCCATAAGCACTCTGACTCTCGAGAACCCTGACTAGTACATTCTCCGACTCCCTAACACCTGGGGAATTGCTTCCACTTCCACCCCACCCCCTTTGCAGCTGTCTCTTTTGGGTTCAGACCCCCATTCTACAATGTGACATCACACGCGACACTCAGAACCCTGACCCAGGCACTGTGACACAAAATGCCTGAAGCTGCGTCCAACCCGTCTCGGGGCTCGTCTCTGCACCCCCATTCTTTCCTCACCACCATTTGTAGAAAGGATGGAGCCCGCAGGTTCTCTCTTCTCTGCTACAGGTGAATACACAGTCCCTTCTCCACAAGGTCTGGGACCTTGGGACCTTCAGGAAAATGCCTTTGATTTTGTACCTTGATTGGCACGTGAGATGGGACCCGCTTAATTGATTGTCGGAATCCTGGCCCAGAGCGGGATGGGGACCACTGAAGACTTGGATGTTGTATCTTCAGGAGACGCCACAGCCTTGTTACACACTTGTCTGTCGTGTGTTCTGTGTAGACATCCCACTCCAAGCTAAATTCTTGTGGGCGTGCCACCCTGCCGATTTGCACTGTAAGGATGGTGTAGAGATCTGAGCCAGGAAACCGCGCTTATAGACACACTATAGAACCTGGGACTGCCTCCCAAGCAAAGGACTTCAGCTCCAGCTGCTAGGGAAAGAAGCTTAAGATGCTTCCAAACCTCAGATGTCATTACTCTTCAAAACGGAGTCTCACTATGCAGCCCAGGCTAGACGTAAGCTTCATTCTGCAGCCTCAGCTTCCCAAGGCTGGGATCACAGGTGTGCACCACTGGGCCCAGCTGGGTGTGAATCTTTGCTCACACCTGACTAGCGCAGATGCTGTTTCCTACATGAGGCGATGTCAGCGATGGTGATGAGGGGAGGGGAGGTCAGGTTTCTGAACTGCCTAGAAAGTTCTAGCTAGAGATGTGGCCTCCTTGGCTCTTGTTCCTTTGTACATAAGCAAAGAGCTTGTCATTCCACACATTGCAGGCTGCCTGGGTCCCCTGGGGTGACGGTCTGGAGCCTGGGACTCCTTGTGTGTCTTCACTGAACCTGCGGCTCGTGTGCTCCAATCTACAAGGGTGCAAATGTAACAGACATGGACCCGGGACGGAAGGGGCTTACACTGCATTGTTTCCCACTCCTGGGAAGACTAAGTGGCCCGTTTCAGGGAGAGCAAGCCCAAAGTTATCTCTAAAACTTAAGAACAGAAGGCACGCACAATAGCTGGCTCTGGGGTTCAGAGCACTTCCTGCTCTGCAGAGAACTGGGGTTCAGCTTCCAGCACTCACACCAGGTTGGCAGCGTCCTGTGGCCCCTGTGCCAGGGGATCTGACGCCCTCTTCTGGCCTCAGAGGGCATCTGCCCACACATGTGTGTGTGTAGGAGAGAGAGAGAGAGAGAGAGAGAGAGAGAGAGAGAGAGAGAGAGAATTTTAATTTTTAAATATTTTTTTTTAAAGAACAGAACACTGCATTGTGACTGAGTATCTTTAAGACTGGAGCCAAGAGAAAATCCAGCCCTTACCAGCTTGCCCATGTTTGAGCAGAGACCTCAACCTGGGCATACGTCCTTTGACTGCCAATCGTTTTATAGTGTTTATTTGGGAAAGGAGCAGAATAGGGTTTTTGACAAATCGTCATCGAATGCTTCCAAGAAGATGCAAAACCCTGAGCAGAGAGGGCACTGGGTTTGCCTTTCCCAAGTGGGAGCCAAAGGAAGCCCAGGCAGGCTGGTCAGCTCCGGATGGGGCTAGCCTAGCCAGGGCAGGGGAGGCCATCTTGCAGAGACGCCAAGGGACCACCTTGGGCAAGACTGTCCTCCATGCCTCACAAATGACTCATTGTCCCCAGACAGCCTGGCCCTGGGCTTGGGAGGAAAGGTGGGGATTGTTTGCCCTGGCAGAGTCAGCCAGGAGGGTCTGGGGACGCTGCTGCTGTGAAGGGTGTTTGGGCTCCTGTCCCGATGGAGAAGAAAGCCAGGGCCCGTTCCAAGGGCGTGACGGCCATAGTGAAATGGACGTGCGAAGGCTTTGGGATGGAAGCCTCTGTTTTGGAAGAGATTAAGAGATAGGAAGAGGGGAAATGGGGCAGGAATGAAAGCCAAGGGAACTGGCAGATAGATACCGGTGTGCAGTAACTCATGGGCCCAGAAAGCCCAGCACTCAGCCAGTGTCTCCCCTTCCTTAAGGCTCAGAGGAACCCAGTCTGATTAGCTTAGGAAGAAAATTGCTGTCTAGAGCCCGCTTCAGCCTGTCCTCATCACCGCATGGACAGGGACAGGTCTATCACACAGGCACGTCACACACTAACTTCCATAGCCCCACGCATGTGGTCCACAAACACTGGTGGCTGACATCTCGGTCCCACATCTCTGTAGCCTAGTCACGACCGCCCCTTACCTGAGAGCTGTGTGACACACACACACCCCATGTCCTTCCCTGCAGAGCTGTCAGTGGCTGAACCAAGCCACTCACCCCCTCTGAGGGCTCTCGGCCCTTGATTTGACAACAGCAGCTCCCTGATGGAGGACGAGGACATCGGGTAGTCTCCAGAGACACTTCTATTTACACATGGAAGGGGCAGCACCGACCTCTAGTGAGAAGAGGTCCAAGGCCTGATGTTCCACGAAGCCAGGAACATATTAAAGGCCGATGGAACCACAGAGGCTCATCCTAGCTCAAGAGCAGAGCCTTCCCCAGTCTCGATTACTGCTGCCAATGGAAGTGACTAATTCTATCTACTGATACTTGTTCTCCATGGACCATGGAAACATCTAGAGCCAGGGCCACAGAAAACAGCCCAAGCCCAGGCTATCCGAGAGGACACTTGGGGTGCCCCAGAAGGCATGAAACCACCGCTTTGTGTAAGACTGCAGAATTAGAACACATCTCAAGGAGACTTAGAGAGTGGCCCCATTGAGGATAAGTGCTAGAATGATTCTCCCGGGTGAGTTTCAGCACAGCCCCTCTTTAACCTGGTGCTGCAGTGTTCTGCAAGATCGTGGAAGCTACAAGCTGGGCCCGGCTCTATAGCGGACCCGTCAGCTGGCGGCTGAGGGTCACCCAGAGCGGTGCTGATGTGTGTGCTGGTTCTGACACCATCAGCACTGAGCTAACAGAGCAGCGGCCGCTAGGAGCAGACCTCTGAAAATGGTGAAGCCCCAAGAGGAGCAAGCTCTCGGTAGTGAGGCTCTGCACATGAATGGAGAAGGGAGGAGAACACAGGTGGGGCCCCCCGACCTAGGGAATCTGCCAAAAATCCCGATGATTGGGTTTAAATGAATAGCCCCTAAGGCTATTTCCTAATCTGCAAAATGCTGTTGCCTGTCCAGATGTACGCCTGTCCTTCCCTGGAGGTAGCAGAAGGGGAAGAGGAGGCTGAGTTGAGAGCTGCAGTGAGACTGGAGGCCATTCACAGCAGATCTGGCCAACAATCCATGCTCCCCCCCGCCCATCTCTTCCTTCATGAATTGTCCTAGCGTGTACCTCCACTCATGATTCGTGCATCTGTGAAGTTACAGCAATGCTCCCAAAGCGTGTGAGCTTGGAGACTCATCTTGGTTCCCGACACCCTGCCCTCTGCCCCTTCAGGAAGTTCACCAGCTCCAGGGCGTCCTTAAGCCATTGGATGAGTTTGAGGCTGTATATTACTGAGAGTGGATGGGGCTGGGACCCAGTGGGTAGAGTGCTGTTTGCCTAATGTACGTGAAACCCTGGGTCCCATCTCCAGCACCGCATAGACATAGCACACGCCTGTAATTTTGGAGACAGAAGGATCAGACATCCAAGATTGCCATCAGCTCTGTAGTGAGTTCAAGGGCCAGCCTAGGCTACGTGAGACCAAAAGCATACCCAAAGATTAGCATTCCGGAGCTGGAGAGGTGGCTCAGGGATTAATAGTGCCAGTTGCTCTTCCAGAGAATCAGGGATCTGACCTCTTGCCTCCAAGAGTACCAGGCACACACGTGGTACATAGATATACGTGCAGACAAAATGCCCACACACATAAAAATCATGTTTTAAATTAAAAGAAAAAAATTAAAGGCTAGAATTCCCCTTCTGCTCAATTGCTACATTTGCTGAATGGGTTGTCAGCTTTCTGGGACCACTCGGATAAAAAAAAAAAATACCAGATTAGAAGGCTTAAACAGCATAGATGATGGTCCCATGTCTGATATGTAGGAGTCCAAGCCTGAGGTCAGGGTTTGACAGTGCAGCATCCTCAACAGGCTCGCGTCTTTGAACACTTGGTCCCAGCAGGTGGAGCTACTACCGAGGTTGACAGACCTCTATGATGGAGGCAGACCCGGCAGAAGTGGGGTTCACCCTTGAGGATTCAAGCCTTGTCCTTCTTCCAGGCAGGGCCCTGCTCCCCTATGACTGCTTCCTAATCCACCAAGATGTGCACAAGAGACATTGCAAACTCTTGCCACCAGGGACAGATCCACCCCGGCCACCACGCTTCAGCTTCCAAGCCTTCCCTGCCCTGCTGGACCAATATCCTGGAACCTGTGTTCCAAAGTCCTTCTTCCCTTGCTGCTCCTCTCACATTTTTGCCACAGACACAAGGAAAGGGTGCAGGGTTGTGAGGGGTTAGTGCCCAAGAGCGAGGCACATGTCCCGAGGACACGAGTGGACCATCCCTGGGTGACCAAGCAGCTCCATTTCCAGAGTCCCGAGGAGCTTGGCCTTTGCACAGTGGGCACCGGGAGAGTGCTGGCCACCTCAGAGCTGTTGCAAGGTTGCTATAGTGACAGAGCCTGGAAGGCTAGCACCTGCCTCACAGGGTCCCCAGGGAGAGCGCGTTTTATAACTGACTCTAGGGAAGATAGGGAGAGTCCTAGCGACCAGAATATTCTTCATTTGGGTGCTGATTCTACAGATGAGTCTAGACTGTGAGTGTAGCATGCTGACATGGGCTTATTAATAAGCCTGAGGCTGGGGGATGGCTCAGCTGGTTATGTGCCTCACAAGCATGAGGACGTGCATTTGATCCCCAGCACACGCATAAAGAAAGCTGGGTCTGGCGGCACATGCCAGTAATCCCAGCACTGGAGAGAAACAGACAGGTCCCCGCACCCCAGGCTCACCAGCCAGTCTCCTCTAATTTGTAAGCCTTGGAATATCCAGAAACCCTGTCGCACAGAAAACAAGGTGGGGCTGGAGAGATGGCTCCGTCACTAAGAGTGCTCACTGCTCTTGCAGAGGCACGGCATTGGGCTCCTAGCACCTCAAGTGGCTCAGATGTATGTTGCTCACACGCTAGGAGACTGGACACCCTCTTCTGGCCTCCATGGGCACCCACACTCTCATGATGTACTTACACACACACACACACACACACACACACACATACACACACATTTCTTTTCATCTAGAAGAGGGGAGGAAAACAGTTGAACAGTTCATGAGAAGTATGGGCCAAGATTCCTTGCCCCACCTCCACCCCTCGAGGGCGGGGGCACACACACACACACACACACACACACACACACACACACGTGTACAAAAAGGAAACTCCCTGCTGCTACTGGTAACACGACAGACACCCAGGTATAGGAGACCAGGACAGGATTCTTGACTGATGCCAAAATGCCAGGGGCTTTATTTCGGGTCCCTGTCTCCTGCCCATGCTCTCCATTTGGACTCATCCCCAAGTGGCCAAATGCAGCTTCCTCCTCATGGGACCTCCAACTGCAGGCCTCGGTCTCCGCCCTGTCTAGGGGAAAGAAATGACCGTTTCCTGTTTACAAAGTCCTGTGCTGGGTCTTCACTCTACATCTGGAGAAATTGAGACTCGAAATGAGGGTTCATCCCAGGCTCTGCCATGGTTTCCAGGGACCCAAGGAAGGAGAGTTGTAATGCCAGATAGCACCAGCAGGGGGCGCTGCTCTGGGTGTCTTGCACATGTCTTAGCCCATTTGACCATATCGTCTACCCCCATTTTACAGAAAAGCAAATGAAGGCACGGAGCTTCCCCTGTTGCTTTTCCATCAGGTAGCAGTTGGGTGGGTCGCTCCACCCGCCCCCTCTTTGTCCCCACCTTCCACCCCTGCCCTGTCCTTCCCCTCCCCCACCACACATTCAGCCAGGCTGGGTCCTCGCCAAGTCTCAGCTGTCACAGTGTTCCCATCTTTGATCACTAGTCAGCCCAGATGTTGGGTTGATCAAAGGCAGCTGTTGCCTGGACCCTCCCCAGAGCGTGTGGGACAGACACGTGACAGACGTGGAACCTGGCTGGGTGGGGCCTTCTCCATCCATCACCAGTTACCTAATAGGAAGGCCACTGGTCAGAGTAGCTTAGGGATAGCTGGTGCCGGTTGCAGGGGCCTGCCCGGCTCAAAAGGAATCCTGAAGCAAGAACTCAGAAGGAAGCCGGTTCCCAGGCAGGGCAGCCATGATGCCCCCACCAGATGGCCTCTGGACCTTGGCTCCATCTGTCTCCCTGTAGGCCTTCAAGAGCTGCAATTGCTATTAATTAATAGACTGAGCACTGCACACTGGGGAAGCTGAGGCAGGAGAATTGTGAGTTCAAGGCCAGCCTTGAGACCGTATCTTCAATAGGGTGCATAGCGCAGAGGCAGAACACTGGCCAGGCATGTGCCAGGCCTGGGATTGATCCTCAGTGCAGGGAGGAGTGGTGGTTGGGCCTGAGCAGGGAGAAGACACATCTCCATCCCCTTTGCTGATTCAGACATTTACGGACACTTTCTACTAGAAACAAGGTTATCTTCTGACAGCAAGATGGGTTAGCGGGTAAAGGGGCTAACAGCAGAGGCAGGGACAATTCCAGAACCCACATGGTGGGAGAGAAGGAACAGTAAGCTGTTCTCTGACTTCTATGCATGACTGTGCACAATGATCACACATACACAAAAATAATAAATAGTAAAATTTTAAAGAGATTTTTCTCTATCCTGGACAATTAATATATTGTTTTATAAATTTTTATGTAAATGTATGAGCTTATACACACACATATGCCCACACACATACACATATGCCCACACACACACATATGCCCCCAACACACACATATGCCCACACGCACACATATGCCCTCCACATATATATGCCCACAGATGTATATACGCAGACATATATGACTGTGCACCATGTGCATGCCTAGTGCCGGAGGAGGCCAGAAGAGGATGTTAGATCCCCAGAACTGGAGTTACAGATGGTTGTGAACTACCCTGTTGGTGCTGGGAACTGAACTCGGGTCCCCTGCAAGAATAGCCAGAGCCCCTGACCCCCAAGTCGTCTCCATCCCTAACATGTTACTTTAGTACAAAGGAGTCTTAATGTTTGAACCAAATATCAGCGTGAAGACTCAGCTATGACTTTCTCAAAGGTATGCTATGTAAGAAGAGAAAAGGGTGCTGGTGTTGCCAGTTAGCTATGAAGGGTCCCACCCCCAGGAGCCCATGTGTTAGCCGATTGGCCCTGGATGCTGGCGCTATTGTGGAAGGTTTGGGGCGACTTTAGGAGGTGAGTTTGTAGGTTGCTGGGGATGGGTCCTTAGAGAAGTCTTGTCACACTCACACATACACAGCACACATACCAACATACATACACCCACACATAATATACACATACCATACAACACACACATAAATGCACCATGAAGGACATACATGTATAACACACAGACACAGATGGATAGACACACACACACACACACACACACACGGACCCCTCTCAGTCTCCTCCCTCTACCACCTCCACCCCACTCCCAATTCTCTATAACACACAGACACAGAAGGATAGACACACACGCGTGCACACACACATGCACGCACACACACAGACACAGACCCCTCTCCCCCACTCAGTCTCCTCCCTCCACCACCCAGGCCCCTGCTTCTCTATAACACACAGACACGGATGGATAGACACACACACGTATGCACACACACACACACACACGGACCCCTCTCCCCCTCTCAATCTCCTCCCTCCACCACCCCCACTTCTCTATAACACACAGACACCGATGGATAGACACACACATGTGCATACACACACGTGTGCATACACACACGGACCCCTCTCCCCCTCTGTCTCCTTCCTCCACCACCCCCACTTCTCTTTAACACACAGACACAGATGAATAGACACACACGCGTGCACACACAAACGTACACACACACACACACACACGGATCCCTCTCCCCCCTCAGTCTCCTCTCTCCACCACCCACCCACCCCCACTTCTCTATAGCACACAGACACCGATGGATAGACACACATGCGAGCACACACACACGACCCCTCTCCCCACTCAGCCTCCTCCCTCCACCCCCTCACCCACCCCGACTTCCTATTGCGCACAAAGCCCCTTCCTCTGCACACTCTCACTGCCCTGATGCGTAGTGACAAGTGCCCAGCAATTCCAACAGCCCTTTCTCGAATATGGACATTATTGAGAATTAAATGGAAACCTGGCCACAGTGGCACAGGCTTGTCATCCTGGCATTTGGCAGGTGGAGGCAGGAGAATCGGGAGTTAAAGGTCATCCTTGACTCTCCAGTGAGTTCAAGGCCAGTCAGTGGTACACAAGGCTCCCCCACAAATCACCGGTAAATTAAAGAGGCTGGAGGCATCACTCAGTAGGGTCACTCACAAAGTGTCTTAGAGTTCTGCTTCCAGTTCTACTCCCCTCGCCCCCAAAAGTACACAAGCTGACAGTTAAAGTCACATTCAAGTAAGGGAATTACCCAAAATGCCTCACTTCCTACTTGTCTCTCCACATTTTATTTGCTGCTGGTCAGCAGGAATATTATATAACGGAAACCCGGCTCGGTATTCAGGGCCGGGGCTTACAAAGACTGACCACAGCAGTATTGTTACACACCGGGAACTTTGAAAAATATATTTATTTTTACTTATGGGGGGAATCCCACAGAGACCAGAAGAGGGTGTCAGAGTCCCACACAGAGCTGGAGTTACAGATAGTTGTGAATCCTGCCTACTTGGGTGCTGGGGTTTTGAAATGGGGCCTCCGCAAGAGCAGCAAGTGCTCTTACCTGTTGGGCAGCTAGCATTTCTCCAGCCACACATGCCAGGAATTGTGTCCCTCGGATCCGCTGTGGCTCACAAAGGGTCAGGACATGATCCTTTTCCCCGCTCCCTGAACCACAGCAAGAGTGTCACACTGTCACCCAAGCCTTGTCTCAGCCACAAAGTACCAAGTCCTTCAGACAAAGGAGGAAGCAAGACGGCTCAACCGATAAAGGCACTTTCTGCCAAGCCTAAGGACTAGAGCTCAGCCCCTGGAACCCACACTGTGGAAGGAGCTACCAGACTTCTGCAGATCTGGCATAGAGGTTAAGAACACTTGCTCGACACTCATGAAGACCAGCGTTCAGACCCCAGCACCCACATAACCAGGAAGCTGTCCTACACATGCCTATGACCCCAGCCCCAAGAGGGACAGAGACAGGAGGATTGCTGAGACTTGCTGAGAAAATGCAACTTCTGGGTTCAGAGACAGTCGCTGTCTCAAAGGAAGAGACAACCACAGAGGACACCCAAAGCCACCATGTGTTTTTAAAAATCAAACGATGAAGCGGGCATGGTGACCCACACTTGGGAGGCAAAAGCAGGCAGATCTCTGAGTTCAAGGCCAGCCTGGTCTACAGAGCAAGTTCCAAAACAGTCAAAGCTACATAGTAAAACCCTGTCCAAAAAAAAAAAAAAAAATCAAGTGAGGGTTGGGAATGGGAGTAGGGAGCATGTGTTCAGTGTATAACATGAAACTTTGGATTTGGGGCGTTTCTTTGAGAAGTGTCTCATGCACTCCAGGCTGGAGCTAGACATGGAACCCAGGGCTTTGTGTGTGATAAAGCAAGCGCCCTGCTGTCTAAACTCCAGCCCAGAATTCCCACTCCTTTGTGGTGTTAGATACGCGCTTGCTATATAATCCGGGCTGGGCTAGAGCTCACGATCTTCCCGACTCGAGTGCCGGGGTCAGGGGTCTGTGCTGCCATGTCCAGCTCATGGCTCTATCCTTGTAAACCAGGCTGCGTGCAGGCTTGGAGACAATTCCTCTTCCTTCAGCAGATGGGGGGATGGTCACCGGAGCTTTGGAATACCTGCTGATATTCTTATTTCCCCAGCCAAGGCTCCAACGTCACAGGAACCCAGCAGCTTTGGGAATGGAAAAGCAAAGAGACCCACAACCCATAGGTGGCCCAGCTGGCCTCTCGCAAAAGCAGCCTGTCTTCAGTCTCCACGTATTCTATTCCCCAAGACACATGAACACTGCTAGAAGAGAAAATTTCTGGTTGATAGTTGAAACTTTCTGGGCCTAATGGCCCTTAATATTCCTAGCACTTGGGAAGCTTAGGCAGGAGGATTGAGATTTGAGGCCAGTCCACTTTTACAAAAGTAAAGAGGTTTTGTAAAACCAAGGTGGTTCAGTGAGTAAAAGCACTGATGATGTTTGATCCCAGGACCCGCATGGTAGAAGGAGAGAACCCAGGGCTGGAGAGAGACGGCTCAATGGCGAAGGTAATGGGCTGCTCTTGCAGAGGACTTGATTCATTGCCAACATCCACATGGCAGCTCATAACCATCTGTAACTCCAGCTCCACAAGATCTGATGCCCTCTACTGGCCACTGTGGGTACCCACACTCATGTGTGCACACACACACAATTTAAAATAAATCTTTTGCTTTTTAAGAAGAAAGCTGACTCTCACTATTTGTCTTGGGGATTCCATGTGAGTGTTGAGGTATACACATGCACGGGGTGGGAGAGGGAGGGAAGGAAAGAAGGCTGGGGGTGTAGCTTGGTTGCTAGGGGTCCTGTCTAGCACTCACAAAGCCAAATTTGGTTCCCAGCACTACTCTGTGAGCACGCCTGTAATCAATCCCAGCATTCAAGTGGTGGATGAAGGAGTATTGAGAAGTTCAAGGACATCCTCGGCTACACAATGAGTTTGAAGTTATCCTAGACTACACAAAGTAGAAACTGGAGAATCAGGGCCAAGCAGATGGTATAAGTCAGATCTGCGTTCCTCTTCTCCCCCAAGTCCTGCTTTGGGACTGCAAAGCTTTTGGGGGGATGGTCAAGGTCGGAGTCCCCAGCCTGAGTGCAGGGTCTCACTATGTAGCCCAGGCTTGCCCAAACTGGCAATCCTCCTGCCTCAGCCTCCCCAGAGCTGTGATGAAAAGCGTGTACCTGCACAATGGGCTTTTCCACTGTCCTGGTCTGTGTGTGTTCCAGGAGTACAGAGCAGAGCCTAGCCCTCGCTGGCAGACAGTTCTGGGTCCTCAGTGTCACCAGGGGCGCGGTTTCCAGAAACAGCACCTATGAAGTGCTCCCCCCCTCCTTGATTGACACAGTCTGGCACAGACTAGAGGGATTTATATTTTCCTGTGCAGATATTGGTCTGTGTCTCATAGCCTGGGCAGTTTCCTCTCAGGACGCAAGCAAGAGATGGAGCAGGCCATGGGAGGTGTCCCCTTGGCGGTCAGTGGCTCTGCCCTGCACTCCGCGAGCTCCAGGCTCCTCACCCTTCCACTCCAGCCCCCAGAAAGCCCGAGAGCAGAGCGGGCCCATCAATCACCGGGACTTTAAAGGGCCTTCGGCTTTTGTACGCTGTGTCCTCCCGATGTTTCTCTTAGCTACATGCTAACACCCGTCTGTTTGGAAGTCACAGCAAATACATCTTGGAGAGGACTTTGATCCCTGGCAGCTGTGTATGTGTGAGGAGCCAGCGTCTCCGGGGCAGAGACAGCATGGGAAGGAGGCAAACCGGACCGGTCTCTCTCATGCCCCCTGGGCTTGGTACTTCACCCCAGTCCAGGCCTCAGGCTCATCCCAGCATGCTGCTCTTGGAGGCACAGTGGAGCGCAAAAGGCCAAGTTTGGACAGCAGAGTCCTGGGTTCAAGTCCTGACCAGCCATATGATCTCAGACAAGTCTCTCAGCCTCTCCAGGTATGCCCAGCCTCAAGTGGATCCGTTTCTGGTTTTGGCAGGCCTCCCCTAGAAGCCCAGCCGCAGACTGGAGGAGTCCAGCAGTCGGTACAAAGAGGGATATCTGGCTAAACAGGGAACAGGCCCAGGCACCCCGTGTTGTACGAATTGTCACCCATACACACACAGGAGCAATGAGCTCTGGTTTGTGGCTGAATATCTTGCTTCTGTCGCACGCAACCAAAGTCAGTGTGGCTTTAAATGACCTGCAAGTCCAAGATAAAGACAAGCAAGCACAGAGCTGCGTGCCTTTTGGCGGTTATTGGGAGAAACGGACAGGCACTGGGCCGTGCGCCCTCTGGCGGCCACATGGAGGAACTGACGGCTGCAGGGAGGAACGGGCCTTTCTGATGTGGGTCTCCGGTGGGACGGAGAGAGAGTAGAGATTTGCCTCTATTGATGACACTGTGTTATCACAGGGGAGTCCTGGGCTAGCTCTTCAGAGCAGATCAGAGCGGCTGAGTGATTCTCCCATGCTCACACAGCTTCTAAATTTACCGCCTGGATTTTGAACCCCCAAAAGCCAACATTCTCTTCTGAACCTCCCTGAATCCCCTGGGCCAATCAGGCTCAGAAAGGAGGCTTTCCTGCAGACCTGGGCTCCCTGGGAGACAGCTGAGAAGTCGGGTCACCTCCCCAGCCTGACACTTTACTCATTCCCCTCTATCGGGAGCTCTACGCAGCTCCTCTCTGCTTCTGCTATCCCGTGAGCACTGGGTGGACACACGTGGTCCATCCCCCGAGTCTGCCTCCCCGTGGATCTGGCCAAAGGGCCCTGACAGATGAGTTCAGGAAGGGAGACGTGATGGATCGGATGTCATCACAGCTCCTGCTAGACAGGACCTCACACTGTCCGTCCATTCCTCTGGGTACACCATCCTGTGGCTTCTCCTGCTCATGCGTGGTCAGCCACCCCTGTGTGTCCCCCTCCTCCATCCCTCAGTGGGAACAGGCCACCACCTCATGCTGGGATGAGGCCATGTCTCTAATTACATTCTCACTGTTCCTCTTTAGAGTCTTTCCAGTCCCACTAGGTATCTACCCAGAGTATCCGGGTCTTACACTCATGGCCTGCTCTTTACCTGCAGGCTCCACTAGGGCCAACCACGTCGTTAGCGCCAGGAGGAGCCGTTGAGGTCCAGAAACCACAGTGAGTCTCAGTGGCTCAGTACCTGGCGCCTCGGGTTGCCTCCTTCCCGAGAATCCAGAATACACCTGAATATATGGATGAAGGCAGCCTCCTATGGGAGCCAAAGACCTCGTCGGGTGCTGTCCTGGCCCAGGGAGAAGAAGTTTAACCTGCACAGAGAGGTTTAGCATCCTTCCTGAGGTAACACAGCTTGGAGGTCAGAGGTGGGTTGCCAGCCTAGATGAAAACCAGCTCCATGGTCTCTATCCTTCTTCTGACTTTATGACCAACCGCCTGCTACTGCTTATGTTTAAGATGGCAGCCTATCCCGGCAGCCTGACACCCACGACAAAGGAATCAAACAATCTGTCGTCGCAAGGTCTCTCTTGCCTGTGAGACGTAGGAACAGGATGAAGATGGCCGAGAGGTCCCTTGAGGATGGGACCCCCGACTCATAGGGACACAGTGACCCAGCTTTCTCACGCTCAGAGTTGAAGCCTGCGATCAGATATGTAAAACCACGCACACATGCATGCACACATGTGCACACGTGCACGCATACTCACACACGTACACACGTGCGCACACGTGCACACGCACACGCGTGCACACGCGCACACATGCGCACACACACCCATCAGCCAAGGCGCCTTTAGGAGCATGTCCTTAAAGCCCCGAAGTTAAGCCCACAGTGATGCACTACCTCAAGTCAATATCTGTGTTTCTGGATGGTCTTAGGCGACCCCCATGAAAAGGGGTCTCCACCCACGTATGAGAACCACTGCCCTAGACATTCGAGGGAAAGACGCTGCTCCCAGGATTTCCACTTGTCGGCCCTTCCTAACCTCCCTGAATGATGGGCCCACCCCTTGCCATCTGACCCTGTCCTTGCATGACTTTATGTTAGTCATGCCTTGCTCTTCTGTCTTAGGATACAAGGAATGGCCCAAGGGCCCACTGGGCAATTCCCCCAAATTTTCCCATCCTAAGGGCCCATAACTTCACATCTGCAATGGCGCTTTCCCCTAGTGGAGCTGGAGAAGTGCTTCTCGGCCTACTGTGGTTCCCTGACCTCTTCTGGTGTTTCTTTACCACACCCACACCTCTGGGGACCATGCCCCCCCTCCATCAGAGTCCCTTCAAGCCCTTGGCGGCCCATCCCTGATAAATCCTGCCATCCCCACCCTGCTGGCTCCCTGGCTTCTTTCAGTCACTCGGTATTCAAATCTATTCATGTTTGTAGAAATATTGACCAGCCAACTAGAACCGAGCGAGTCCAGTGTTGGTCTGGATCCTGCCAGGGAGAAAGAGGCCGTGGTTTGCGCTACTCCGCGGTCCTCTTGCTCCCCCTGCTGGCGTTAGTTTGGAATTGCAGGCAGCTTTACTAACAGCCTCCCTCCCAGACAGGACGAGCCTTGCAGTGTAACAGGGAGGCAGATAACAAGACAGAAATCCAGACCAAGCCAGTGCAAGCTGCTGGGGCAGAACCTTGAGTAACTACTGACAGCGTGGCGGGTAGGTGCTACAGCCCTGACAAAAGTTCCAGGCTGGGCAAGCTCAGGCAAGTAGCTTCACCTCTGTGGGCTCCCATTTTGCCCTCCATAATTGCACGGCTATCCCTGTGGGCTTTTGTGAAGTTAGGGAGAGCTAGTCTCTATAGCCAATGCTTCAAAACACAGGTTTGTTGTTACTACTGTTGGCTTTGTGATAACCGGTGTGTGTGAATACATTCCCTCTGGTTCTCACGTGCACACACACTCCCCTGAAAATGGGTGCTAGCGAGGGATGAAGTTTTCAGAGTGGGTGACTGACCTGCCCAAGGTCACACAGCAGAAAGTGTCCGAGTGGGAATCTGAAGCCGGGTTGGGTTCCTCGCTGCTCCTCTCCTGGAGAAGTGTAAACTTGAGGAAAGGTGGAATGTGGCTGTCACAAAAGTTTTAAAGAACACCTGTACTCTTTCTTTCTTTCTTTCTTTCTTTCTTTTCTTCTTTCTTTTTTAATGTTACTTGGCCTTTGTTATTATTACTGTTATATCTTTTTTAGAAAAGATTTTACTTAATATATGTATTTATGGGGCTGGAGAGATGGCTCAGAGGTTAAGAGCATTGCCTGCTCTTCCAAAGGTCCTGAGTTCAATTCCCAGTCAACCACATGGTGGCTCACAACCATCTGTAATGGGGTCCGGTGCCCTCTTCTGGCCTGCGGTCATACACACAGACAGAATATTGTATACATAATACATAAATAAATAATTTTTTAAAGATATGTATTTATATATTTATATAATATTTTATAATATACTATATATTTATGTATATACATATTTATTTATAAAAATTTACATATACACACAGTGTTCTCTGCATGTGTGCCTGCAGGCCAGAAGAAGGCACCAAGTAGGAGTACTGGGAATTGAACTCAGGTCCTCTGAAAAGCAGCCAGCGCTCTTAACCACTGAGCCATCTCTCCACCCCTGACACCTGTATCTTTAAGAGTAGGAGCTGGGACCTCCACCAAGAGGGGAAGCTGCTGACCTGGCAAATGGAAGGAGTGCAGTCCCCAGGAGTCATGGGAAAAGCTGGGTGAATGAGTCCCTAACCCCAGCACCTGGGAGGAGGGCGGATCCCTGGAGCTGAGCGCTGAGAGGCTAGGCAGCCTTGCTGAATGTGTGCGGGGGGGGGGGGGGGGGGATCCCTGGAGCCAGCAGACTAGCCAGCCTTGCAGAATCTGTCTCAGAAACATGGAAGAGAGATTCAGGAATACACGGACATCCATGTCTACATGTGTGTATCCTTGTGCATGCTCACACATACACACACAGAGAGACATAGGCTAAATAACAGCTTCACGTAGTATTAACCATCCCAACGGGTCTCGACAGCCCCTCTGGGGTTCCTGGTGGTCCCGTTCAATAGGACACACTGTAACATGGGAAACCAGGAGCTCCTGTGTAATCCCTTTCTCCATCCTCCAGAGCCAGAGGTTCTCAACCTTCCTAACACTGCGACCCTTTAATACAGTTCCTCATGTTGTGGTGACCCAACCATAAAATTCTAGTTGTCGTTACTTCCTAACTCTGATTTTGCTACTGTTATGAATCGCGATGTAGATAAACACCCGTGTTTTCTGATAGTCTTGGGTGCCACCTGTGAAAGGGTCATTCAACCCCCAAGAGTTCATGACCCACGGGTTGAGAACCACTTCTCTGGCCCCTTCAGTGCTTGCTTTTCCCTAGATGGGAAACCAGCCGCCTCGGGACTGGTTCTGGTGCCTCAGGGTCCCGAATTTATACGCGAACCACTGTGGCTGGAGCTGCGGAGACCACCCTGGGTTGGTTTTGTTTTTAATTCCTGAGGCCAACCTGGGGGTTCCAGGCGCCCCCCAAATTTAAAATGGTAGGGGGAGACGTAAAGGGGGCAAGAGGTAGGGGCAAGACAGGAAGTCAGGAGGGCAAGGAGGACACAATAAAGTTAAGGTGAGCAAGCTTATTAACGCACAGGGACAGAAGGCCACAAACAGAGCAGCCTTCCGGACATGTGGCAGCCATATTTCCCAGACCAGCATGGGGACATGGGATTCATAAAGAGCATTCCATTTTTTTAATGCCTTTAAAACACCTTTCTGAGTTGAGCCGTCTCTGGGGGGAGGCTATATTTAGTTGTGTGTTTTAATAACAGCAGTTCATGAAAAATAATAAAAATCAAAGTCTATGAATCTGGGACCTGGGGAGTCGCCTGTGTCTGCCCTTTAGTTAAAGGCGAAGCCCCCAGTGTCCCCCCCCCCACCCCATGAAGACTGAGCCAGCCTATCCTGACAGGGTCTTGGGGTGTGGTCACATCCCTCATTGTTAAGGACATTTTAGTACATTTAAAAAATGGGGCAGAGTCAACAAATGGCTTTGAAGCACGGTGACCCTGAGTTGTCCCCAGAATTGAAGGTATGTTTTAAATTAAAATAAATAATAATAGTTCACATGTGATAATTGCATTTTCTTGATCTCGTGCATGAGTGTGGGCAGTGCCATGGCGTGTATGAAGTTCAGGGGACAATCCGGGTGTTTGTCATCCACCTTGTGTGAGACAAAGTCCCTTCCTTTGTCATTTGCTGCTTCCCTTTCGGCAATTCTCTCCTGTCCTCCTCCCTGAGAGTGTTAGCGTGTCCGGTCCTCAGAGCTTCCACCACAGCACTCTGCCCGGAGCCGTCTCCGAGCCTGATAGTGGTGTTCATACGTAGGATACAGTGCAACCTTTGATAGATGTACGCAGAAGCAACGCTCCCTGGTGGTCTAGTGGTTGAGTCCACACTTGATCACGCTGTGCATGCAGCGTGCTCTCAAGCAAATCCGCATGTCTCTGCCCACTGCTTCGACTTGCCTTTGAGCAGAAGTGAGCTCCCTTCGTAGAGACTCTGCAGCTCACCAAACCTGAAATGGTTCCTCTGCCCTTTAGGGGAAAGTCAATCAGTCCACGTGTTAGTTTGTTTTCTTGTTGTGTGACAAAAGGCCTGACAGACACAACTTAAGGCATCCAGGAAAGCCGCAAGGGTTTGTGTGACACCGTTTGAGGGTACAGTCCACCGTGGTGGGGAAGCAAGGCGGCAGGACTGTGAGGCAGGCAGCCTCATTGCATCTGAGGTCAGGAAGCGGAGAGAGGTGGATGCTGGGGTCCCAGCCCCTGGAATGACGCCACCCACATGTGTGGGTCTCACATCCTCAGTTACGTCTTTCTGGCAATTAAATCATAGCTACACCCCACGAGTGTCTCCTACATCCAGCCAAGCTGATAATATTTGCCTTTTGTGTGCCCCCACCATGCCTTGGTGATGGTTTCCATGGTCATCACTGCTGACTTTGATCCTGTGCTAATTTCAGTATAGCTCTATATGCATGTCGTTAACACCGTCATTAATTTTAAAAAGTCAGAAGTTGTTTTCTGACAAATCGCTACGTAACGTAAACGACGTCTTCTTGGGGCTGTAGCAATGGCTCAGTGGTTAAGAGTGTCTCCTGGAGGACCAAGTTTAGTTCCCAGCACCCACATCCCGTGACTCACAGCTGTCGGTAACTCCAGGATATCCAGTGCCCTCTTCTGGCCAGTGGGGGCACTGCACTCCCATTCTCTTGTACATACACAAATAAGAAATATAGATAAGTACTTTTTAAAAAGATGTCTTCCTCCTGCACACCACTTTGTCTGTCCCCTTTCCAGAAGCACCACTCACCGTCACCTCCTCATGGGCCTCTGAGATCATCTTGGCCGATGTAATTGGGGATTTTGGGGCCTTTGGCTTTTTGTTTCGTTTTGGGTTTTTTGTTGTTGTTTGGTTGGTTTTTGAGACAAGATTTCTCTGTGTATCCCTAACTGTCCTGAAACTCACTCTGTAGACTAGGCTGGGCTCAAACTCAGAGATCCGCCTGCCTCTGCCTCCTGAGTACTGGGATTAAAGGCGTGCACCACCACCCCACCCCACCCCACCCCACCCCACCCCATGACTAATGCGATTGTTAAAGGTTGAATATAAACCTGGCAGTGGTAGTGCACATGTTTCCACTATGTGGAAAGACTCTGTCTCAAAACAAACAAACAAACAGGATAAAAGGGTTGGAAAACACTTAGAAATCAAGATCCTACTGCCTCTAACATTGAGAGCCACATGGGGAACCTTATTTGGAAACCAGGTCTGAGAGGTGAATGAGTTAAAATGCAATCATTGCTTCCCCTGGGGAGAGGGCAAGGTGTGGTCTTGCACTGGGCAGAGGAGACCACAGTGAGATGTGGGGAGGTGGAGACAAAGAGGAGAGCTGAGGAATGCTAGACCCTGAGCTAGGCAGTGCCCTGGGAGGAGGGCTAAGTGTGAGGTTGCCGTGGTAACAGAGACAGTGTGTGCCCTTTCTCCATGCCATCACCCCCTACACTAGGAGGACAATGCACACGACAGATTGTACTTGGTTTGCTCCTATCTTCCAGCGTATCTTAGAGGTTTCCTTGTGACCATTCTCCAGTAGCTGGTCCCTAGTCGACCATCCCTGCTCCTTCACCCCGCCTTGTACCCTGTCTATGATTGCTCCTGTCCCTGGTCAGTGTGGCAGGTCGAATGAAGATGTCCCCATAGGTTCATACGTGTGCACGCTTTGTCCCCAGTTGGTAAACTGCATGGATAGATTAGGTTGGTCCTTGTTGAAGTATGTCACTAGGGGCAGACTTGAGGATTCGAAAGCCCACAGCAGGCGCTCTCTCTCTCTCTCTCTCTCTCTCTCTCTCTCTCTGTGTGTGTGTGTGTGTGTGTGTGTGTGCGTGTGTGTGTGCGTGCGTGTGTCTGTCTCTCTCTCTGTCTCTCTGTGTCTCTCTGTGTATCTCCCTGTCTCTGTCTCTCTGTCTGTCTCTGTCTCTCTGTCTCTGTCTCTCTGTGTATCTCCCTGTCTCTGTCTCTCTGTCTGTCTCTGTCTCTCTGTCTCTGTCTCTCTGTGTATCTCTCTGTCTCTCTGTGTGTGTCTCTCTGTGTATATCCCTGTCTCTGTCTCTCTGTGTATCTCTCTGTCTCTCTGTCTCTGTCTCTCTGTGTCTCTCTCTGTCTCTCTGTCTCTGTCTCTCTGTGTCTCTCTCTCTGTGTCTCTCTCTGTCTCTCTCTGTGTCTCTCTCCCTCCCCCTCTGCCTGTGGATCAAGATGTAGCTCTCAACTACTGTTTAATCACCATGGCTGCTCGTGTGCCACCATGCTCCCCACCATGATGGTTACAGACTCTGAAACGGTAAGCCAGTCACTAATTAAATGCTTTCTCTTTATCAGAGTTGCCTTGGCCATGGTGTTTCTCCATAGCTATAGCACAGTGACTAAGACAATCACCAAGCCCTAGATTCTGGTTGGGTTGCCCAGTGTGAAGCTACAGTGGGGAATGGGGGGAGCAGGCAGACTGGACACGGCCTTTAAAGCAGCCACACACCATGTAGCTCTGTGACGGCCCCACCTCTCTTCCCACAGCTCCATGGCCCCTGCCCTGGCCAGTGTACTTCAGAGTCCAGCTTGTGGGGGAGAGGCTGCTGGCCTCTGGGCGTGCTGTTTCTTCTTTCTAAAGCATTCTACTTTTATTTTAGATGACGTGTACATATGTGTGTCTGAGTGTAGTTTCTAGTAAGAAGCCTGAGATTAAGGTGTCCTCAGGGCCACACCCACTCTCAAAGCTCTCTGCACACCTGGTCCAGTTTCTGGAGCTACCGTGCTGGTCTTTGTGACATCCACCCCAAATCTGCCTCCTGCTAACTTCACTCCCTCAGAGTCGAGACATAGCAACCTGACTCTGCTCACAAACCTTCCAGATACTCGAACTATACCGAGCTCTGCCGGCAATCAGCATTCCATAAGCAGCTGTTGATGGCTCACCTGGCTCCTGGTGGGGAGCTTTGCGAAGGTGGGTTTGATGAGGCCTCTTTAGAAGCAAAGCATGGAATGAGCAGGCTGCTTGGCTATAGCTTGGAAATCAGCTGAATATGTTCCCTGGAAGCAATGTTTTAAAAGATTCCCGAATGTGTATATGTGTGTGCACATATGTGTGTTGTCGCATGTGTGTGCATACACGTGTGTGCATATGTGGTACATGTGCATGTATACTTGTGTGTGCATGTTGTAGTGCATGTGCGATCATGCACATGTGTGTGTGTGAGAGAGAGAAACAGAGAGAGAGCGAGCGAGAGAGAGACAGAGAGAGACAGAGAGACAGAGAGACAGAGAGAGGGCCAGAAGACAACCCCAGTGTCATCCTCAGAAATATGGTCCACCACCTTTGCAGGGTCTTTTCTGTCCTGGAACTCACTAATTAGCCTAGATTGGCTGGCCCTGGAACCCAAAGGATCCACCTACCTCTGCCTTCTGCCTCCCCAGCACTGAGTTCTAGCAGGAACTACCACAGCTGGCATCCGTGCGTGGGTCCTGGGTCTAACCTGGGTCCTCATCCTTGCAAGGCAAGAACTTTACTGACAGCCTTCTCCCCAGCCCCAGCAGTGACTTCTGCAATCTTAAGTTTTGCTGGACACACAAGCTCCCTGCACCTGGCACTCAGCAAGGAAGATGTTGCTGGTCCAGACATTGTGCTGGAGCTGGTCTTGGAGAGCGGGGACGGGGGAGTGGGTTCAGAGACAAAGATGGCCACCTTCACCAGCCAAGAGGGAGATCCAAATCAAAGCAGCAAGAACAGCCAGCAGGACAGGTGTAATAAAAAAAAATGAAAATGGTAGAACAGGAAATGAGAATTTTTACACGCTACTCTCAGAAATATGACACAGTTTGAAAAACTATTTGTTCACGAGTTCCTCCTAAAGAGAGTTACGTATGTCCGAGGAATCCCACCCCAGTGCCGTGTTCGTGAGAAACGAAAACACGTGTCCACATAAAGACGTGCACACAGAGGATCTCAGCAACATAATTCACACAGACCGGACCCATCTGGATGCCTTAGGCTGATGGATGAATACACAAATGTAGCAGGGTCAACATTTAACACTAGTCAGGGGAAAGAAATGGAACGAAGAACAATTCACCCAGGGACGCGGATGAAGCTGGGAAACAAGGTGCCAAGGGAAACGTGCCAGGAGGGGAACACGGCCATAGAGACTCTGTGGACGGTCTAGGTTCCGGGTGGGGAGGAATGATGGCTAGTGCCGGGCTTCTGGAAGGAGACTGAGAATGTCCTGGTTCTTTGCTTGTGTATGGTGGTTTCAGATTTGGTGTTTATATGGTCTTTATGTGTGTGTTTGTTTCTTGTGGGTTTTTTCTTTGATTTTTTTTTTAAAAAAATGCTAATTTGTTTGGGGTTTTTGTTTGTTCTGTTTGTCTGTTTGCTTTCTACAGAGAAAGAGAGAGAAAGGGCTGGGAGTTGAGTTGGTGGGGAGTTGGGAAGGATCTGGGAGGAGTCGGGGGGAACCATGATGAAAATACATTGCAGTTTTCAATAAAAATGTTCTAAGGTTGTGATGAGTGAAAGATTGTCCACATACTTAAGACCATCAAGTCGGACACTTTTATTGTTTTATTTTGTGTATGGTAGGTGTGTGCTACCACACGTACATGGAGGTCTGAGAACAACTCGCTGGCGTTGGCTCCTTCCTCCCCCTATGAGGTACCAGGGCGTGAAAGGGGTAAAAATTCAGGTTGTCAGTTTTGGCAGCAAGCTCCTATGTTGCCAAATCGGAATCCTCCACTTTGAGTAGATTGTGTGGCATGTGAACTGTATCTTAATAAAGCTGCCAACAGGAACAAAGGATATGGGGAGATGGGGTGAAATGTCTTTTCTTTTTTCTTCCCCAAGACAGGGTTTCCCTCTGTAACAGCCCTAGCTGTCCTGGAACTCGCTCTGTAGACCACCAGGCTGGCCTCAAACTCACAGAGATCTGACTGCTGCCTGCCTCTGCCTCCTGAGTACTGGGATTAAATTCACCACCGTCACCCACCTGGTGAATGTCTTTTAGAAGAAAATTGCAAAGGCTTTATGGAAAGACGCAGGGTTCAGCTGAGGCATTGTGGGTAATAATAGTAGATGGTGCCTTCTCTGTAGAGAAATTGGGGGTCTCCATCTAAAACCTCCCTTGCCTAAGAACAGGTCCAGAAAAGGCTTTGAAATACAATGGAACATGTTAAGAACTGAACAGTCTATGCCCTTGGGCCCTAGAATAAAAACCCTTCTAACTGCAGCAGGCACAAAGCCCACCGAGGCAAGTCTGGCCAAGAACCCAGCCCCGAGGCTGGCAGATGAGGGGTTAAAAAGGTTCCCCAGAGAGCAGTGGGATGCCTGTAAGGTTACAATCTGTTGGTAATCATTGTGAGGCTTGGCGTTCCAATCCCCTAATTTCCATCTTTCTACTTAGCACCTACATGGCTTGAATCAAGAGGCACCATTCAACAGGGCTGTTGTCCCCAACGCTCACCCCATAACAATATTCACAGGACATGCTCAGTCACTGAGTCAGTGCTGGGCAGTTTCTCTATATAAAAAGCAAGCAAGAGGCCGGGCGGTGGTGGCGCACGCCTTTAATCCCAGCACTTGGGAGGCAGAGGCAGGCGGATCTCTGAGTTCGAGGCCAGCCTGGTCTACAAGAGCTAGTTCCAGGACAGGCTCTAGAAACTACAGGGAAACCCTGTCTCGAAAAACCAAAAAAAAAAAAAAAAAAAAAAAGCAAGCAAGGGGGCTGCTGAGAAGGCTCAGCCGGTTAAGGAGCTTGCCGCCCAGCTTGACGACCTGACTGATCCCCTAGACCAACTGCTAGCTGTCCTCTGGCGGTCACATGTGAACCCCGGAACATGTGCACATACACACAGACATACACACCTACATATACACATATGTATACATATATACACATATATGCACAATAAACAAATGGATTTGTAAAAAGGGGTTGCTTTTGTTGTTTCTTTTGAAACAGGGTTCTTCTGTGTAACAGCCAGAGAATTCTATCTGTAGACCACACTTGTTTTGAGCTCCGCCAACCTCTGCCTTCCCAGTGTAGTGTGAGCACCACCAGCCGGAAAAAAAAAAAAAAAAGTTTTTCTTAAGCAAAAATCCCTACTCTTTCTCAGCCTCACCCTATGGGTTTGGGGCACCAGCGCCCCCTGCCGGCCTTACAGAGCTTTGCCATCTCCAGGACTCAGAGGAGAAACTGCGCCTGCGCAGAATGCGCGCTCAGCGCTCCCCCTCCCCCTTGTTGAGGGCGTGACTTCCCTAAAGACGCTCCAATGAGGCCACGCCCACTTCCGGGAGGAACCTGGCGGGGGCCACGTGACGCACCAAAGATGGCGGCGCCCAGTGAGGTGGCGTGAAAGTGGTGGGAAGTCGGCGTGGCTGGGTGCGTGAATCAGAAGCGTGGAGGACCTGGGAGCCATGTCGCGACTGATCGTGAAGAACCTCCCTAATGGGGTGAGCAGGAGCCGTGGGAGGGGTCCGGAAGTGAATGAGGCGGGAGGATGGTGGGATTCTTAAGTCTGAGGCAGGACTGGCACCCGGTAGACAGGCATTCGGTAACTGCGTGCCCTGCGGAGTCAAGGAGGAAACCAGCGCGCGTATGTGGTGACAGGCGACCAGGTGGACACTCAGAGGACCCCTCCTTGTGATGGCGGTTAATTTTGGTCAACTTAACACAAATTGGAGTCACTTGAAAGAGGGAATTTCAGTTGATGAATTGCTTCCATATGATTGCTCGGTGGACAAGTCTGTGAGACATCGATGGGTGATTGACATGGGAGGGCCTAGCCCGCTGTGGGTGGTGTCACCTCTCGGCAGCATAAAAATGCTAGCTGAGCAAGTAAGTCTACAGAGTTCCTCCGTGGTCTTTGCTTTAGTTCCTGCCTTGGCTTCCCTGGATGTGTGATTGGGACCCTGTAAGCCGAATAAGCCATTGTCCTCCCTAAGTTGCTTTTGGTCTCTCTGGATGGCAACAGCAGCAAGCAGACCAGAACACTTACTGTTCCACTGTCACAGAGCAAGCTCAGCTCCAGACTTGTTTCAAAGCCGGCACACTCCCATTGTCAGCTTTCAATAGGATGGCAAGTGAGAGGCCAGCCTGGGTTACATAGCAAGATATGGCAAAATTAAATAAGCAAACAAATAAATAAACGAATTTGTTTGGGCTGTCGGTGGGGCCACATGCCCCTAGAGCAGTGGTTCTGAGCCTTCCTAAAGCTGCAACCCTTTAATACAGTTCCTCATGTTCTGGCGAAACACCCCCCCCACACACACATACACACCATAAAATTATTTTGTTGCTCGTTCATAACTATCATCTTGCTACTGTTATAAATTGTAAATATCTGATGTGCAGGATATCTGATACGCAGTCCACAAAGCGGGTTGCAACTGGCATGTTGAGAACCACTGCCCCCGAGCCACACATGGAAGTCTGGCTTGTTGAAAATAATAATAGAAGCTAGCTGCCTACACTGTGGGACATTTTAGCCACATTATAATAATAACATGTTAATTTTTCATTACTTCCCTGATAAAGTGGTTGAAACAACATTGGGTTTTGTTTTGTTTTGTTTTTTCGAGACAGGGTTTCTCTGTAGCTTTGGAGCCTTTCCTGGAACTAGCTCTATAGACCAGGCTGGCCTCGAACTCACAAAGATCCGCCTGCCTCTGCCTTCCGAGTGCTGGGATTAAAGGCGTGCGCCACCACCGCCTGGCGGTATTTTGTTTTTTTTTTGTTTTTTTTTTTTTTTTTTTTTTTTTATTTTTATCATCTCAGAGGTCAGGGAGCCTAATGTCAAGGTATTGTCAGGCACTGACAGCTGGCGGGGGTGTCTAACCTTTTGGCATGACAGCACCATGGCCGCCAGTGGGTCTTCTTAGAGTTCTTCAGCATGTGCTGGCCACTGCCCTCTGTGACTCATGTTCACTCTGTCACCCCATCCTCCAAGTCCAGATCACCTGGTCTTCTGATTCACTCCCACCATCTAGCCTTCCTCACTCTGAGCCTCCTACCTCACTGATGGCATTGAAGTACCAGAAGATAGAGCCAGGATGCTCTACCCCATTGGGATTTTGATTTTGAACCACAGTCTTAGTCAAGCAGTGGTAGCGCACGCCTTTAATCCCAGCATTTGGGAGGCAGAGGCAGGAGGATACGAGTTCAGGGTCAGCCTGGTCTACAGAGTGAGTTCCAGGTCAGTCAAGGCTATGCAGAGAAACTGTGTCTTGAAAAACAAAACGAAAGAAAGAGACAAACAGAACCTTAGTTTGGAGCCCAAGCTGACCTTGAATTTGCCATCCTCCTGCCTCTGCCTCACCATACACAACTTCATCTCAGGATTCTTTTCTTTTTAGAGAAAGGATCTGGTTAGTAGCCCTAGCTGTCCTGGAACTTGACATGTAGATCAGGCTGGCGTGAAATTTAAGAAATCTAACTCCTAAGCTTCCAGAGTCCTAGAATTAAAAGTGTACATCACCATCCCTGGCTTCATCACCAGGGTTTAAACACGTCTGAAATATCCCTTTTGAAATACCTGGGTGCGGTGGAGCATGCCTGTTGGGACTGGGAAGGGAGGCAGACGGATCTCTAGTTAGAGGCCAGCCAGGGCTACATACTCCCCTTTGCAGTGAGCCACAGTGCAGCCCCAGGTGCTGGGGATCCGGGTGTGGTTGTCTTGAATGGGCTCCATTCTTCCCTCCCACGGTTAGTAAACGTTTACACAGCTTCCCTTGCCTGTTTATTTGGAAAAGCCTCAACCACAGGTGGTTACTGTGACTGGTGTGGACCTCACAGGGCCCAGGATAAGAAAGAGCGCATGAGGTGCCCTGGGGTCCCATTCCCTCAGTAAAGGAGTGGTAACCTGCTTGTGCTCAGCTGGCATCAGGCTCCATGTTGCCATCTTTTCATCTCAGGTGACCTCCAGGTGCCCTCCAGGTGACCTCCAGGTGCTCGAGGCGTTCAGCTTGTCTGTCCCTTTGCTCTGGGGATCCCCGGCTCCTCATCCTGCCCCTTCTCCCCTAGATGAAGGAGGAGCGGTTCCGGCAGCTGTTTGCCGCCTTTGGCACACTGACTGACTGCAGCCTTAAGTTCACCAAAGATGGCAAGTTCCGCAAGTTCGGCTTTATAGGCTTCAAGTCGGAGGAGGAGGCGCAGGCCGCACTGAGCCATTTCAACCGGAGTTTTATTGACACGTCCCGGATCACGGTGAGTCAGAGAGAGTCTCATCCTGCCTGCCGTAGAGTTTGCCTTACCTCAGGACTACCCAAGCTCTCAAGAGCCCAGGCATCATTTCCTGAGAATCTGCTCACCGTTCCCTCTCCAGAGTGTCTGATGAGTTAAAGCTTTTGACTTTCATTGTACTCTTCTCTGTTGTTCGACCTTTGTACCCTGATCACGTTATAATTACGGTAGAATTGATAGAAACAGTCACTTCTACAGGGATGTCACTGGGATAAAGTGGTTTGCTAACTTGTAACAGCCTGGAATGTCTGGGGGTGGCTCATGGGCGTGTCTCCCCAAAGCTGCCTCTGAGAATGTACCCAAGGTGCCAGGGCTGAGGGCTATATCCTCATGTGTGGTCCCTGGCATTCTTCTGTGCTCCTGTCATCACCCTGACAGCCACCATTTGCTGTTGCCCTGTGCCATGAGGTGCTGCCTCCCCAACATCCTTTGTTAACCTAGGAGGTGAATGTGGATTCCCAATCCCCATGTGCCCCAAGTTCTGTTTCTGCCCTGTCGTTACCTGCTTCCTGGGCCCCCCAATCTCTGTCTTAACCTTTTGGTGTGAGCAGAGGGGACAGCATCATTTCCTGTCACCTACTGGAGAGCATGGGAGGCAGAGCTAGTCTGAATGGCAGTGACCAGAATGACTTTTTGAAGGACGATGTCTAGGTTGGGTGGGTTGCTTTAATGCGCTCAGCAAGTCAGTGACCACTGCATTCTGGGAACCCCCCCTCCCCAAAGCTGAAGGGAGCATACACATGCCTGGGTGTCGCAGCAGCTCTGGAAGCCAGCTCTTTTCCCCATACAGGTGGAATTCTGCAAGTCCTTTGGAGACCCAACAAAACCCCGAGCCTGGAGCAAACATGCCCAGAAGCCCAGCCAGCCCAAGCAGTCATCACAAGACTCCATTCCCTCAGACACTAAAAAAGTATGCAGGCGGTATCCCCAGCCCTGTGCCCAGTGTTGGCAGGGTGGTCTCTGGCTGGGAGGGAGGGGAAAGTATCTTCCGGATGGTTTTGGAAGGTGGGCATGCCCAGGGCAGTGCACCTCGTCCTCCCGCCTCCATCATTGTCGTGACCCTGTCTGTCTGCCTTCCGCTTTCAGGATGACAAAAAGAGAAAGGTGCCCAGTGACCTGGAGAAGGTGAGTGTTCTGTGGGTGGAGGGGGTGGGTGTGAACACTGAGAGGGTGGAGGGCCGGAGCCTCTGCCTCACCTCTCTCTTTCCTGCCTCTCCCCCGGCTGACTGCCGCAGCTGAAGGAAGATGCTGAGTTCCAGGAGTTCCTGTCGATTCACCAGAAGAGGGCCCAGGTGGCCACGTGGGCAAACGATGCTCTGAACACTGAGCTCCCAAGAGCAAAGACCAAGCCAGCGAGTGACTATCTGAACTTCGACTCTGACTCAGACTCAGGCCAGGAAAGTGAGGAGGAGCCAACTGGAGAGGAACCTGAAGGTGAGCATACACTCCAGGTACACGTGGGCCTTTGCCTTGCCCTGACCTGATGGGCACAAGTTCAATATACTTGGCACACTTTGAGTGATACTCTCTGGTGACAAGGGCTCCAGGAAAGGGACAGCCAAGTGCTTCCCTCCAGCCACCTGTGGGATGAGCAGCCTACCCACAGGCATGTCTCCCTCAGGCCGATCTGGTCACCTGACTCAGCCAGTATTCACTGAGCATGCATAGTGTGCCAGCACAGCTTTGGGGACTGTGGACACAGCAGTGAGAAAAGACCCCAAGAATACCTGTACCTGTAGCGTGGGCTTCCCAGTTAAAGCAAGTGGTTCCCAGTTGAGCAAGTGTGGTGACAACGTGTGGGAAAGCTTCCCAGAAGGGCGCCTGCTGCTCTAGAGGATAGTGGTAGGGTGTCTTGTCCTCATGGGCCCTGCTGTGACCACTAAGTAGCCAATCAGAGCACAGAGCGTAGGCCCTAAGTCCCACGGTCCACTGTAAGAGCTGTTCTGGTTTGTCGGTGAGGTTGTGGGACTAACTCAGCTCAGCCTGATTAAGTCTGCAGGGCTGAGGAATGTGGGACTGAGGGCGGGGAGGCCGGGGAAGTGGGGAGCAGCCTTGGAGAAGCTCAAAGGAAGGGACGGCCCATGAACTGGAGAGGCACAGACTGGTTATAGGTTAAAACAGAGGGAGCCAAAGGAAGGAGTTGGAACTCCACCCTGAGCGAGGGTGCCAAACAGAGGTGTGCTCAGAGGGTCACACAGGCTACAGTGTAAGGGATGGCCGTCCCTCCTCTGCTCAAGCAGGCTTCCCTTTCCTGCTTCCTCTCCCCCAACTCTTGCTGTCGGAGTATGTCACACCAGGTGTCCTCTGTACTTCAGTGCAAACTGTATTGTTCACCAGGGACACCAAGAATAAAGGACAAAGTGGCAGGCGTGCATCGCAGACACGTGCAGACGCCTGTTGTCTGACAAGGACTGTAATCTGGAGATTATAGTAGTCTCTACTGTCATTGTGTTGTGTGTATTACAGATTAACGTAAAGGGGGGATCTTGGGGAGCTGGGGTGATTGGCTCAGCAGCTGAGAGCACTTAACTCCCCATCCAGATCAGCGTTCAGTTCCCAGCATCCACACAGTGGCTCACATTTGCCTGTAACTCCAGCCCAAGGGGATCTGGCGCCCCCAGCTGGCACCTGTGGGCACTGCACTCGTGTTCTCACATCACACACAGACACATACGTGACTAAGTCTTATCAGGGAGGAGGGGCTGGAAAGGAGCCACACATCTCCGTGTGTCGTGGGCAGGATGGAAAGACATACAGAGTCGCGTGCGGCCTGATTCAGCACCCGGGGTTGATCAGAGTGGATTTGTGTGAGGGCCATGGCCATGGCAGGCATGTTGTCTCTGCTCACTAAGGCCGCTGACCCTCTGTGTCCCCAGAGGAGCAAGGCCTGCAGACAAAGGCAGCCACGCAGAAGGAACTGTCCGACATGGACTACCTGAAGTCCAAGATGGTGCGGCGGGCTGAGGTGTCCTCCGAGGACGAGGACGAGGACAGCGAGGACGAGGCGGTGAACTGTGACGAGGGCAGTGAGGCTGACGAGGAGGACGGCTCCCCTGCCTCCCCAGTCCCGCAGAAGAGTACGCACGGGGCAGTCGCCGCTGACAAGGTGCGCGTTCAACTGTGAGGCCTGAGGGAGAGACTGGGCCCCGGTCTCCCAGGGTCGCTGCAGCCCCTTCCCTAGGGACCTGCCTGGGAGGGAAGGCCACTTACCCACAGGGTGTCTTTACAGCCCTGGTCCCTGAGCTGGAGTGGGGAGGCCGCCTGATGCTGGAGTTGGGGGGGGGTATTCATGAGTTGGGTGGGTCTTGCCATGTATTTAGCAACAAGATGGATAGATGTAAGGAAGCCTATCACTCAGATGAGGTCAGGTGGGGCTCGCTGCATGCTGGGTAATGTCCCCGGCAAGTCACCGGTTCTCGTTACAGTCCTCTGCGCAGGTGAGGAAGCAGGGCTCGGGAGGGGCAGTGGCTCACCCTTGGTGATGACTGGCAGATGGTGGGGCTGGGACTCTGAAACCGAGATTTCAAAGATGACTGAGACCCTGAGGATGCTCCTTCCCCTAATCTCCCACTAGAAGGTCCTCTGTGCTGCACACAGGACACGTGGACACCTGGGTGGGACCGCATCTCCTCCCCAGGACCATCATGTAGCGGTACCTGTCCCCGTGGGTGAGATGCATCCACCCCTCAGGCCTCTAATCTCCACCTTGCCTCATGGCATGTTTCCCTGCAGTGCCAGGATTGGGCCATTCAGTTTCAAGAGGATGACTGTGCTGTAGTCACCATGCATGCATCCTTCAGCTGAAGCCAGGGAGGCTCTTGGGGTTCATGTGATGAAGGAAGTCGGGGGTTACACAGCAGCCTAGGACAGGTTTTTGAGCTTCAGAGAGACCGAGAGCAGAGGTTCTTTGGAGTTGTTGGAACTCCAGAACTCTGGGTGTGACCTCAGCACCCCTGTGAGTTGTACTGCCCAGCCTAGCGCTGGAACGTACTGGGCAGTGTGTGGCACAGAACAAGCTCAGCCTCCAGGGTATGTCTCATTTTCCCTGGGGCCAAGGCCTCTGTCTGTGCGCCGACAGCTCGCCAGGCTCTGTGCGCAGCCCTCATCTTGGGTGTAGTGAAGGCTCTGCAGCTGCCTGTTCCCCTCCATCTGAGCTCAGCTCACAACAGGCACGAATTCTCATAGAGTTGCCCAGCTTCCCCAGCCGCAGGTGCCCCTTCTAGCTCCAGTGTGCCCCAGCCACCACCTGCCATGTGGGTTCAGGTACTCACCACAACCCTTTGTCCTCTGTCATCACTCAGGTAGAGAAACCAGTTGGCAAGAAGGAACCCACCACCCCTTACACCGTGAAGCTCCGGGGAGCCCCCTTCAATGTCACTGAGGTGTGTATTCACAGAAGACAGAATGCAGAGAGATGGTGGGGGTGCCAGGACGGGGCGAAGCCATGAGCTAGAAGTGGGTGTGGAGGCTGTTGAGTCACATCCCAGAGGGGAGGGCCAGGGTGGACAGGCTCACTGTCTAAAAGCGAGGGGCACGGGGATGGAGAGACAGCTCAGGGGTCAGAGTGCTTGCTTTGTAAGCATGAGGGTCTCCGTTCAAGCCCCAGGATAGAGAAAACTAAATCAGATCCATGATGTTACTGCTAACTTAACAGACACGATGAGGTCAGTTATCAGGTGTGTACTTCTCTCGTTTTAAGAAACTGGGGGCAAGCACGCGGCCACCAAGCTGTGTCCCTGATCAGGTTGTCACATGCTTGAAACCCTAAGAGAAAGTGTCAGAGAACTGTCACTGTCCAGTTGCTGATTGCTAATCGTTCAGTGAATAGTAAAAAGTGAAGACAGAAGGAAAAACACATTTCTTTTCCTACCAGAAAAACGTTATGGAGTTCCTGGCGCCCCTGAAGCCAAAGGCCATTCGAATAATGAGAAATGCTCACGGGAACAAAACAGGTGAGGCGGAGGCTGCCTGCCCCGCAGCCCCGAGACTGCTGGCCACGGCTGCCCTGGGGACACCCATTTCTTTTTTGCCATCTGTGCCCTCAGTTCAGCATAGTTCATCTGCATAGTCAGGGGTCTCCTGGCCCTGCGTCTGGTGGCCCGGTACACTGACTCCTTTCCCTCTGTCTCCCTCCCTCTTTGCTCCGCTACCCTGACAGGCTCACATGCCCCGTTGGTAGATGCTGGGCCCAGGGTTGGCTGACATAGGCCTGTCTGACAGAGGACAGTTCTACCTTGCTGAGTGTATGTGGCATGGCCTTGGGCCGTGTCTTCCCAGGATTCCACTCTGGTCAGCCAGGGTCTCCTGGTCTCAGAGCACTGTATTGGGCAGTCATAAGGCAGAGAATCTGGTGAATGACCAGACTTGGAGCTGGGGTAGACTGGCACCTCTGTGGGGCCTACTTACTGGCCGGGCCAGGAGGCTATGGGAGATGCAGCAGCAGGAATGTAGCTGCATCTCACAGACAGAGCTGCACCAAGGCCCTGTGGCGTGGGAATTCACGGCCTGCTAGCTGTGAGGGATCCTTGGCAGGAAAAGGCCACCTGGGCACTTTTATCCCACTGAAGGATAAAGCGCCCATGCATTAAGGATAGCTTGGTCGCTGTCCCATGTCTTGCCCCAGCGCCCCTCTTGACTTTATCACATCTTGTACCAAACCAATTCTTATGTTTAATCCTGAAGAGGGCAGTGGGGGTTAAAGGGGCTCCATCCCAGCTTAGCAGCATAGGAGCCCTGCCACCTCAATCCCTGTGAGCAGTGGGGTGGGCCTGTCACCCAGAAGTGAGGAGCCCAGGAGCTGACACCGAGAGCTGCCTTGCCCGCTCCATGAGAACTGGCAGCATTAGTCTGCGGCTGAGGGTGGTGCCCTGCTTTATAGACTGGGCAGGGAGCCGGAGGCAGTGTGTCCGAGCTGTCACAGCCAAGACCAGCCTGGAGCACGGTCTCTCCAGGGCAGCAGGTAGCGCTGTGAAAGAGCTGGAGAGTGGGACTCGGCCATGCATGGAGGGGTCCCTTAGCTGGTCTGGCAGGGCGTGGACCACTGTCCCTGGGAGATGCGTGGAGGATGAAGGGGATGAAGGCCGTTTGTGGGTAGGTGATGTCCCTGCAGAGAACAGAACAGAGAGCAGAAAGGACTTCCTCAGGTTTCATGTGGAAAACCCTTGTCCTTTGGGCCAGGTTGTGGCAATCCCATCAGCCATGTGACATTGGACATGCGACTTACGTATTCTAAGAGAGAGTGGCCCTGCTCTGCTGCCTCACAGGGTCAGGACTTGAGTTCCGGGGACAGAGGCCGTGGAGGTGGCCCTGACTGTGCTGGACTGGGTCACAGCACTGCCTCCGCCCACACTTCTCTAGGGAACGTTCAGGAGCATAGTGGGGCTGGCGGGCAGGAAGGCCATGCGGTGTAGTCGGGATTTTTTTTTTTCTCACACCCAGCTCTCAGATAAATACAGGGAGACTTATTCTCAACTTTCAAATGCCCGGCCTTGGCTTGGCTTGTTTCTAGCCAGCTTTTCTAACTTAAGTCACCCTGTTTCTCTTTAGCTGTGCTTTACCTCTGGACTTTATTCTGTATGTCACCCTCGCTTCCTCCTCTCCTTCTTTCCTTACTCCTCCCTTCTTTGCCTTCTTCCCTAGATTTCTCCTCCTGTTTATTCTCTCCGCCCGGCCCGTCTATCCTTTCTCCTGCCTTGCTATTGGCCATTTAGCTCTTTATTAGAACAATTGGGTGTTTTAGGCAGGCACAGTAACACAGCTTCACAGTTAAACCAACGAAACATAAAAGGATGCAGCCCACCTTTGCGTTGTTAAACACGTGTCCCACAGCGTAAGCGGTGGACCCTGTCTGAAGCTAGCATTCCATGGCCGTGGCGTTCCCTCCCAGGACCCACATCTCCATACAGACGGGTTTTCCAGCCCTGCCTGTGACTTCTGTCACTGTCCTCTCTCAGGGTGTGTCTTCGTGGACCTCAGCAGCGAAGAAGACGTGAAGAAAGCTCTGAAGTGCAACCGGGAATACATGGGTAAGAGTGTGTGGGGCGCCAGTGAGGGCCGTCCCTGTGTTGCCTGTACACGTGGTGCTGAAACACCTATGGGCTCTTGGGGACCCAACAGGGAGCGGAGAGTCCACAGCCACAGAGTGAATACGGGAAAGGGAAGGGAGAAATGGCACATAATACCATTCACCTGAGTGACATGCAGGGGGCAGGCTCCCTGGAACAGCCTGTGACACTGGCTAACTTGGGAGGACACGTCCTTACCCACCCCAGCATGGTCAAGTGGGCCATTGCCAGGAGAGTCGCACTGAGGGAGGATGGGGTTCCCGTAAGCAGGTCAAGGGGTGGTTTCTGATGGAGTGCTGAGTGGATTGGGAGGATGGGTGCCGGTTGATGTGGGATGGGCACGTGGCATGAGCGGTGCGTGCAATCGGTCACTCACTGTCCCAGGTCGGGTTGTCATGTGAAACTTTCCCAAGGCAGATCAGCCAGTGGGGGAGCTGGGGAGGCCCCAGAATGCAGAATGGCCCTGTAAGCTCCTCCGGACTGTGGCAGCACTGCCAAGGCAAGCAAGATCCCAGTGGATCCAGCTGCAGCCTGGGGAACAGTCTGCTGCAGACAAAAACATCCACAGAGACACAGGCTCTGGACAGCAGCAGAGCAGAGGCTAATGACACCCTCGGGAAGCTCAGCCAACTTCAGGCACATACAGGCGTGGCCCCTGTCTTCATGTAGGTGGACGCTATATTGAGGTCTTCAGGGAGAAGGCCCCCAAGGCCCACAGTCCCCCAAAGAGCAGCACCACACCCTGGAAGAGCCGCACGCTTGGGGAACATGAGGAGGAGGAGGACCTGGCCGACTCTGGGAGGCTCTTCGTGAGGAACCTGTCCTACACCAGCTCCGAGGAAGACTTGGAGAAGCTGTTCTCTGCCTACGGTGAGTGCTGCGTCCACTTGGTCTGGGGTGGTATTTGCTTCCGTCATCTAGAGGCTCCTCTGCTGGTGTGGACGACCTCTGTCCTCTCCCAGTGTGAAGCAGAGGGGAGAGTGGTGTCTCAGGCTGGCAACACTGCGGTCCCATCCTTAGTAGACACCGAGGCACCTGGCTGTCAGAAGTCTTTTTTGTTTTAGAAACAAAAATCTTGCTATATAGCCCAGGCTGGCCTTGAATTTGCAGCAATCCTCCTGCCTCCTGAGTTAACCAGCGTGTACTACAGTGCCTTTTTTTTCTTCTAAGACAGGGCTTCTCTGTAGTCCTGGCTGGCCTGGAACTCACTCTGCAGACCAGGCTGGTCTCTGGAGTGCTGGGATTGAAGATGCCCAGCATGAGTCTGGTCTTTTTGTTGACTGTATGATGCTGTCATTAAAGGGATCCTTTGGTCTCCTCCAGTCTCTACCCTGGTTTTAGCTTTTAAAAGAGAATCAAGCAGTCAGGAGTTTAATTAAATTAAGCAGGAAGCAGGAATACCCCTTAGCAAATGAAGAAGCCAAGCCCAACAGCAGTGGTTCTGGTCCTAGCAGGTCCTAGGTTCCTCTTCCTGTGCTATTCTCTCCTCTGTGCTTCCCCTAGGATGGTCACTCCCAGGTAAAGAACATCTCCTCCTTAAAAGCCTGGATCTCGGCTGTTATAAGTGGATGGGCCCAGAGGCACACACCCTTTGGCCTTTAATGTCAGCACTCAGGAGGCAGAGGCAGATGGATCTCTGTGAGTTCCTGGCCAGCCTGGTCTACACAGTGAGACCCTATCTCAAGGGGGAGAAAAAAAAGATACAAGACTATGCCAGGGAGTTAAAGTACCCCTAAACCTGAAGAGTTCACTAGGGAAAGATTAACAGCCTTCTCTGCACACGCGCCCCTTGCAAGGACACCCTGACTCTAGTTTGAGCTGTCTCAGCTAGTTGACCACCCCTGCCTTTTCCATCCTCTCTTCTTCAACTCCCCACCCCACTTTCAGGACCCTGAACTGGCTTGGCTGGAGAGACCAGCACTATGCCGTTTTTGTCCTGTTCTGGGGACCAGTTGGTCAGTCCCTCCCAGAGCTAACTTTTTTCCTAACAGTGCCAGGGCTGGGCCCGGGACCTTGGATGCACCAGGCAAACATTGGTCACCCCAGTTCAGAGGAACTGTTCTTACTGTTGCTGCTGTTGTAGTTTCTCCCGTTGAAAACTCACCAGCCAGTAAGTTGTCTGGCCACGGGGATGTGTTTGCCCATGGAGTCGGGATTATCACACAGAGGGCAGCAGGGCTCTAAATGGGGCTGAGACCGTGACACTTGCAACATGCCTGAAGTAGCTTTTCCAAGGACAGGGTCTCGAGAGTAGGCATGGTGGTGGTGAAACCTCCCAGTGTGCCCACAGCTGTCCTGCCAGGCTCTCCTGCCTCCTGCCTGGTACTGCCAGACTGGACAGAAGAGGGATTGTCTAGACTGTGGATGTCCATTCAGGAAGACAGGGTTTCATGGTAAGGACACGATCATGCCCTGTGCAGAGTGGAAAGCTCTGCTTGTCTTGTGTGGTAATGTCATGGCACTTACATGCCACCACCTGTAGGAGGCACTCTTGGCTGCACTCATGTGTCAGTACCTGTTCTGTGAACCAGGAATTTGTGGTATGACGTAGGTAAGGAAACAGGCCTGTGCGTGTGAAGTGGCAGGGGCAAGGGAAGGCAGCCTGTAGAGCAGGCAGCAGAGTGGGGAGACAGCCCACACCTCGGGCCAGTAAGCCATGCTCTCCTGTGGGGCCCAGCAGCCTGGGCTGGTCCACAACAGCCATTTGTTGATCTCACCAGTCCAGACCTTTCCCTGGTCAGTGCCCAATGTTAGTGCTCTGGCCCACAGCTGACTGGCACTCCTCCCATCTCCAGGTCCCCTGTCAGAACTCCACTATCCCATCGACAGCCTGACCAAGAAGCCCAAGGGTTTTGCCTTCGTCACCTTCATGTTCCCTGAGCACGCGGTGAAGGCCTATGCTGAGGTAGATGGGCAGGTATTCCAGGTAAGTTTGCTCAGGACTAGTCAGACTGCTGGGCTCAAGGAAGTAGGGGTGTGTGTGTGTGTGTGTTGTTTTAGACCTTAGTGCCCACAGCAATTTGCCATGCTGTCACCTGAAGTGAGCTTTTAGAGGGTGGGATTTCTAAAGGCAGGGGTCTGTCTGTGGCAGCCTGGCACACGCTGGGTACTTACAGAATATTTATTGAGTGAAAAGTGTGCCCTTTGCTTCCTGAAATACTTCTTGGCAGACAGTGAAGTGGGAAGCAGGTAGCCAGGGCGTGCCCAAGCACCTCAGGCTGTCTGCCGTGGTGACAGGTAGTGCGTACAGCACACCTGCCTTGAGTCCCTGGCTGCCTGTGTTGGGATTATTTGTTCCTGGTCTATAGATGGCATTGTTTTCAGGTTTATAGATGTCACTGTCACCAGGCTAGAACTGCATCCACTTGTGGACGCCTCATGTTCTCTCACTGGGTAGGGACAGACAGGACAGGATGCAGGTTTGTGGGGCTGTGGGGCTGCAGCTGTCCTTGTTAAGTGAACAGTTTCCAGAGATGGAGAACTCAAGAGGCAAAAGCAGGTGGATCTCTGTGAGTTCAAGGCCAGCCTGGTCTATATATAGTATCCAGGCCAGCCAGGGGTATATAGTGAGAACCTGTCTTAAAAGACGGGGGGGGAGGGGAGGGAGAAAAATGAACATTTCCTCCAGAGGATCAAAGTTCAGTCCCTAAAGCCATGTCGGATCACACACAACCACCTGTAACTCCAGCTTCAGAAGATCCGATGCCCTCTTCTGACCTCCAGAGACACCCGACACACATGATACACATATGTATAATCATGCTCAGGCACACACCACGTGCATATAAATTAAATCTTTTTAAACGTGAACAGTGTTTCCTGCATGTGGTGGTGTCAGCTGGCCTCACTACAGTGACCGGCCTTGTGTCACATGGATGTCTTAAACTCCAAAGAGTTTACTGGGGGCTTACCGTTTCAGGGCATGAGTCTGACCATCATGGTGGGAGCGTGACTGCAGGCAGGCATGATGCCAGCGCAGTAGCTGAGTGCTTATGTCTCCAGTCACAAGCATAAGGCAGAGAGAAAGCTGACTGGAGATAGTGTGGACTTTTGAAACTTCAACGTTTCCCTCTAACAAGGCCATACCTCCTAATCCTTCTCAAATAGTTCCACGAACTGGGGCCAAACTTTCAAGTCTATGAGCCTATGAGGATCATTCTCATTCAAACTGCCACAAACCACAAGGTCTTTCTGCTGTCTTCCTCCAATCATACGTGGATCTAGTGCACTTGTGACCGGAGGAGGTGTTTTAGGGCTTCTATTGCTGTGAAGAGACACCATGACCATAGCAGCTCATATAAGGAAAGCATTGAATTGAGGTGGCAGCTTATAGTTTCAGAGATTTAGTCCATTATTATCGTGGTGGCGTGCAGGCAGACATGGTGCTGGAGAAGGAGCTGCTACATGTTGACATGCAGGCAGCAGGAAATAGACTGAGTGTCACACTGAGGGAAGCTTGAGCATAGGAGACCTCGAAGCCCACCCCCACAGTGACACACTTCCTCCAACATGGCCACACCTACTCCCACGAAAATCACACCTCCTAATAGTGACACCCCCTTTGGGAGCCATTTTCCTTAAGGGAAGAGCCTGTGTTTACATCCTCCTTCCGTTCCCTCCAGGGCAGGATGCTCCATGTCCTTCCTTCCACTATCAAGAAGGAAGCCAGCCAGGAGGCAGATGCCCCGGGATCCTCTTACAAGAAGAAGAAGGAAGCCATGGACAAAGCCAACAGCTCCAGGTCCTAGTCAGCCCTCAGTGGCCGCTGCGCTCTGGTCCCGGGTTCCACTTTCAGTCTTCATGGTGCTAGAGTCCTCGTTCATGACTTCTCAGGGCCTCAGCTTTCCCATTTGTGAGACATGCAGAGCAGAAACAGCATCTCCCCATGACCTGCAGCATAGCGTGCGTCAGAGGAGGGGTGCACAGAGTCCCTGCCCAGAGCTAGGACTGAGACTTGGCTTGAGAGACTGTTAGTGACCCCCTCAGTCTCCTGGTCTTCAGACCTCGTGGGCTTGCTCATGGCCTGGAGTTGGAGGGAGGGGACCACTGTGTGACCTCTTTTCTGCCCCACTCCCCAGTTCTCACAACTGGAACGCGCTGTTCATGGGACCAAACGCTGTAGCCGACGCCATTGCACAGAAGTACAACGCCACTAAGAGCCAAGTGTTTGATCACGTGAGTGAAGGGCCTCCGTGTGTGCTTTATTTCGGATCAGTTCTTCCGCAGGGCAGGCGTCTGGACCTGGACAGCCGCAGAGTTAGTTATCTTAGGCCAACCCTGAAGTGGGAGCAGCTTGTGGCCCGGTCAGCGAGGGTGCCTGTTGATCGTGCTCATAGCTCACTCTCCCTTGTCGCAGGGTCAGCACTGTCCCTGGACACTGAACGCCACCACAGATGAGGTAGTTAGCAGTCATGTTTCAGAGAAGCAAGCAGGGTTCATTTTCCTGGCGTTTAAAGTCAGGCTATCTAGAGTGCTCCTGTTAAACGTGCCCAGTAAAAAAACAACCCGAGCCATTTTCCCTTCTTCCTTTGGGGCGGATGTGCATATTTTACAGTTGGCATGGGACCGGATTGAGCAGGCCGCATTTGGCAACATGGCCACTGTTTTGAGCGGCCACAGCTTGACCTAAGTTAGAGGGACAGTGGCTTTGGTTCAGATGTCAGGAACCCAGCCATACTCAGGACAGAAGGGCACCTGCTCTTCTGGTGCCCTCTAGTGGAGGGAGACACAAATGACAGGTGACGAGAGGCTAGGGTAGGAGCTGGCAGAAGCTGAGGTGGATGAGTCTGAAGCCCCTGCAGGCAGTGAGCTGTAAGAACACCAGGACTAGCTACCTGAAGAAAGCCAGGAGAGGGACCAAGGAGTCCAGCGTTTACTGCACAGGTCCAGAGGAGTCTTAGTCCTGGGAACCTCAGCATAGAGAACAATGCACATGAACCACACGCATTTCCCTTTGAGCCACCTACTAACAGCACCAGGCTTCTTCCTCCCACAGGAGACCAAGGGCAGTGTGGCTGTGCGTGTGGCTCTGGGGGAGACCCAGCTGGTCCAGGAGGTTCGCAGCTTCCTTATCAACAATGGCGTTTGCCTGGACTCTTTCAGCCAGGTGAGTCCGTACTGCACGTAGTGGGTCTCTTAATTTCTAGCCCAGTGGCCACTACAGAGCTGGGAAAGGGTTTCCCGGGAGGGAGGCTGGAGAGATGTGGATGGACCCTGTGGGTGATGGGAGCCTGAGCCAAGAGGGGGCCTGCAGGAGTGGCCCCTCAGAATATCCCCTGCAGAAGGTCGGGTATACCCAGTGATGAAAGCTCCCAGCTATTCCTGCCTTCCACACCTGGGCAGCAGGTCCACAGTGCCAGCAAGGAACCTGGGCACTGAGATGTGCTCTGTCCTTTGGAAGCCCATATAGAGCCACTCTGGCTGTTCCAGTCCGGGTTGAGATCAGGAACTGTTGGACTCTGTGTGGCTTGGGATGAACTGGGGGAGGTGTGGTTCCGTCTGTGGGGCATGTAGCACACAAGAAATAAACGCCTGAGTCCCGTGTCCCCCATACCCCACCAAGCCCCTCAGCTCTGCTTTTCAGGCTTGTCCGCCAGGGGCCCTGATGGGGCCACCACCAGTGTTCAGTGCTGAAGCCATGCTGAGGTCACCGTCCTGATGTCACACACGTTCGTCTCTTCCCCTCAGGCTGCAGCAGAGCGAAGTAGGACCGTGATCCTGGTGAAGAACCTCCCAGCAGGTACGCTGGCAGCAGAACTCCAAGAGATCTTCGGCCGCTTTGGCAGCTTGGGTCGTGTGCTGCTGCCTGAAGGTGGCATCTCAGCCATTGTAGAGTTCCTGGAGCCCCTAGAGGCCCGCAAGGCCTTCAGGCACCTGGCCTATTCCAAGGTATGGTGGCTCATCTTGGTGGCGCCCTCAGGCTGGCATGGGCCTGGCACACATAGGCTCTGTCCAAGTCCACAGTCCGTCTAGGAGCTCACCGCCCTCCTTGTGCTGGCCGTGAGCTGTACCTGGGACTGACTTCTGATTAAAGAGAAATTAGTAGGTGTGAGCTTCTTGGGCTACTGTGACAAGCGGCCACCAACTTGGTGGCATCAGACAGCCGAGTCTGGGCTCTTTCCGAAGCTGGCTGCCAGGAGCCCAAGCCACCAAGCAGTGGGTTCTTGCCCTCCTCTACCAGGTGCAGGACAGAGTGTGTCCCCTACATTCTTGCTTCTGATAACCCCAGTGACCTCGACTTGACCGTCACTCCATCTTGTCTTTGCTCGAGCCATTCCTCCCTCTGGACTTCTTGTTTTGTTCGTTTTTCAAGACAGAGTTTTTCTGTGTAGCCTGGCTGCCCTGGAACTTGCTCTGTAGACCAGGATGGCCTTGAACTCACAGAGATCTGCCTACCTCTGCCTCCCTGGTGCTGGGATTATGGGTGTGTCACACACACACACACACACACACACACACACACACACACACCGGCAGGGAGGTTTTTTGTTGTTGTTGTTTGTTTGTTTATTAAACTTAGATCACACTTAGCTCAGGGCAGTCTCCCTCCAGAATCTGCTTCATATTGCAAAGGCTCCAGGGCTCAGGGTCAAGATGTGACCTTGTCTTGGGAAGCCACCATTCAGCCCAGTACAAGGAATTTCTGTCTGTCTGAGACTTTTATACTTCATAGACCTCAGTGTGACATGAGTCTCCGCAGGCTGTACTCTGGCATCTCCCTGTACAAGGGTCCTGGGACTGGCCTATGCAGGAAGGGCTCCGTGCCTGTCACCTCTGGCCCTCAGGCCCTTCTGTCAGATGGCATTCAGTCTCCAAGCCAGCTTTTTGATGGGGACCTACAACCTTGGCACCCCTGTCCCTGCAGTTTCATCATGTCCCCCTGTACCTGGAGTGGGCTCCAATTGGTGTCTTTGGCGCAGCCCCGCAGAAGAAAGATTCCCAACCTGCACAGACTGCAGAGAAAGACAAGGCAGAGCCAGAGACGGGTAAGAGCAGAGTCTGGGTCACCATGCTGTGGGCAGTCGTGGGAAGAGGGAGAGGGCAGCTGAGACTGTCATTGGGCCACTGGCCAGATAGACGCCCTGCATTATTCCTGCAGAGAGATTGCATGGGAGTGGGAGTATCAAATGCCCTTTAAAAAGTGAGCCACATGAGGTGGCCAACTTTCAGCCTCTTGGTGGAGGGCTATAGAGGCAGAATCTTTGAGTAATGGACAGGGATGAAAGAGGCTGTGTGAACCTTGTCTCCATCATCAAGGTGGCTGCTGGAAGAGACGGTCCCTTTGCAGCAGCTTGGGTGTCAGGATCACTGTCCCCTGTCCAGACTGATGGCTCAGCAGTGCTGTCACTCCGAGAACCTGAGGCATCCAGGTGTCATACCAGGGTCACCCTGGGCAGTGGACCCGCAGATGTGAGGGCTGTCATGAGCGTCAGATCCCCCTGCCTCCGCTCTTGAGTGCTGGGACTACACCCATTTCCTATGGCCTTTGTATATTAATGTGTATGGGCATAGGACTATATTGCCCCAAGAAAAGCAAAGGCCAGTAATGAGGTTGGCAGACGGAGGCTCAGATTCTTGCACAGGTCAAGTGACATCTCTGTTCGCTCCACAGAGGCCATAGTTCTAGATGGGAAGGCATTTCTGTCTCTGCCCTTTGACCCTGACACTTTCTGTAGCTGGTGAGACCTTTTACACACCCTTTCCTAGTTTCTGCTAGGAGGCAGCATGGTTGTCTGTGAGACCAGAGGTTCCCTCAAGCCTGCTTGTGATAAGTCAAGAGATGTCCCTTCTCACAGTCCTGTATTTGTTTTTTTCATTAGAGTTGAGGGCTGGAACCTCAGGCGGTGGATGTTCTGCAAGTGTTTAGCTTTGATCTGCCCACCTCTCTCTGGGTTAGTTCTTACCCCATATCACCCCCGGCCTCCAACTGCCTTCCTTCTTGGCTCTGAACTACACTTGAACCTGGGTGATACGTTTTGGCATAAAGCAAATACTATTGTCAAGCATGAAAATTAGCCAGGGCCAGGGTTCCTAGAGACACACCCTAGGAGGCCCATCTCCTGACTGGGCGGCTGTATCAGCCTGTGAGGCCCTGAGCCACCCATGAAGATGGTGCGTGGCTTTGCCCGCCTGTCCTGATACATTTCTCCTGATGCAGTACCCCTCCCCCCAGGTGATTCTGGTCGACACTGGAATCTGCACACTGTTTCTCCCTGTTTGTTCCTGGCCAGCCTATCACTGCACCCCAGGTGCTCAGCATGCAGCCCTAGGCACAGGGCAGGGTCGGCAGGAGGGCTTCAAAGGTGGATGCCAAAGCAGTGAAAGACTGGGAGGCTGCGACTCCATCCCTCTGCAGGGAGGGCTGGCTTATGGTGGTGCTTGTGCCTGAGCCTCTGGCACACATGAGGTTTAAAAGAGGCTTCAGGTGTTTGGTGGCCCAACCAATGAGTGGTCAGGACACTGCGGTGTGAAGGTGACTTTCGGTGGTCGTGGCCTGAGCCCCTGAGTGGTCAGGACGCTGCGGTACAGTTACAGCAGTGGCGTTGCTCTGGGGAGATGCATGTGCTGTCCAGTGTTCCTTGCATTGGCTGGGGAGCGTCTCCTTTCTCTGAGTTCTGTCTTGGCGTCTGTAACATGGATGACAGCCACCAGGATGACCAAGGTCACTGTTGTCACCCACAGGCTGGGAGCCAAGTGGCATTTCTCCAGGTGCTCTTGTAGCCACCCACACAGAGCCTGCTCGCTAGAGCTTCTAGCTGGCCTAGTAGGGCTGAGTAGTGTCGGTGGCCTTGGGTGCAGACCTTTCTCTGGAACTAAAGGTTTCCTGACACCAGCGTCTGGGGTCTGGAGTTGGTGCTCTGTTGCCTTGTCCCACCAGGCTCTGACCCTGGGAGGGGCTGGTTTCCAGGGCCACAGCCTGTGACCTGCACCAAGGTCCTCAGATCTAGAAGCAAGGCCAAGCTACTTACCCATATTTGGGCTGGGAAGCTGTCCCTGGCTGTAGCCCTGCCCAGGCCCACTGCGTCCTGTGGCTCTTTTTTCTTTGTTTTACTACACAGTCCCCTTTTTTGTCCCAAGTCCTCTGAGTTCCATCCTGTTCCTCCTCACCCCCTGCCCATTGCACATTGTTTCTGAGGTGCCACCAGCTCTCCCATCCCTGTGGGGTAAGAACCGAGAGTGCCAGGGACCCAGACTCGGATTTCACAGGCAAGGAGGAGGGGGATGGGCAGGCTTTTCTGCAGTGAGCTTCTGTTCCCTGCATGGGTCCCGAGGGAGAGGAACAACGTGTTTTATCTTCCCACAACCAAGACCCTCACCTCTAGATAAAGGGCTGTGAGTCAGGGGAGGTCCCACAAAGCTGCTGGCTGCTGATAACAGGCTGTCGCTGTGGGCCTCACAGCAGCCTGGAGTAGGGAGGGGCAGGGGAATCCTGCAGCCTGATTATAATGGCGCCCCCTGTGGCCACCCATGACTGCCTGTCATTGTACTGACTGAGGTGGAGGCAGCTTTTTCCCTGCTCCTCCCAGACCCTGCAGCCCACCTGGCATCTAGCTTCTCGCCCCAGCCCCAGCCCCAGCCCTTGCCCAGCCCTCCACCTTTCTTACTCCTTCTCTCTGGTTCTTCTTGCTTCTCTTGTCATCCATTTGGATTTCATAATACCCTTTTTCTCCTTTCTTTTGTCACTTGGGGCTAAGGCAGGAACAATTCTTTTAAAGACCTTGTTTTCACCCTCCTGGTGCTTCAGCCACCTCCAGCCCGAGGTCACTGGAACTGTTCTGGCCAGACACCTAGGAGTAGATGCCAGCCATGCTCAAAAGTCCCCTATCTTCTGAGGCTGGGGCTAGGAGTAGCTAGCTTGCTACTTGAATCCTGACCACAACTTTTTTAGCTTAATTTGTTGCTAAAGCTGAGTGTCGTATCCCTGTGACCATCTATCTGATCACACTCTGAGGCACAGGTCAGAGCCGAGTCCTGGGTGCACATGCCAGGGCCTGCCAGGCTCCTGTTCCCTGGATGCTGCTGAGAGCTGGCTGAGTCCAGACCCGGGATGGGAGGAGGGTAGGGTCAGCAGTGGGGCACAGGCCAGGGCATAGAGCATGAGGCCAGCAAACTAGTTCCTTTGCTGGCCCCAACTGAGGATGAAGGCTAAGTGCTACCAACTTAAGTTGCAAGAATTGATAAACTGGGTTTTTAAAAACAGCTACTTTTTATTCCTGAAAACTCCACCTTTCTTACCATGCTGAGGTGACATCCCCAAGTGTCAGACACTGACCAGTTCCAAGAAGGGACACCCACTCTGGTGGGCGCCACACCTCCTGAGCCGTCGTCTTCCTTACCATCTTCCCTGTGAAAATAGCATTCCTGATTCTGATGAACCCTTGCCCCAACCTGAGACTGCCTGATGGTTAGGGTTCAGACGCAGAAGCCTCCAAAATATTCTTTAGGCTCTCATGTTTCCTGAAGCAGCAGCTCAAGGTCTTGGCACATGTGTTAGAAATGCCACAAGCCTCCTGAGTCTTCCCCAGGACCTGATGAACCCACTCCCCATCATGAGTCACACTTTCCCTCTGCTTTGCTTTGCATGCACAGACAGCTGCACTGTGGTGGCGTTGCTGGGAGCCTTACCTGATTGCCAAGGCTTGCATCTGAGTTCTGGGTCAGACTCATAGTCAAAGGCACAGCTGCATCTCCCACTGTTTCAGAGAGGTGGCAGGGCCATGTGACATTGCCGCTGGGCTTACCAGGGTGGGTTCATGGTGTGGGCTTTCAGAAAGGATGGGAAGGTGGGCAGAGCTGAGCGCCAGGACGGAAGCCCCACTGGCAGGCAGAAGCTGGCCTGAGAGCTGTCACCGGCACTTGGGCTGGAATCTCTATGACAGCAGTGCTTCTGGGGGCTTTGAGTTGAATCCCTTGAGTTCGGAGTTAGTGAGAAGGGTCTCTTCCATCCCCGTTCTTCAGTTTTGAGAAATTTAAAATTAAATTTTAATCTGAAAGTTCACTAAGCACCCTGGGTTTTTATTTGGTTTTGTTTTTGAGGAAAAGTAACATTTTGCTTAGGTTCCTGGTTAAAGAAAGTAGTTCATGTAGTAATTTAAAGTTAAGTTAGAGAGGCCTGGGCCTGTTTAGCACTCAGAGTCTTGTGTTCAGTATCTGTTCTCTCTCAAGTGGAGCCAATGACAGGGTGTCTGTGTGTCTGCCTTCCTGTCTTATAGTTCTCTTCCCCTCCTTTTCCCCTCTCCCTCCCTCTCTCTCTTCCCCCTGCTGAAGCCCTGCAGTGCCTGCAGAACCCCTTTAATCTGGCAGGGTCTGTGCTCTGTTAGTCTCTGAGACTTCCGTGTCTTTGCAAAGACTCCATGTAATGCCCTGATTTGTCTGTTGATGGGGCCAGCACTCGACCCAGAGGGTGAAAAGACGTCAGGGGAAGGAGCAGAGGCCCCCACAGGCGAGATGGAAGAGGAGGAGGAAGAGGAGGAAGAAAGTGTCCCAGGATGCACTTTATTTATTAAGAACCTCAACTTCAGCACCACAGAGGAGACGCTGAAGGAAGTAAGTGAGATTGGGGGAGGGAGAGGTGGGGGGGGGGGAGATGTGAAACCCCTGTCCGTGGCCTGATGACAGCACACTGTCTGCCCTGCCTAGAACTCTTGGGCCCCTCGTCCTCCTCAGAGGCGGGTCCTCACAGAAGGGAGTGGTGACAGCTGTGGTCTGTCTGGAAGGCAGCCGGTGATGGGCGTGTGTCTTTGCAGGTGTTTTCCAAAGTGGGAACCGTGAAGAGCTGCACCGTGTCCACGAAGAAGAGTAAAGCGGGTATTTATCCCCTAACTCGGTGGGACACCTCCGAGGCCTCTCCTCTTTGCTTTCCAAGTGTTACCACCCTCTCTAAATTTAGGCCTCCTGCTCTTTGGCGGACCCAGCTGAATACACTGGGTATTTCTCTCTCTAGAACTTTCCCCAAGAGTGAGTGAGTGGCTTTAGAACAGTTCCACAGAGGCAGCAGTGTGGAGCAGAAGCCTCTGCCTCCTCTTTTACCTCTGTGTTCTGGAACTTTCCTGGGCATCCCAAGGAAAGGCTGGCCTTGGACTCTTCCTCCTGCTTTTCCAAGGGGAATACCCAGAGACAAGTTCTAGAGCATTCTACTGATTCATTAATCCTGATCTTCCCTGGTCAGTGGGCACATAGGCCTCATATCTTTCTTTGGCCCAGGGATTATCCTGAATCTGCTGGCAGTCCTCCTCCTGGTTTCCTGCAAGGGATGGGCAGGGCCAGGCCATCCCCACCCAGAGTCCCTTTGGTTAGCCAGGGTTGGTGGGATTATCATGTAGGCTGGCCCAGCCTGCTTCTGGGTAGTGGTGGATAACTATGGTACCTCAGATGGGTACCATCTCCCCATAGATGGAAAGCAGACGATTAATTTAAAGGTGCCTGTCCCCAAGAGTGTCCAGACTCTATGGATGGCTGAGGGGCCAGTGAGTATAGCACTGTGCTAAGGGCTGTGGTGGGCGGAAGCCCTGCATGGCAGTCAGTGCTTCTGGGATGGTGGGCAGAGTCCAGGAATGAGGTGACCCCTAGGCCCTACACAGTAGTCAGCAGGGAGCCACTGAGGTGTAAACGGACACACGGGAGAGTCAGATGTCCATCGCACCTTCTACTCAGGGTGCTGTGACAGAGTCCTAACCTGGGGGTTAAAGTCACGAGTGTATCATCTATCTCACTGTGGTTGAGACTGGCAGGTGTGGTTCCTGTGGGGAAGGAACTGTCCAGTCTCCCGCTCCCCCTGCTTCCCCACCCCCTAGCCTGTGGGTAGCCACCTCCAGGCTCATATAGCATTCTGGTTGTGTATGCCTGACCTGGGCTCAAATTTTAGCCTGTTTTGGAGGCAGGGTCTCTCTGTCTAGCCCAGGCTGTTCTTGAATACCATAGCCTCCCATGTTGGGATTATAGGTGTGTGTCACTGTCTGGCCTCCCCCAGTTTGTAAAGGACCTCGGCTGTGCTGGAGTAGGGACACTATGATGACCTCACTTTGCTCAGCTACCTTAGTCAAGAACGTGTCTCAAGCAGGGCCCCAGTCTAAGGTCCTGGGCACCCAGTACTGCCTGCCATCCCTGGTCTTCAGGAGCCTCACACCAAGTGTGGGACACCAATATATACAACAGTGTACACATCCAGACATGGCTGTTCTGAAGGCCTGAGTCCGGTAGAATGTCCTCAAGAACTCCTGCCACCTGAACTATTGTTCCTCACTCCCTAGAACAGGAAAGAGCCATGGTCAGCCTCCCTGTCTGGACTTTCTGACCCAGGACCCAGGTGTGATCAGTAGCATGGTCAGCCTCCCTGTCCGGACTTTGTGACCCAGGACCCAGGTGTGATCAGTAGCATGGTCAGCTTCCCTGTCTGGACTTTGTTACCAGGACCCAGGTGTGATCAGTAGCATGGTCAGCCTTCATGTCTGGACTTTGTTACCAGGACCCAGGTGTGATCAGTAGCATGGTCAGCCTCCCTGTCCGGACTTTGTTACCAGGACCCGGGTGTGATCAGCTGTCAGATGTATGTAGAAGAGATAACTCGCTGCACACACCCACATTTGCCTCTGCCTCATGCATGGCGGACCTTGGCCATTGTTGCTTGAGGCTTCGTTGCTTGTTGAAGCTATGGTTATTTCTGTTACTTCCCACTCCCTCTGAAAGGCAGGCACCGATTAGGAAGTTAATGTCATGTCAGCTATCTGCTAGGTACAGCCAAGGAGGCCCCAGGCAGCAGCCCTGCAGCCCCATTGCCATCTCAGCACGAGCTGAGGTCTTCTTTTGAAGGAAGAGAGGTGAGAAAGGGAGAGACACTAGGTGTAGGTCCCTCCATATAGTCTTTACAAGTGATCTGGTCTGTGCCGAGCTCCACCCACACCCCCTTTCTCTGTCCCTCTTTCCCTTAGGAGTGCTGCTTTCAATGGGATTTGGGTTTGTGAAATACAAGAAGCCAGAGCAAGCCCAGAAAGCTCTCAAGCAGCTCCAGGTAAGCCGGGGGTTCTGGGCCATCACGGTGAGACCATGGCCCAAGAAAGATTAAGAACCCCCCCCCCCATCTCTCTCACTCATTCATTCTTTTACCGTGGTTCCAAACATACTCGCTCTAGTTCACAGGCCCTTTACAGAACACTCTGACCCACCAGAGCCACAGTCCCTAGACGCAAAGCCAGTGCATTAGCAGAGTGACCCTGGAAATCCCTCAGCTATCCTGGAAGTCAGCTAGTGGGACTGTGTTCACATGCAGGCCATCTGTCTATCATTTTCTCTCAGACCATGACTGTGAACTGGACTCGCCCCTTCCTCTGCTGGGAAAGGCGGGCTCTGACCTGAACAAACATGCAAAGGCAGCATCACAGGTGCTCCATGACAGTAGCGCCTCCCCTGGGGAAAACTTCAGATACCTGTCCTGGCAGAAAAGTCATCTGCTCGGAGCTCTGGGAGGGGGCAGCTAGGAGGTGGGGACGGCGAGTGCAGAGACCTGTGGCAGGAACAGGCAGGAGTGAGCTTTGTATGTTGGAGAGGCAGAGGAGCTCAGTGTATGGGGGCAGAATGGGGCCAGGGTTCTGGGACGGTGGTAAGGAGAGAGGTGTGGAAGGCTCGACCTTCTTATGGGTCTTTGAAGGGCTAGCATCTGGCCCAAAGGCAGCGGGAGACTGAGGCTCTGAGTTGAGTTTTAGCACAGTTTCTTAGTCACTGTGAGGAGCATGGTCTGGAGGTGACTGGGGAACCGTTGCACCCCTCACAAGATATCACCCTGGTGTCTAGACAAAGAGGTGGACTGGGGCCTGCGGCAGCTGACACTCAAGAGGATCCCTGAGCTACGTAATAGACCCTATCTCAAAGAATAAATGAGTAAATAAAGACAGCTCTCTGCATTGGCAATCATCTCAGGCCACGCAGGGCAGAGGCCATAGCCCAGCACGTGCCCTGTGAAGTTTTGTGGGGTTTTTTGTTTGTTTGTTTAAACTAGAAATTTTTCTTTGTTCCTGCACCCTGTGTCTTCATTTAACTCACATTCAGCTCTGCAAATGGTGGTCCATATCTTCTCTTTCATGTTTCTCGAGAGTTGGTAGCCGGGCATTTGCATGCATGTCGTGTACTGTTCTGTGCACGAACGTGTGTGCACATCGCTGTCAGGGATCGTGTGTCCAAAGCCCCACACGGTGTGTTTCCTGGGATAGCTAAGGGATTTCCCAGGGTCACTCTGCTAATGCACCAGCTTTGCAGCTGGGGACTGCAGTCAGAGCCCAGCTTACACATGGCTTGGGTGGTCAGAGTTCCGTAAAGAGCCTGCCAACTAGAGCGAGCTGTCTGCAAGCTAGACCTGCAGGCTCCTCTCTCTGAGACTGCCTCCAATGGTAGAAACGGGCAGCCAGGACATCAGGAATAAATACATCAGGAGGCTGGGTCTCTGGCCACCTGCTGCTCGGCTCAGGGACAGCCTTTCTGTTCAAGCCATCCCTGTCAAGAACCAGGGACTGGATGCTGGGGAAGGGTAGGCATGGGTAAGTGACCAGTCATGGTCGTTTTGTGTTTTAGGGTCACGTCGTGGATGGCCATAAGCTGGAAGTGCGAATCTCTGAACGGGCCACTAAGTGAGTCCTCGGGCATCTCCCCTTCCCTTGCTGGGTGGCAGCTCTCTCTGTCTGACCTTGGTGCTGATTATTAAATATCTTCACACACCCCAATTCCTCCCCCATTGGGGTTCTTCCCAATTAAGCTTTCACTTGCCAGCTTTGATACCGATACTTGCCAGCTTCCTCTCCCGGCCGGACCAATCAGTGTCCATCTCCTGGGTAGAAAGCTGAGACAGGCAGACATGTTTTTAAAATGAGCAAGTGGAGCTAGAGTGTAGCTCAGGAGCAGAGTGCTAGCCCAGAGTACACAATGTCCTCCCTCGTGGGGCTCCTTCTCATGGTCCTCCTTATGGGACAGCAGCAATGGACTGCATTGACCAGGGAGAGACAGTAACTTCAGTCCTTGTTACCTCAAAGTGGAGGACAGGCTGACTTCCTCTGCTTTCATCGTGGCCCCTTCAGTAGGCCCCTTGGAATGACAGGGAGGTGTGTTTTGTGGGGGAAGGTGACAGGGTCTGTCTAGGGCGAAGCAGTTGACACCTCAGATAACCCGTTGTTTCTGCCGTCTCACCCCAGGCCTGCCTTGACAACCTCTCGGAAGAAACAAGTCTCCAAGAAGCAGACGACCTCCAAGATTCTGGTGCGGAATATCCCCTTCCAGGCCAACCAGAGGGAAATCCGGGAGCTTTTCAGGTGGGTCCCGCCCTGGGCTGTAGGCACAGCGCCCCCTGGAGGCTGGGAGGCTGCCTGGGTCCTGACTGTTTCTGTGCAGCACAGTGGGGCTTTTCAAACTCTGCCGTTGATCTCATCATGGTGCGGGAGTACCCTGGCCTCCTCTCTGAGACAAGAGGACAGCCCGGTGTATGCCTGCACCCCAGGGCTGTCACCAAACTTGAGGGACAGCTGTTCTAGTGGCTGCAGCCTGTGGTTCCCCTGTAGGATTTACTGGCATTTCTTTGTGTGGATTCTTTTTCCAGAGAGTCAGTGCCTTCAAGGCCTTAGACAGTGGACCATCACCTCTGCTTTCCACTCCTGCCCCCGGGTGGGGGAATAATTGATGGGAATAAGACTATTGATCTCAGTTCGTCCCTGGGAAAAGCCATTTAGGGAAGACAGTGAATGTCCCTCATACAGCACACAGGCCATGGTCTCTGTTAGCACTGGAGGCTGACTTGGGGCTAGCTAGGCAGGTGCTGAGACTCGGAGGTAGACTGACTGGGCCAGAAGTGGAAGCTGCAGGCTCCTCTCTCCCGGCGGTGACACCAGGCAGGAACCTAGCTAGATTTCGTCAGACCTATTCTGCTCATGGTTTCAAAGATCTGAGGGGTTTTTGCTGCTCTTGTTTTTCAAGCTTAAATCCTTCCCCCCCCCCCCAACTTTTTATTTCACGTGTGTGAGAATTTTGCTTTCCTTGGTGCACCATGTACGTATAGTGTCGTCAGAGGCCAGAGGGGGCATCAGACCCCCTGTACGTATAGTGTCCTAAAGGCCAGAGGGGGCATCAGATCCCCTGTACATATAGTGTCCTAAAGGCCAGAGGGGGCAGCAGACCCCATGTATGAATAGCGTCTTAAAGGCCAGAGGGGGCAGCAGATCCCCTGTACGTATAGCGTCCTAAAGGCCCGAGGAGGGCAGCAGATCCCCTGGAACTGGAGTTACAGATGGGTGTGAGCTGCCATGTGGGCACTAGAAAAGAACCCTGGTCCTCTGGAAGAATAAACAGTGCTCTTAAACACCAAGCCATCTGTCTGCCCCCGCTTCAGTCAGAATTCTTACAGGGGAACCCAGAAAGACGTATGGACTGTTTAAAAACAACACACACAGGCCTTGGGCTGGCCACCCCACCCATGCACAGTAGAGCATTTTGATGGGAAAGTTGTTGCTTAGATGGCTCTGCACTGAGCCGCAGTTGAAGGAGACATTCCTGTGATCCCATGAGAGGGGAGTGCTGTGTGCCCTCAGAACATCGGTTGGGTGAGTTCACCCCTCCATGCAGATTGCTGAGGCTCAGCTGGGGCCCTAGAGTACTTAGGGGCCTTGAGTCCCCTCTCCTCTGCCACTGCTGCAGAAGCCCAGGGAGGAGCACGTCAGCAGCACTCGGCCCCTGCTTGTCACTCTCTCAGGTGGTGTGTCTGGTAGGATGACCTGTCAGCGTCCTGCGAGGCACAGTGCCTGCAGAATGAGTGCGGAGAAGGATTTATCTTTGTGAGACTGGCGTCTGTACTCTTGCTGTGAGGTTAAGAGAGTGGGATGCTGTTTGGGGAATCAGCTTCAAAACCCTTCCCTTCTCTCTGTGTTCTTCCCCGTCCCCTGGGGTGGGGGCGTGCACAGCCGCGGTCAGCTGAATTGATGCAGCAGGCCTTCCCCTCCGAGTCTGAGCCAGGGTGCCTGGTGAGACAGGTCACAGTTGGGGGCAAGGGGGCATTTTTCACATGCCCACATCCAGCGCATCAGCCAAAAGGAGAGTGAGAGCATTGGCTCGGTGCTTGCCTGCCGTGACTCTGCTCCTAAAAAGAGTCCTGTCTCACCGCTGCCGCATCAAAAGGAATGCTAAAACCCGTGCGTGTTAATCGGGAGCCACATCCCTCAGAGATGACACTGTCACTCGGTTCTACAGTGTACTGGGGATGACATTTATCCAGGGGAACAAAAGATGGCGAGGCAAGAGAAGGAGCTTTGTTTGATCTGCATATTATACGTCTATTTAGTCGGCAGGGAATTAGTGTCTGCCAAATGTACTTACATGTGGCGTCTCTTCTGTTGGCCATTGTTCTCTCTGAGTGGTCATGAACCCTGAAGCTGGAACTCTCCCTCTAGGACAGGCCCTGCCTTGCTTTTGTTAGCCTCCCAGCAGACTGAGGTTTGAGGCCAATTGCAGTGGTGGACAGCAGGGGTCACTGTGAGCCTTCCCAGGGATGCAAGGCTTGCACCTCAGGCCTGATTAGAGACAAAGCCACCGGCCAGCAAAAGGTCACTAACTAAGGGGAGGCTTCAGGATTTGGAAGAACTGGTTGACCTGCTATGTCAGGCAGGGTTTGGGGGGACTTTTCCTGGTGGATATGATCAAAATCACAACCCACATTCCAGGCACATGCCTGTGTGCTGGGCTCTATGCCTGGTACCTGCCACGCTGGATCTGCTTGGTGCTTGCAGCCTTGGGCGCGTGAGGACTTCTGCTATGCCCAAAGGAAACTCGAGGCATGGTCTACTCAAGGCCGCACATCTGGGCCAGCATATGGCTTTCAGGGCACTGACCCAGAACTTGGTCTTTGGAATCTGTTCTCCCCGGTTTAGGAGAATTTGTCACCCCCACGTTGTCTTGGTGGGGATATACTGTGTGGTGAGATGTGTGGTTTGTATGAGGCAGTGTGCTAGATGCCAGGGAACGCAGCTGTATCAGGAGGGCCAGGGAAGAGACATGTGAGAACACAGGGCCTGTGGGGCAGGTCTTATCACCACCTGCTAAGGCAGGACGGCATTCACTGGACCCTTTCTGGAGATCCAACTGCCTACTGGGCTCTATCAGTTCCCACACTACCTGAGCAGGAAGGAGGCACTGTGGGGCCCCATACCCGCAGGAACCTCATCAGGAGTGTTTGAGGAGTCACCTTCAGACTGACCCATCAGTGAGTGAAGACAGTGGTGTTCTCTCTGGTGTCCATGTTCTGGGCCTCAGTTCCTGTCATGTAATAACTATGCTGATGCCGGTGGTGTGTGTATAATAACTGCGCTGTCATAACATGTAATGATTGTTACTAGAGTCAGACACCAGGCGCTGGGCTGAACATTTCCAGTTATCAGGATCCCCTGTTGCTACAGTCTGCAGTCATTATAACAGCATCCATTTTCCAGGGAGAAACTGCTCCCAAGCCCAGATCCAAGCCACTCACTCACGTGTCCAGTGTCTCCAGCTGCCTCAGTTCCCTCCTGTACTAGGTGGCTTCCCACCTGGGGCTGCTAGAGGTTCTGTGAGGTTACCCAGAGGCCGCAGTCGCAGTGAGTGTCCAGTATTGACTGTGGTTCAGCAACACCAGAACAGCAGGAATGTGATTTGAACCCAGGGCCTGGCTTCAGGCAGAGCCTGTGTCTTTACCCACAGTGCAGAACCCTCGGAGGTTTTCTGTAGCTTTTTTCACTGTCTCTCCTTTCCCTGGGTACTTGCCTCCCACACTGCCATTCTCTCTGCCGTCAGACCGCACGGATGCCTGAGGGACCCATGTGCTCAGTTCCCTCAACCCTTGTAGAGCAGTGGTTCTCAACCTTCCTCATGCTGCGACCCTCAAATACAGTTCCTCCAACCTGTCAGTTATTTCATTGCTACTTCATAACTGTAATTTTGCTACTGTTAGTGAATCGTAATGTAAGTAAGTATCTGATATGCAGGGGATCTGATGCGCGACCCCTGTGAAAGGGTTGTTTGACACACACCCCAGGGGTCGAGACCTGCGGGGTGAGAACCGCCGCTGTAGAAGGCCTGGAGGGTGCTCCAGACTGTCTGCTTCCCAAGGGCTCCTTCTCTCCTCCCGAGTGACTGCAGTGCCCCTTAGGCCTCAGCTTTCCCCCCTTCAGGGTGGAGATAGAGAGCAAGCCCAGCAGAACCACATAGAGGAGCCAGAGGCTCCCCTCGCATCACTGGATTTCACAGCCTGAGGTTGGGAAGACCAGTGTCACGGTTCCAAGGTGGGCGAGAAGGCCTGGGTGGCGCGGCCTCGGCTGGGCCTCCACATAGCCCCTGTGCAGTTTCTTCTCCAGAGTATAGAAAGAAAACTGTCCCTTTCCTGCCCGCAGTTGCTTCCCTGACTGTCCTCTCTGCCCCTTACGTCTAGGTAGTTTACTTTCCTCCCCAGCCATGGGCACAGGTGACAATCTGGGGGAAGACAGACCTCCCTTAAGCTGCGGGATGTACCTGGAGCTGTCCCCAGGCCTGCAAGCTGTCTGCTTCCCTCCTGGAAGGACCACACTGTTGCTACAGACCAGATAGCTAACGGGACATCTTATAGAGCCTGAGGACTTCCCCTAGTCACTAGCCAGTCACTGTAGAACTCAGGTCCCTGGCCTTTGGTGCTGTTGACTCCCCATGAGCCCCAGACACGTCCCTCTGCTCAGTTTCCTCTGTAAAGTGTCCTTAGTGCTGCCACCCTCCTAGAGCAGAGCCCTTGGGATGTGAGCCACCGCACAGAGGCAGGGCCTGTGTCTGCCGAGCTCCTGAGACCTGGCTGTTGCAGTGTCACTGTCCCTTGGCCCCCACAGCCTGAGGTGCCGCTGACAGACCACATATGGCCCGGGGCGACCGGCATTGGAGTGGTGAGCTGCATGGTAGTGAGGTTCCTACTGCCCTGGTTCTGAGGACAGGAAAACCCATCAGCATGCGTCCTACACTGCTCTAGCAACTGCCACTCTGTTTACACAGCACTTACCAGGAAGCCCCTACCCAGCCCCTTGCTCTCACCTCATCCCCACCAACAGGCATTGGGGTTTGAGCATCTGGCAGATTTGAGACCCTATAGCCCCCTCTGACTTCCCTTTCCTCCTCCTCCTCCTCCTCCTCCTCCTCCTCCTCCTCCTCCTCCCCCTCCCTCCCTCCCTCCCTCCCTCCCTCCCTCCCTCCCTCCCTCTCTCTCTCTCTCTCTCTCTCTCTCTCTCTCTCTCTCTCCCAAACTTCCCCCTCTGAGTGGCCATCACATGGATATTTGCTGTATCTTAGAACTGTCAGATGCCATGTCAGAGTCTAAAGAGGGCATAGCCTGGGGTGGCTGTTGAGTACCCCGCCCAGTGCCACCATCCCTAGCTGCGTGGCCTGGGCTTGTTACCCACCGTCTTTGTGTCTGAGTCTCATCTGCAGTGCCCCGTGCCGGGCACAGATCGGCCCACAGTGCCTCTGTAGTTACAGCTGTGTGGGCCGAGCCCTTCCGCTTGCCCTTGGCTGGCTCCCTCCCACTTGGTCTGTTCGTTTCTCCCAGCCTGCCTGCCAGCTCCCCTTTGACCTCGGCCCATGCAGTTACCCTCTTCTTGAACAAAACCCCTCCAGACTGTAAGGTCAGATGGCACTGGAATCACACAGTGTGCATGGGAGCCTGGCGCCCAGCGGGTACTCAGATGCTCAGGGTATGTAGACCTACTGCACAGAAGCTTACTCTAGAACGCTGGTGAAATCGAAGCTTAGGAGGCACAGAGAGGGTTAACGGTTTGCCTAGGTCACACAGCTCTGTGGTGGTGCAGTCAGCTCCCTCTTTAGAGCCCACCGTCCTCCTGGAACTGTCCCTGAAGGGCAGGGATGTCGGCTCCATTGGCTAGGCTCTGGCTCCAGATAGAACACAACTGTTTTCCCCCTGCTATTTCCTCCTCAGAGGTGTGAGCCACCTGCTAGGGTGTGAATGGGCAATTCACAACAGGTGTCCGGAGCCCTTAATTACGCGCCTGGGTCTCCTCAGCCCCGCACACCTGTTGTGCTGACTTTGTGGACAGCTCAGTCTGTCCCTGTGGGCTCATTTCTTCTGACAGTCACCGTGACAGTGGCGGGAAGGCTGAGGACAGACAGTGGCCTCCCTCCCCTGCCCAGGGCTGGGGGCTCTGCTGCACATCCATTCCTGCCAGTGTTTTCTAGAAGCTTCAAGCTCTTTGAGCCACTCTGCACACAGTGGGTGGGATGAGAGGAGGGGTTTGGGGTTCCCCTGACTCTCTGGAAAGATGCCACACCCTGGACCAGTGGTCTCACTGCCGGACCCACCTGTGCCCATCTGTGCGTCATAGTGCACGGTCCTCTTGACATGGGCCTCACGCCGGCTCCTTCTCTGTCTCAGATGACGCCTGCAGAGATCTAAGAAAGTCAGAATAATAGTGCAGGTTCTGAAGACAGACGTTGGGTCCAGTGACATGCTGGAGGTTGACAGAGGTAATCAGATGCAGAGGTGCATGTGGATCACATATGGATGTGGGTGCCCACACATCCATACCCTAGCCAGTGTGGTTCCCACATGGTTCCTGGTCCTGCTGCCCCCCAGCGATAGTGGCCCCTCCACTGACTTCTGTGCCTCTGCCCGTATGTTGTGTGAGGTACCACTCCCACTCCTGGGCTTCCATGTTTGTCTGTGGGAGGTCTCCATACCGCTGTAAGGTGCATCCATGCTGGGTAGGTGAGCCATCGCTTGTTTATTTATTGCTGTATCCTGCTCTGCCAGGAGGCAGTGCGTGGTGCAGTGCTGTGGTGTGTCTCACTGTAGTGGGGCAGTGTGTGGGGCAGTGCTGTGGTGCGCTCACTGTAGAGCTGTGGTGCATAGAATAGCGCTGAGTGCATCTCTGTAGGACAGTGCTGCAGTGTATAGGGCAGCTAGCTTTGAGGTGCATGGGGCAGTGCTGTAGCGCATCTCACTGTGGGGCAGTGCAGCCTTTTGCAGGTCGTAGCTGTTGTGTAGATTGTGTGTGGGGCACATGCTTACTGGCTCTTTAAGTGCCACAACTGAGCAGGCTCCTGAGCACTCTGGTCTTGGTGCACTCAACACCAGTGCAGGAGTACTTGCGCGCGCTCACGCGTGCGCGCTCACACACACACACACACACACCCCTACCCCACATCTGGCCAGTGCACCCACGACTCGCCTACCTTTTCTGCCTCATCTCATTTGTGAGACTCTGGCTTAGTTTCTCTGATTTTTCTATTGTAAGTGTCTCATCGGGGGGGGGGGTGCAGAAAAGGCCATTGGATCTCCTGGAGGGAGTTGCAGATGATCGTGAGCTGCCATGTGGGTGCTGGGAACTGAACAACATCTCTGCAAAAGCAGCAAGCTCTCTTTGCCACCCCAGCCCCGGTTGTCTGGTCTTAAACTAAAGTTCTTTTATTAATTTCCTAATTGGCCCTATCATTCTGTGTATTTTGGAACTGCATCCCATGATCACAGTGTCTCTGTTGTGGTCCCGTGGCAGTGCAGTGTCCACTCATGTGTAGCTGTCACTCAGTCTCCACCTCCTCCCCATGTTCTCCTGTGAGGCTTCCTGCATTGGGCACAGTTCTCTGAAATCCATTATACCTGGCTGAGGTAGAGACTTTGTCCCCGTCGTCATTGAGTTAGCCCACCTGGCTGATGGTGATGCCCTGCCAACCTGGCTCATCCATGCAGACCTTACTACATGCTCCCAGAACATTCTGGAATGTTTTTCCCCACCCAATGGGTGTTACGGTTCTCTGTACTTCTATCAGGTCTCTGGATCTTATTGGTTAAGGCCATTTAAGGCCCTTTGGGGGAGAATATAGCCTCTCACACACAAGTGGCCATGAGGAAGTTTTGTGTACCCTGTAACTCAGGTTCCTGTGGCTTGGTATCAAGCTAGCACTTCTGATGTGAGATGCTGGCCACTCTGGGGTGCACACGCGGTGGGGGCCAGGACAGAGGGAAACTAGGACAATGACTGAAGCACCATGTGGCCAGCAGGGTAGTGGGTTATACCTGGAGTGGAGCCAGTGAGGTTGGCAGTGCCCCTCAGTCCCTCCACATACTTCCTGGCCTCCATATGCATCAAAGAGAACCTTAGCCAGGGCCACAATCCAGAGTTGAGCTTTTTGGTTCTTCTGTCCAGTATTGGCATCGGTTTGGGCTCTTGGTGAGCATTCCTGGTGAATCCGTGAGCATTAGCTGTGACGTAAACATTTGTTATGTCTCTGATCCTTACTGCCATGGGACAGGGCACACTGGACAGTGTCTCCTGACCACAGCCCCTGCCAGGCCTGAACCACTCTGTGCCTGGGATCCCCTTGATTTCTCTGCCTCCCTGGGAAACCGAAGCTTCCAATCTGATGGCCCCACAGCAGAGTAGGGTATAGGGCCACATTGTCCCCCACATCTTTGTATAATATGTTCAAGGCCAGCTGCATGTAACTCTGTGAAATGACCTCAAATTTCAACTAGGAAGTCAATACCCCAAGCTGTAACAGATGGCAGTAGTGAGCTGCCTGTCACAGAAGTAAGCAAGTAGCATCTATGGCAGCTCTCTTTTGGAAAGACATGAGAAACTACTGAGTCTTGCAGCAGCTATGACTCAAGAAGGTTCAAGCCCAGGTCAGTCACAGCCAGTCTGATCTTTGCTCAGGAGTAAATCTGCCTCCGTGGTCAACAGCCAGTGGGGAAGACTCAGGGAGAGAGAAGTTACCCCAACTGCCATATGCTGCATGAACTTTAGTGCTTAAATCTGTGCTAATCGATACTAACATGGCGTTCTGGAGAGTCAGAAGTACCAACCCTTATGTCTGTGCTGTGAAGGAACAAACACCATGGGGGCAGGGAGTGTCTCTGTACCCTCCCTGGAGGTAGGATAGGGTCTGTGGTGTGCATGTAGCCATAGTTCTAAGCCTGCCTCTCCTGGTAAGCCCCCCCGAACACCCCAGAACTCAGGACAACACCAAATGATGGTTCCTCTGCTGCTCCACCAGGCCAAGCCGCTTGCTAAGAGGGGAGTTTGGGCTTATCTGGCATCTCCTTTCTCGGGTATCAGAAGTTGGCCGTGAGCTTGGGCAGGAGCCAGTGTCATTTTCTGAGTCAGCAGGGCACCACCAAGAAGGCGGAACTCAGGCCACTGCTTGACCGATCCAATCTTGGCCTGTGTTGGTTGAATAACTCAGTGCAGTTGCCTCAGCTATGGCAGAGAGCTATGCCTTCCAAGGCAGCAAAAGTCATTGGTCATTGCTGCCTAGGACCCTGTGTTGGGGATTGTGGAGACTGCCTGGGCTCTGCAGAAAGCATTGCAATTGATTAGCGATGTCTGCTGTGGCTGCAGGAGCGCAGCACTGACATGTGAGCAGCCACCATTGGCACTAGTGATAATGATGTTCCCCTGCTACAAGGGTGTTTTCACCTGCCACCCTGACGGAGCCAGCTGCTGGAGGCAGCCTTGCACTCTATCCAGGGAAGATACAGAGCTCAGACTGAGGTGGGGCATCCTGGGTGATGGTTCCTCCCTCCACAGGAGACAGTTGGCTTGTCTTTGCTTTGCACACAGTGGCTGTTCCAGCCCTCACTCTATTTGGTCTTGGTCTTGCTTGCAGGTGACTGTTGAAACCAGCACAGGGCTCTGCTTGTCTGTCACCTGGCATGCTGGGTGCAAAAGGCAGTGGGAGGCAAACTGCTTGGGAGATGTCCCCAAAGCATCTTCAGGCCCCTCCCATGTCACAGAGCTTTCAAGTGAGCAATACTCTGTGGGCCTCTGTAAAGGGCAGGCCCTCACCAGGTTCATCACAGGGCAGTCAGCTCTTAGAGGGGCAAGGACTGTCCTGGCTGGTCCTGGTTGGACAGGGTCCATGACAGAACACTGGCCCTTCACCTTAGTGCGAATGTTCTGTACAACATACATGTTGGGTCCACTTAAGCCTGCAGATCTTTTTTGCTGTCAGCCTCAGTGGTGGTTGGTTGTGCTACCTCTAATTTTGGTGCAATTTTCCGATTAACGTTGGTCAATTGCTGATGGCACCTCTGGCGCTCTGTGGCATGTCGTCGGTCTTTGTGCTTGACAGTGGGGAATGGCCAGGAGGTCACCACAGAAGTCACAGAGCAGGGCAGGGCCATGAGTACAGTGCTGTGGGAGGGGCCGCCTCAAGAGCTGTGCCGTGTCCAGCCTGCACAGCCTCCCAGGGCATCCCTGGAGCATATCAGAGCAGAGTTTCTGAGTCTTGGCCCTGCCATCGTCCCCTTCAGCCTCTCACAGACCACGCCTGTGGGCCTGTGGGGATGCAGCGGTCGTCAGCACACAGGAAGACAGCTCCACTCACGTAGTTGCTGGCACTAATGCCGAGGTTCTAAAACTGTGTACCCAGGACCCCTGAGTGCCACTGTGAGCCTGGCTCAGCTATGATGGGGCACTGCAGACTAGGGGGCATCTAAGGGATCCCATGAGAACTCACTGAGGTTCTGAGGGCGTTGTGGGGTGCTGTGGAGCAAAGGAGTTTGGGAATTGTGATTAAATACACGACAATGCCCATGCTAGGCTGCAGCCAGAAGACATGCAGGTTCCTGACATCCTCCAGAAATTTCTTTCTTTCATGTCTCCCGCCCCTCACCCCACACCCTGCTGCTCACCTCCTTTTCTTATTAGATCAAGTTGAGAACACTTACCTTCCAGGCCCAGCTTTTGGGGCTTGCTACTTTTCTTCCAAAAAGACTGCGTCTACTAGATGTCGTCTGTCTGTTCCCATCAAGGGCCAGTCCCAGACGTAGGTGCAGTGTGGCTCCTCCGGGGAACTGTCTGGGGCAGATGTGGAGCAGGGCGTTCCCGGAGAGTGCTCCAGTGCCCAGAGTGGCCCGGTGCACATGGGCTCCTCTCTCCATCGCCTCCCTGCCTTTCCCTATGACCATCTCCATGCAGAGGGGCTGAAGACATCAGGGAGACCTCAGCCATACTGGGCAGGGAGAGTCTTCCCAGCGGTGAAGGAAAGGAAGTCTGTGTGGAGGGTGCTCACTCACACGCAGAGTGACTTTTGAGCAGGAGAAGCGTGGTCCACTTACAGGTGGCCCAGATGCCCTCCCTGTGGACTGCTATGACGCTTGGAGTCAGGGAAAAGCACTTCCTCTCAGTTGGTGTCCTAGTGGAAGAGCTGCTGGTGAGGGACTGAGCGTTGCATGGATGACTGTCAGACCCGCGCCCCCTTCTCTCTCCAGTGCCTGCACCTTCTCATAGCTCACCTTTGAACTCCTGGGCCAACCCCTTGTTCGAATTCCCTCGCCATAAATGTAGCCAGGGTGATCCTGGCCACTGCGGTTTCTGCCTGGCCCTTCACACACTGTTGAAACTTAAACACCTTAAGGATCATTGCCTGCCAACAAGCCAAAGCTTAGCTCTTAAAAGGCTTTCTCCCCATTCTAAAGTGAATCTTATTCTAAAGAGCGTGGGAAAGTGAGCAAAAGCCACAAAAGCAGCCGCATGCAACTGTCTGCTTGCATCATGGCTCCTCCCCATTCTCTTCCTACTTGCCTCTGCGGCGGGGGTCGGCATTAATGTCCTTGCTCCACAGATGAGGAGCTGGCAAGGCAGAGGGGTTAAGTGACTCGCCTGAGGTCTCATAGCTGTCAAGTGCCAGAATGGAAGCCCTGGGGCCCAGGTTCCAGTCTCTACTCCTCCCCTAGCTCCATGGGCGAGTTTGATGGACGTAACCCCAAACCGGCATCTCCCCTGCTCGTATCTGCTGAGAGCCTCTTGTCCTTCCGAGTGTACGCTTAAAAGCCTCCTACGGTGGCTCGGCTCACACGACAAGCTCCACAGGCTGATCCCGCCTTCGCCCGCGTTTACTGTTTAAAGTAGATGGGTGGCACAGGCAGCGGATGGGGAACACACACTGTCACACATGTGGGGAAGAAGCAAAATGTTTTCCCACCACGGGCCGGGAATAAAAGCTTGTTGAGGGAGGAGAAAGCGAGCAGAGGGAAGAGATTTTAGTGCAGGCCTCAAGGATGCCCCTTCCTGAAGCCTTGGCACAATACTGCTTTAAGTAAGGCTCTCTCTAACAGCTTCCCCCCCCCCCATCCTAGCCTCCCCATCACCGTAACTCCCTTTAACATGGCCAGACAGCCGTGTCAGTACAGAGCAGTTTATTAAACAGGAAAGAAGCACCATCGATGCATCTGTCCCACGACAAGCAGAGGGACTCAGCTGTAGCAGCCCTGGCCATGGGGAAGAGGCATCAGTTCTGCCCCCAAGGACCTGCTGCCTGTAGCCGTGAGCTCCACCATCCCAGGGACCCATGGGGAAGGACTGACTACACACATGATCCTCCCAGGGGCTCGTCTGTGCCTTTCTTACTGAACTGTGAGAGGCTGACACTGGATGAGGGAGAAACAGGCCAGCCTGGCTATGGGTGACAGGGGAAGCAGGCGGGTGGTACTCGTACTGGGAAGCAACCGTGGGGCCCTCTTTCTTCCTGGGGTTCCAGACATGGCCTCCCACATAGTGGACAGAAAGTACCTCACAGGCTGCATGCACTGAAAAATTCCAGCCACATGTCAAGACCAATTCTCAAGACCCTTTCAGGGGTCAGAGCATCTTCCTTAGACAGTCATCCAGGGCTAGCCATTTGGCTTCTGGTTTTTTTCGTTTTCTGTGTGTTTTGTTTGTTTGAGCTACCCTCCCTTCAGAGGCCAGAGCTGCCCTGTAGTGTTCCCCGGCCACAGCAAGGGCCCGTGGACTGCAGAACCGTCGGCGCAGTCACACGCAAGGAATCACTCATTTGTATCTCATTTTCGAGTTATTATCGAGCCGCTGGTTGAGAGAGTATTTTGACAGCAGCTGTCAGCAAGGTGCAAGCGGCTGCCATCGCCTGCGATTGGCTGAAGACACCTATGGCAGTGCGCTGAATAATACCCCAACCCCCCTGCCCCCACCCCACCAGGAGAGGCAGGGAGGAGGAAGAGCAAACATCACAGAGGAGGAGGGAAAACGCAGGGTTCATTTACATGTTTCTGACTCCCAGTAGAAACAGCAGCCAAAAAGGCCCCGATTGTATCTCATGTTTTATTTAATTTATTGTTATTTGAGGTTTGGGGCAATGAGGGAGGTAGATGAGAGAGGCCCCTTTCCAAACAACCATTTAGGCTTGTCAGAGCTCATTGATTGAATTAGCAAAGTTTCCACTCCTAGCTTCCAGCTGCAGGGCTGTAAGCCGGTCAAACCGGGGTGACCAGAAGCCCTGCATCAGGGAGCCTAGGAAGGAGGTGATCATGGCGAGGGAGTCCCGCCGGCTCACCAAACAGCCTGTTCATCTTCTCTGTCTGCTTAAGTGAAGCTCGAGAGAACGCGTGCACTTTCCTGTCCATCCCTCACAGGCCTTCTTCCTCCATGGTAGGAATTGCATCCTGTGTGTGTTTCTCTCCGAGCGCTGTGCGCCCAGGCAGGGGAATAAATAACACTTCGCATCCGCTGCCTTTTACCCGAGCAGTTGAAAATTCCCAGTTTGTTTGGTCGTTGGATTTGTTTTGTTTATAGGCTTAGAAAAAAAAAAGTCAGCAGCAGCACCAGAAGGCAGATGTGGTGACAGGAAAGCAGGCAGGCTCTGCCTTGCGTTGAGGACCCGTGGGGGCCGTGCTCCAGGCAGAGTGCTGAAATCTTTTACAGCACTAGACCAGACGCTAGGGCCATGTGTCGTCTTTTCCCTTCACCAAAACCCCATCTTCTCTCAGACATCCCCCGTGGGGGCCGAGCCTCCCTCCCTCCGGGTTTCACCTGCTCCAGTCGGGCCTGGTGCAGGCTTTCCCTTACTGTCAGTACCACAGAGCTGAGCGCTATGGTCTCAGAATGTCCAGAGCCGTTGGTGGTATTGTGCCAGGAAGGAGGTGCTGCATGCATCCTCCAGGGTGTGGGACACATGAGGTTGAGGTTGGTGGCAGGATTTGCTGGGGAACGGTAATGGATGACTAGCGGTGGGATTGACATGGAGGACAACAGCTTGTCCTGTGTCTAGGGAGTATTCTGCATGAGTGGGTGCCCACCCAAGACTTGCCAGTAGTGTTGGTAGTCATTGTGACAGACCAGCCCCACAGGTGCCCCCAGGTCCTCTGGAGGAAACACCGCCATTGAAACAGCTGTCTCTCAGTTATTTTCTCTCTACTGCTAGTCCGTGTTTGCCTCTGCTTCACAGCTGGGAAGACAAGAACACTATGTAGTGGGGGTGGGGAGTGGGAGGGAGGGCAGTGGAAAGGAACTTGGCAAAGTTGTGATATGGAGAAGGAAGCCATTGTGCCTGGGAGGAACCTGAGTCCGTGAGGATAGTGATAAGCCTGTTTGAGGCCCTGAACCTTAGAGTCAGTCAGCAGCCGTGGAAACGTGACCTAAAACCAGGCTATAACCGTGAGCTCTTATCTCAAAATAAATAAATACATAAAACCAAGAAGCCATCCTAGCAGCACAGGCCCATTATCCCAGCCACTTGAAAGGCCGAGGCAGGGGGATCCCAAGCTCGAGGCCTGCCTGCAAAGCCTAGGTGTCTGCCTCAGAATGTAAGATGCTGCGACGTAGTTCAGCGTAGAGCACTCCTGTGAGGCTCCAGGTCTACCCTGGGCACCCCTAAAAACAGTCAGGATTGAAAAGCCAGATTAGATTTGGGCCAAAAAAATACAAAGTATGGCTAAGCAGAATCAAATACTCTTTGATGGGCTGTTGCATCTTAGGGATTGTGTTCTGTCGCTAAACAGATGGGCCACACAATGTCGTTTCAAAGTCTTTTTAAACTATTGGGTCTTTAGAATTAAGTTCAGTCTAGTAAGGTCACTTTCTGCCATGTGTTGGCTCCCTCCCTCCCTCCCTCCCTCCCTCCCTCCCTCCCTCCCTCCCTCCCTTCTTCCGTCTCCAGCTCTGTCCACCTCTGTACACCATACAGATCGAGTCTACCATAGCCCTCATCACGAACACCAGGTGCTGACTCTCAGTCCCTCTGCATCACACACACAGAGCCACAGCACACAGAAGCCCCGGGGTGCTGACTCTCAGAACTCCAGGCACAGCCAAGGGTAGCAGGGTTCATCCAGAGCAGAGACTGTCTGGCTTTTTCTGTGAAGGGCAGATGGTGACAATAGTCACAGCTCAAAAGCACTGGGGACTGGGAGGGAAGGGGGTGTGGCTCTCGCCAGGAGTTTTGACTGGGATGAAGGGACGGGAAACCATACCTTTCTCCTGCAGCACACAGTGTTCTTGTGAGGTTTTTCTTTTCAACCATTCCCCAGTGCAAACGCTGCTCTTTCTGAGGCTGTGTAGAGTCAGGAAACAGGCCTACTGCGGCTGTCACTGTCCACCCTCATTATAGGTGGCAGCAGGGACACAGGCAACTTCTCTGGTCCTGTGTTTTCCTATCCTAACTCAGCCTCTCTCTGCCCCCACCCCCCCCCACTACCGTCACCTCAGGGCACTCACCCCAAAGGTGTCTGCTTCCTCCCGTAGATGGGCCCCCATGTCCTCAGTTCTACATCAGTGCTTAACACGTTATAGAGGTGCATCTCGGGCACCCAGAAATACTTGCTTTAGGATAAAGAGACAGCAAAGAGAAGATGGGTGCCCTGTGGTCCTGCTGCCCCGTCTTTTTGGAATTAACCATTCGAGTCACTGGTGTGAAAGTCAGATCTCCTGAAGCCCCTTGGAAGTGCCCTGTGAGGTGCCCACCAGGGGAAGAAGTGTCTGCCCTTCGTCAAGGGGTAGGACGATCATTGACGAGAGAAAGCTCAAGAAAAGCATGCATTCCATCCCAGCCCCCAGTGCCGGATGGAGCACCTTACAGAGCCCGCCAGAGTCTGCCTGGCACAGGAGAAAGACCCAGCCACAGCCTCAAGTGTTACTTTTTTTTTCTTTTCTTTTTTTAATCTTTAAGGAGACTTGATTATAGGTGCCTGGGTCTGTCACTGGAGATGGATTTGAGTGCTGTAGGGCAGGGTGGCATGCTGTTGTTGTTGTTGTTGTTGTTGTTGTTGTTGTTGTTCAGAAATAGAAAAGTTACAAGAATACTGTAAAGATTCATGTTTGGTCTGTTCTCTGTTCTTACATACGTATGCTGGTTTTTCTGACCCACTGAGACTACTTGGGGTGAACTTCGTTGCTGATTCTCCCCCCTAAGTTATTTAAGAGATCTTTCTTGTCAAAACAAGATGTCTTTAATGACCATAGTTTGTACAGTTACCAAAATCAGGCCGTTCCCACACCACTGCTCTGTGCATTACCTGAATGTAGTGAGGGAATCACATCCCGGCCCAGCGGAATGCAAGTCCCCTCTCATCCTCAGACTGGGGTTGGCTTTAGATCAGGAGGACAGCCTCCTCCTCCCTTGTTCCTCACAGCTCAGGCAGTTGTGACAGACACCCAGACACTTGCTCTGTGGATGTCCCCTTGATGGAGACATCAGACAGGGCGAGTCTAGGTTCAAATCCTGCCTCTGGCATCCTGGGCCAGTGCACCGTCCCTGCTTTGTGAAGATTCGGTGTGTGTGTGTGTGTGTGTGTGTGTGTGTGCGTGTGCGTGTGCGTGTGCGTGTGCGTGTGCGTGCGTGTGTGCGTGTGTGTGTGTGTGTGGTCGAAGGCTGGAAACAGGATCAAACTGCTTGGATACCAGCTCTGTCTCTGGCCAGTTTTGACCTTGGGTGGGTGTGTGTCCCTACCTCAGCTTCCTCAGGAATGAGCATCATGATGGACTGGAACCAGTATGGCTCTGGGCAGCTCTGATCATGTGGCAGGCCCTGTAGATGGAGTCTGGTGATGGAAGGCAACCCATGTGCAGGACCCCAGCTTGTGGGATGCTGCTGCCCACACAGGATGGGTGTTCCCACCTCAGTCAAGTCTCTCTGGAGACTGCCCTGCAGACATATCCAAAAGAGTGTCTCCCAGGAGATCCCAAATTCTGTCCATTTAATAACGTAGGTGACCATCACAGGGGAAAGCAGGACACAGCCAAAGATTCCCACAGACTGTCCCTTTAGGAAAAGACATCCCAGGCTGGGTGGGAAGGAATGGACCCAGGGTGAGGAAGATGCAGGCTCCACAGTTTTTCTAATTCACCTGTTGTTTCCCTCCCACAAAAATGATAAGGAGGGCACCCCCTCCACACCTCTCAGGGTCCTGGCGGAAAACCTCATTCTTCTTCCCCGAGCCGTGCACCTCCATGGGCTCTGAGAACTTAGATGAGTTTTTGGAGGTGGGCACATGAAGCCACATGACCCCTGTCCTCCTCTCTCCCTCCCCAGCAGATCATTAAATTATTCCACAGGAGCCAAAGCTCCGAGGCTAAATTACCACAGTGCGTATCATGGCAACTGTCCCCATCTCAGCTTCTGCCACTTGTCTCTGCAGCCACAACTGCAAGAAACTTGCTGAAGAGAAGTCATTATCTGTGGGGCTGGCAGGGTGGGGGCAGGACAAGAGCTCCGTATATGCGTGTCACAAGTTGGCCAGGTGGGTGGGGCCTTTACAGTCTATGGGATGCTCATATAGATCACCAAATGCTCACTGGTGCCTACAGATTGAGTGACATTTGTGATGTTCACAGCTGTTGTGATTTTTTGAGCAAGGTGGAAGGACGGGCCCAGTCTTTCATGATCTTTACCTTTATTTGTTTCTTGAGCAACTGAGCATGTGGTGGAGCTGTAGGGACCTCAGGGGACAGTGAGACCCTACGGTCACAGAGCTGGCATGTGGTGGGGCTGTGGGGACCTCAGGGGACAGTGAGACCCTACAGTCACAGCGCTGGCATGTGGTGGGGAGCTAGACAGTAAATCAGGTGGCATCAAAAGCAGCCAGGGTGCGCAGGCTTCTGATGAGGTGGTGCCTCGGTGTGTGGGCTGGTGGACAGGTGATGTTTCCCTGAGAGCGAGTGGCCTTACCTTACTCTTGCAAATGCTAGGCTGTCTGTCCTTCTGAGATCTCTGCTGTGAGTACATTTGTACTGCTTCAAATACAAAGAACTCTTCTCCGTTTTGGTGGTGCCGGGGATGGTCTTGGAGCTCAGAATGCCAGGCAAGCACTCTGCCTCTGAGTCACACCCACAGCCCTCACTGGAGGATTCTAGACAAGAACTCTACCCCTCAACTTTGTTTTTTTGTTTGTTTGTTTTTGTTGTTGTTGGTTGTTTGTATGGGTTTTTTTAATTTTTTTATTTATTTATTAAAAATTTCCACCTCCTCCCATCCTCCCATTTCCCTTCCACTCCCCCTCCCTCTCCAGTCCTAAGAGAAGTCAGGGAGCCCTGCCCTGTTGACATCCAAGGCCCCCCTCCATCTAGGTCTAGGAAGGTGCGCGTCCAAACAGACTAGGCTTCCAAAAAGCCAGTGCAGGCTTCTTTGTTCCCCACGACCCTGCCTCCCCCAAGCCTGCCCTTTTGTCTGCGAGGTCCTTGTGTGGGTTTGTCCCGTTTTCAGCTCTCCAGCACCTGGTTCTTTCCTTTTCACGTAGCAGTGTGACTTGATGGTCCACATGGAGAGTGTACCACTGTGCCTGCCTTCCATCTCTGTGTCTGTTGAGGAGTAGGGGACCCTCTCCCCTTGCTTCTGGTCACCTTAAATCCACTGGGGACAATGCTGGTTCAGCCCTCAGCAGTGCACCTGAAAACGTTCTCATTAAGGCCCCTCAGGTGAATCTGGGAGGCAAGGTTGGGAGGCCTAATGAGGCTTGCTGCAAACCTCCCTAATTACAGGTTGACTGGGTCTTCCCTGGCCTCTCATCAGGCCTCCTAAGTACCTGATTAAGGAAAACAAATGACAGCAGGAAGGAGGAGACAGAGACACCAGGGCCTCCGGGTGAAGCAGGGGTGCCAGGCCGTCCACGAGGGGATCCAGAGTAAAGTCTTAGTGTTGTGTGGATCATGTAATCCCTGTCCCATGCACAGACTTTCTGGGGCTCACGGAGCCGTAGATGACACAGATTGCCAGTATAATTGGAGTGTCCCTAGAAGGTCAGATTTGGCCTGTGGACCGCAGCTTGCCGGCCCTGTATGAAAGAGCCAACCAGCTTTTCCTTCTTTGCTGATCATTTAGAACGAGTCGCTCTCTAGGCACCGAGAGACAGTAGAGCAGAGCCGCTTCCTGTGCCTCAGGAGGCTTCCACCCGGCCTCTACAGTCTAGCCACGGGTGTGCAGGTCCAGTGAGGTCACTCGTAGGCTCCACACAGACACTCGTCCTCAGTTTCACTCCAAACATGAGGGGAGAACCATGGGGTCCCGTCGGGCTCATGCTTATACATCATACTTGGTCACATGGTTCATCTGACCACCCTCAGGGATAGGAGGATTTGAGGCCCGGGAAGAGCAGATCTGCTCCTTAATGTACCATTGAGAGAGTATGTGTTTGTGTGTGCTTGCACGTGTGTGACTGTGTGCGTGCTCACTTCAGTGGCAATGTGGATGTCAGAGGACTACCCTCTTCTTCCACCGTGGGTTCCACTGTGTGACTGAACCTGTCAGGCTTGCATGGTAAGCACTTTTACCCCGTGAGCCAGCTCACCAGCCCCAGCCTCTTTGCCCTGAGTTGGAGAGGTGCAGCAGGCAGGGGAAGGGTCTCTGTGGTTGCGGGCCCAGCTTCACTGTGTAGGTGGGTAGGGCAAGTGCCCCTCCTTCCTTCTGCTGCAAAAAGTGGGTTTCTGATCTCTACTCGTTACCTCAGTACCTGTCACCGGTTCCAAGAACATAGGCTTTGAGATTGTGTTGTGTAGTTTTGTTTGAGATGGTCTCGCTAAGTATCCCGGGTTTGCCTCAAACTCAGCAACCCTGCCTCAGCCTCCCACATGCTAGGATTGTAGGCGTGGGCCGCCATTCCCAGCTAGGGAGGCTCTTGTTCAACCATTCATTCATTTCTTCATCCTCTTCTTCAGCACCATCTGTTCAGTGTGGGCCAACACACGTCAGATAGATTAGTGCATTTCATAGTTAACATAGACGGGGGCTAGGGCAGAGTGGGGTGGGGAAGCTCTGTGCAGAGGCAGCCCACCCTCCACCTGGGCCCCCACCCCAACCCCGCCTAGTTTCCCAGACCAGAGCCTGGAATGAAAACTGCTCTTGAAGTAGCCACTCTCCACGGGGGTCCGCAATACCACATCTGGTCCAAACAGAACGTCTGTTTCACTGGGAAACCAAGTCTGGTTTTAATTAATCTTTGCCTCTAGTTCCTTGGACCCGCCTGCTGGAAGACAGCCCTCTGGTCCTGTCTTGGTCCCAGTCGCTTGGTTCTCCAGGACTAATGGGCCATGCCGTTGCCCCCACCTCCTCCCCTGTGGGATTGAGTGGAGTCCTGTGTTGGTTTGCTTGGCCGCAAATAAATGGTGCAGCTCACAGATCCATCTCCCAGGCCCCTTTCTCTCAGAGCGCGCTGGCCATCGTGTTCACCGCTGTCCATCACTTTTCTTCCCCAGACTTAAGATAACAGTTGTCCCAGCTGGGCGCGTTGCCCTCCCCAGTGTGCTGCTCCCCCGGCCGCCGTCTCCCTTGCCCCTGGGAAGCCTCTGAGGCCTTCTTCCCAGCTTGCTCTCCAGACCTTGCAAGGCATCTCCTCCCTGACCTTGGGCTTAGCTGTCTCAAATGCTGAAGCAGCACACTGCAGGCTGTATGTACCCTGTTCTGGAAAGGTGACCACCTCCCAACTGTCAGCCTGGCATTCCCAGGACTTCCTAATCAAGATTTCCTTACCACCCTAAGCTGGGCTGGATGGGGTTTTGGAAGCCTTCTAGTATGGGGGGGGGGGTGCTCTGAGGCCTTCCGGTGCCGTGGGGGTGAGGTCTCTGGAGCATTTCCCCAAGGTCAGTTGTCAGACAGAAGAAACAGCCAGACGGCCAGAGCTCTTCAGACTGTCGGCCACAGCCGGTCACTCCACTGCCTCCTTTGTTTGCCTGCTGGCTTCCCAGGGTCTGGTGGCCCCAGCGAGACACTCAGGAGCCCTTCAAGAGCAGAATGTTGCAACTGTATCTAGAGTTGGGAAGGTGGGGCTTGGTGAAGCAAAGTAGGAAGTCAGCAGAGGCTTCACAGCAGATGCCAGGCAGCATCACCATGGCTGCCCCAGAGAGTCGCTCTGGCCCTAAAGGGAGGGGCTAACTCCCCTGTTATGGATCTGGTCATGACTGGGGGAGGGGGAAGACCGCGGCAAAACAGAGCAGTTAGGGAAGCCAAACACATATGAATGGGTGGCTTACTCGGCTGTCAGCACATGCTTTCTCCAGAAGGTGCTGTGTGCCGTTGGCACCATCCAGGCATCAGCAGGGAGGCCCAGCATAGATGAAGAATGGAGGCTTCCTCTAGTGAGAGAGCATGGAAGCATGCATATGCTCCACCCTGGGCTAGCCCACCCTGCGTTCTGCTCCCTTGGCTGCCTATCATCCAGGGTTAAAAGTCCTGTGTTTGCTCAGAAAGTCCTCAGGTGGATGGGAAGCTGTCTGGCTCAGGGTTCCAGGGGCCAGCACTCCTGATGGACAGCTTGTCCTTAAAGCTCTGGGGGAGGAGAGGTTTCCTCTGAAGTGTCTGTACCCTTGGAGATTCTGAGAATCTCAGCCTTTGGGAGAGACTGCCCTTTCCTACACATCCCTGGAACCTCCAGGTTGTCTAGAGCAGGGGAACCACTGCTCCTGTGCCTCAGAGCCTCTTACTGCCATGTTTTTCTAGTGTTTTAATAAAGTTTTATCAGCAGTCACCCATGTCTGTACACTTACAGTCCTGGCTGCTTTCCAGGTATAGGGAGAGCTGAGTAGTCACAACGCCAAAGCCAGTTACGACCTGACCTTTATAGAAAATGTGTGAGCGCCCCGCTGTAACGGTGGCTGCCACCTGTCACTTCCTAAAGCCGTTTGAAATCTGCCTGCGCCCTTGTCTGCCACTCTGGGAGAAGGAAGGAGGTGAGGAAAGGTCTGGCTGGGCATCCGTCCCTCCTTCTGGAGTCCCTGGGTTCTCCATGAAGGAAGGGAGTCAGACCACAGTGACAGCCAGTGATCTCACCAGCAGTCATGGTGAGTAGTTCCCAGAGGTTCTGCATCCCTGCACACACAGGGGCTCCTCCCGCCACAAGAGTCTGTCTCCTAGAGACAGTGTCAGGAGGCCGTAGAGGCCTTTCTGAATCTTTGGGGTACATCACTTTGTGCCCCTGCAGAGAAGGCAGCACCAGGTAGCCACACACTCTTCCATGCCCCATCTCCTCCCTCACTGTCCAGTGTTGGCTGATGGAGGTGACCTGGCTGTCACCCTCAGTGGGGCATCTTCCACCTGCCCAGGAAGACCTGCCTCCCTCCTCTTCCCTTCCCATCCTCCTGGCCATCATCCTGGTCAGGATCCAGATGGCCGGAAGACTCTTTGCCCTTAAGACATTAGCATAGGCAGTGACTGGTTCCGGAGAATAATGTAGGGCCTGTGAGAAGCAGCTTCACGTGGTGTGGTTGGTGGCGTGCAACCATAATTATGTTTTGAGCTTCAGAGTGGATCCTCAAAATGACTGACAGGGCCTGGCAGAGCGGTTTGTGTGTGAGAGGGACGGGGCAGAAAGCAGGGAACCGATGGAAGCTCAGGCACTCAGTGGCCAACCGAAGACCACTGTGACCTGGTCCAAGCAAATGTGAATAGGTAGCACATGTCTTAATTGGGTATGGCTGGGTGCCAGTAGGTGTGGTGGCTACACCCAAGCTGTGGGGAGCCCATCTGAGCAGCTGCGGGCCAGTGGCAGGCTTGTCTTCCTGCACAGTGCTCTGGGTTCGCCTTGTGGGTCCCAGCCCTTGCTCGCCCCATCTTCCCCTCTTTCTACTTCCATCATGGCTTGCAGGGAAGCCTGGAGACCCCTCTCCCAATGAAGACCCTGGGGCAGTTGAGTGAGAGCTGGAGATTGTGAACTCGGCAGGGGTGTAGCCTGGCCCGGCATTCATCCTCCGTCACTGTAAGAGCGGGGTGAGAGATGGCAGAGCAGCACAGAGCAGGTCCTACACAGCCACAAGCACATCCAGCACGCCCGAACCTCTGAGGTGTCCTCAAGTTGGGGTAGAAATAACAGCAAAAACAGACCAAAAACAAAAACAAGCCTTTGCTGGTTTCGGCCAATAAGAAAGACCAGGATTTTTCCCCCTCTCTTGCTGTCTCTTTAAAAGTCTGTCCTCCCTTTCTGTCCCTTCCTGTCTTGAGGATAATGACAACAGAGGGTGTTGAACTGGCTCTAGGCATCCACCTCTGGCCGCTGCGTGCTTGTAACGATTTCATTAACCTAAATTATCCACTTTATTTTCTCGTAATGGGATTAGCTGTTCTCCAGGCGGTTGAAGACCAGAGGGGAGAGGGCCATGTGCTCCATTGCTGCGCCGGGTGGAGGGCAGGCCTGACTGAGTGTGCACCCTGGGCCAGAGGGGGCTCTTCTCTCTGTCCCTGCTCTCCACGGGCTCACCTGGCCCAGGGCAAGCAGAGGTACAGGGCCACCTTCACGGTGACACTTGTGCACAGTATCTTTAGCATTGGTGAGATACATGCCAAGATGGAGCTCTGCCTGCTTCAAGGTGTGAGGAGTGACTCAACTCTGCTGGACACACGTGGTCCCCAGGGAGGCCTCACTTGCTTGGTGCCAGCACAGATGTGGGTGGCCGTAACCACAGCTCTCAGTTCCTGACACGGTCATGGATTCTACAGCCCTGTTAGGTGCCTCCGACATGTGACGGTGGGTGTGACGGCTGGTACAGGGCTGGTACTTGATTCCAGATCTCCCCCTGAGGCGTAGGTGCTTCTCACGTCAGAACTGGACCCTCTGCAGAGTGACCCACTGTGTAGTCCCTGGAGGTTCAGAGCCATCACTTGGATCCCAGGACCAAGGCTTCCCCAGTCCCATCCGTGCCTAAGCTGCTGGAGAGAGACCCTCTCTCATCCGCCACAGCACCCCGTGTCTGCGGCTCCTGGGTCCCCAGAGATGCTAGTGGTATTTTGCCCAGAGATACCAGGGATTGGAACCCAAGGCCTCACACATGCTACGCGGGTACTCAGATGCTGTGTGCCCAACCCTCTTACCGCTTCTCAAACATGGTCTCACCATGTTATGCTTGCTGGCCTTAAACTCACTCAGTAGCCCAGGCAGCCTGGAACTTGGAGTTCTCCTCCTGCTTAGCTTCCTGAGTATCTGGGATTTCAGGGGTGTGCTACCACATCCCATGAGTTTATTCATTTGCACAAATGAAAAACAAACAAACAAACAAAGAAAAAAAAAACGGACTTGGTGGCCAGCTGAGTTTGGGCAGCACCGCATCCGTTCACCCTCCAGACCTACTCTTCGTGTCCCTGTGTTAAAGGCACTGGCAAGGCCTACATCAGAGACAGTGACCACACTACACTCTAATACTGACTCAGACTCTCGGGATAGCTTTGAACCGCAATGGCTTCAAAGGGCACTGCCACGCTTTTAACTCCTCTTTCTCTGGTGTGTGCACAGCAAGTGAGTCGTGCAGGGCCTCCGCTGAGCCTGCCTCATTACCTGATAGCCTTGTGTGTTTGGGCCCTGCCTCTCGGTGCCTTCAAGGCCCTCGTGTGGCAGTACCCAGGGTACGCTCTGTGTCTTCTGTGGCCCCAAACATACCTGGTGGTATAGTCAGAGGAGAGTTCATCTCTGGGGTTACAGTGCCCTTTATGTGTTTCTAGTTTGTTTGCACGCGTACACACCTCTGAGTATGCGTGGCAGGCAGAGGTTAACCTCCAGAGTCTCCCTCAGTTGCTCTACACCTTATATTTGGACACTCGGCCTCTCACTTTCCCATAAGGCTCACCAAGGGGCTGGTCAGCAAGTCCAGGGACCTGCTGGTCTCTGCCCGCCCCACAGGCTGTGATTCAGAGGGATGCCTCCGGGCCAGCTTTTCTTTGGGTTCTGGGATCCAAACTCAGGTCCTCTTCACCCAGGAGAGCAAAGACCGCAGACCACAAACTTATTGACGGCGCATGGCAGGGGACAAAGCAGAGCTCAGCCTGCTCAGAGGGCACAGAGGTGTGGCCAGGGGCATCTGAGGCCCACAGGACCCAAGCCCAAGGGCTCCGTAGGATCACCTCAGAATGACGTAGCTCTGGAGCCTGAAGGGTGGTGAGGGCAACTCACTGAGTGGATCTGCAGCTGAGGGCAGACCCTGTGTGTCGTCCCCGTGGAACATGGAGTCCCCGAGACTCTCTTGTATAAACATGGACTGTAAGGCAATGAAGGCCCAGACTCGGGTGACAGGGAAGGGTGGGAGCTAGCCTTCAGGCAGTGGGCCGGCCCTGCAGGATTCTTTGAACGGAATCAGATCAGATCTCAGACTCGGAGACGGTGCTGATGTCTGAGGTATCTAGCGATGCTCTGTTAATGGCATTTTGGCTTTGCTGACGTCATTTAAATCTCTTGGACTCTGTCACCAGCTTCCTTTTCTAGAAGGGAAGCATGACCAGTCTGTAGTCAAGTGTCCACCTGGAGGCCAGGGCTGGACTGAGTGGGCCCTGCCTGCTCTGGAGGAACAGTAGCCTTGGACATGTGCAAGCTCCCATTCACTTGGCAGCTTGGTGGCAACCCACATGGCTAGTTCAGAAAGACGGTGAGGGAGTTATGCCTCCGGCAGTCTCGGAATGTGGGGGCTGCTCGCTCGGTCACCTGGTGGGGATGGACCTTCGGCCGTCGGCTGCACCTCACTCAGGCCTCTTAGTGAACGTGTCCCACCTGCCATCTGCCTGGCCTGGGAGTCTTGAACTTAGGCATGGCCAACCTCACGCCCCTTCTACCCATCAGCACAGCCAGGCAGTGGTTCACCCACAGCCACCCCTGGAGGTGCAGTCGGGCCAAGGGCCACCTTCCAGTGTCCCTCCGTGGAGCTGTTCAGGGGACACCCTGAGCTCCACCTGGAACTCAGCCCCAGCTTAGATTCAGAGACTCCGCTTAACCACTCAGCCCTGGATCTCTCATCTAGAAAATACAGAGGCCGCACCTGCCTGGCAAGGGCCCTGTGAAAGGCTATTGAGAGACGCTAAATGCTGCCCTCCGCTCCTCTCGCTTGCTTAGAAACCAGGCCATTTTTCAGCCTTCAAGAGACAAAAATGAAAGGGAGTGTTGGCTGATGGCGACTGGGTAACCTTTTTACATCGGCTCTCACCAGGCCGAAGCGCCGGGTAATTGGAAGGGCTCAGGGTAAAAGGCACTCTTTAAAGAGCCAGCGCGAGGACAAAGAGGGAGAGATCCCATTAACCAGCCCTGCGCCATGGCTTCTGCAGAGCAGGCCCACCACTGCATTCGCGTGCGCACACTTGCTTGTCCACACTCGCATGTTCGTGGTTCTGTGGGAGGGGACGGATCTCACCGAGGGTGTCGCACCCAGCCCACGTCATCTTTGGAGGGACCGCCTCTTCTCTTTCCTGCTAGCTGGGAAATTACTGAGAAGGTCATTGTCTGGGGACAGCTCCAGAGCAAGTGTGGCACAGGCCCCTCTCTCCTGCTGTGACTTTGTTGCTAGATTCAGAGAGGAGAGGTGAGTCCTTTGTAGTAACTCTTGGGTCACCTTACGTGGAGGGCATCATCCTAAGACTGAATGTTCTGCCTGCACGGGTGACTGCCTAAGTGGGAGTGGGTGGGGCTGTACTTGACACTTAGAACTTGCAGTGTTGACTCAGCAGCTAGAGAGAGGCGGGGTGTTCCTCCGTGTTGGGCGTCGCTGCATGGACTCAGCTGAGTGACACAACCCTGCCATGTCAGAGTGTGCCTTCTTTTTCTAGCTAAGGAGAGGGAGGTAGATCGGCTGTTCAGATGGTGATAGTCTTCATAGTGGCCAGCGGGGTAGAGGGGGCATTAGTGGCAGGAACAAAATTTGAACTGAGAAGATAGTAGAGAGGTTAGGGTAGGATGAGGAGACATCCAGGTCAGGGGTTTTAAGTGATGGGACCAGTTGCTACAAAGGCCCTGGGGTTGTTAGCCGACTCCAGGGAAAACCCCTGTAGGTCCTTAACAGGCAAGAAGGGGCAGGGAATGAGCTGACTGGACCACAAGGGAGGTGAAAGCAAAGGTCCTGCAGCATCGAGGCCATGGGTCTGGCACACAGACATGACTTCCAGGGCAGTGGGGCCCTCAAATCTGCTGTGGGCTGTGCATGACCTTAAGCTGATTTGCAAGACTTAGAGATCAGACAAGGGAGTCTGGACAAACCATCCCAGAGTCTTAGGTTTTGTGTGTCCCAGCAAAAGTGGGCTCTCTGGATGCTCACCCTGGGTTCAGCCGTGGACATTGTTAGCCAACCCGCAGGCCTGGGGACCAGATGCTCATCATGACCCAGCTCTGTTCCTTGTCACCTCCAGGTGACCAGCCTGGGTCTCCTCCGTCTGTAAAGCAGAAATGACGATGCTTTGCTCTCCAGGGCCCAGACTGCACCCCACACTGCAAAACACACGGGACTGAGTGTGCTGGTCACCACTTGCTGTGCCGCACATGTGTAATGTGGTAGTTAGTGCTGGGGACATATTGAAGGAACCCCGTCACAAAGCTGCCCTTCATCTTGCTCACACCGCAGTACTGCTCTCTGGGTCCCTTGGGTGGCAGCAGACTCTTCCTCAACAATGCCTTGAGCTCAGATGGGGGAAGGACCTGCCAGCGAATTTCCCATGTGACTCCACACTCAGCCGGAGAGTCAGAGCTCCGCACTGCGTGAGGACTTGGACACCAGGGACAGTTGGGATTAGGATGTGCCCCAACCACCCCTTTGTGGGCAGGCAGTGTGCACACAGTGAGGCCCACTTCCCACCCTGCCCACCTTGCCCAGGGCCAGGTTCTAGAGCAGCTGTGTCATTCAACCTGGCATCTGCTCAGGCTCTTCTCCTTCCCTCCCCTCACTGTTCCTTCCTCTGAGCCCATCTTCTTGGCCAGGACTATGTAAGTTGAGTCTGGGGGGAGGGGATGTGGCCTGTATGGAGGAGATCCGCAGGGAGGAGACACATGCCTTGACCTGTGTATGCAAACATGCCTTGCATACCTAGCCAGGTATAAGTGGCCCGTGGGTGCCTCCTTCCACCCCATACACCTGAAGAAACCAGAACCACCCACCCACAGCAAACTCAAGTTGTCATTGAAAACCCACAGACCCGCCACCAATCATGATGGTGGCGGCATGGCAGAGGGGGTGGGGCCGCAGTGCAGGAGTAATTGGTGAACCCAGGGTGATTGGAATAATTGGAAAACTGAGGTGTGAGTTTGTTGGGGAAGTGTGAGCGTATGGGGGAGGGACGGAGGGCTGTGTTTAAAAGCCCGCTCTGGCCTCTTTATTCACAGCTTCTGATACAGTAATTGCTATTTTGTGGTTTCTATTATCTACACAGTGGGGAGCGTGCGCAGCTCGGTCCCCCAGCGTGCTGGGCTGGGGATGAATCCCTGGGTGCTGCAGTTTCCCTCGTTCCCTCCCTGGCTCCTGGTGGCCCTGCCCAGCCTCTCCCCACTGACCATGGCCTTGGCTCCCAGGAGACAGAGTTCACGTGGAACTCCCTTCAAAGGCCTCTTTTAAAAACTGGCCTCACAGACCTGGCCAGCAGATAAGAACCTTCATAATGGCCAGCATTTATATGTCGCTTATCTCCTTGGAACGAAAGGTACTTCATTGATTTTTTTTTCCCTCCCCCAACCTTTTCTTTTCTCTTTAATTCTCTTCAGCTATCTCTCAGCAGTCCTGGTGCTGGCCTCCCGTGATCCCACATCACACAAGCACCCAGAGCCAGTCTTTTGCCAGCCTTGTCCCTGAGCACCAAGGGCAGGCGCTCACTTGGGGCCCTCCGCCTCTTGCTTCTCTGTGACAGTTTGAACCCCAGTATTGTTACATCTGGGAGTGGCAGGCCTCAGAGACCTGGCAGGTAGCCAGTAGGCCCTCCTTTATAGCAGCAGTGACAGTGCCCTGGAGCCTGCACTGTACATTTCTGGGAATGTCCTCAGATAATTGGAAGTTCTTCGGACGATCTAACCCTGACTCTCCAGCGCCTCCTTGGCCTGGTTCTCTTGACCTGTTCTTAGAAGCCACTTTTCATGGGAGCTGTTCCCCTGGAGCTCCCGGGGTTGGTCTCTAGGCACCTGTTTCCTTGGCCATTCAGTTGGCAGTCTAGAAGCCCCACGTCAGGGGTCTGGACTCCCCCAAAGGCAAGCCACCAACTCCCGTCCTCCACACCCCAGCTCCACAGTGACTCTGAATTGTCACGGCTCCCTCAGCACACGCTCAGATGCACGTCCTCAGCCCACAGCAGCTCGGCCCCTTCCGCCTCCTCACCAGCTTCTTTCTCCACCTTTTAATTATTTTCCTCGCTTCCTCCGGCCCCTCAGCTGCTTACCATGCACCGAGCATCCATGGCTCGCAGCACGTTGCAGAGGGGAGGAATTAACCTCAGCAGCACCAGTCCTCTGTCTCCCTTCCCCATCCCCCTGACATAGAGCCAGACAGACAGAAAGGAGGTACGCATGGGTCTCCCTCCCTTCCCCCATGATCCTGGGTAGATCCTGGGTAGACTCTGGATTCTGTGCAGGCCAGCCACCACCACACAAGACACGCATGCGCACAGACAGACACACACACACACACACACACACACGCTTCCTGCCTCACCCTAGACTTGGTCCTGTTTGGGAAAGAAAGAAGCCCCACTTCTGGAGTGGCTGGTACCTGTGGGGGGACAGAACAGGCTTGAACTGTCCCGTGGCAGAGCAAGGGCGCTCACCCCCACTGTTTCCCACCCAGAACCAGGCTGCTTCTCCAGGACTCTGCTGGCTTGTAAAATAGGGCGGAAAAACTTGAAGTGATGAACTTCATAGCTCCTTTCTCAGTCACCCCCACCTCTTGGGCCATCTCCTGTTCATTCTGGAAGTGATTCTAGCAGCCCCCATGCAGAGCAGCACTGGGCACCAGGCTGCAGGCATAGCCACAAGTAAGATCAGTGTGGCTTCTTTCACTGTGGAAGTAACACAGCCCCCCCTCCCATGTTGGGACACAGTGGGTGGTGGCATTGTGAAGGTGGCTAATAGGTGTGCTGGCAATGCGGTGCGTCTGGAGAGCCAGATGTTGGCGTTCTCCACTCTGTCAGAGACAGCTGGCCTAGTTGCCACACGCCTTCTAGCCTTCTTAGCTTGCGTGTAAAGCCTTTGGACCTGGGCCCTCAATGTCCCCACAGGTGTCATTACCTGCAACAGTGACCAATGAGCTATTTCTGCGGACCAGCCAGGGAGCAAGGCTGTGTGCATCCTGGCTATCCCTATCCCAGGCAGCGCCACAGGCTCATTGGAAATGGGTAGAGGGACCGAAGGCCATGTCATGGGATGTGCAGGCCTTTAGGTGGCAGAATAAAGCAGGGTTTGCCGGCTCCTTGCCTCTGTCAGCTCTCCAGGCTTCTCATCTGACTTGCTCAGACTCCGGACCCCCTCCAAATCAGCTAAGAGCTCCCTCTCAGCAAAGAATCTGGCCAGGCTCCCCTCTGCCTCCTTCCCATCCTGGGGAGGCTGGCCTTGTCACCAGCTTCATTCCCAGCGGCCTGTGCAGGAGACGGGGGGGGGGGGGGGGGGGGAGGCTGCCGGGGAGAGCTGGACGTGCTGATTCATTTTGAGGCTTCATAATGCTGCTTTTACACACCGTCCTGCCTTCAGAAATGGGGCCAGCAGATGCCTGCTCATGCTGTCAGGGCTGCGGGTTAACACCTCAGATTTAACTTATATCATTTTGCTAGTGCTTATGGCCTGCCCTGGGTGCTTTACCCAATCGGTCCTTGGCCTGGAGCATCCCAGACCATGGTGTGTGGATGTGTGGACCCAACAGCCACTGGAGAGTGTAGATTTTTCAAATAAAAATAACACCTCTCTTCAGATGCCGAGTGCATTAAATATTTATCAGTGGCAATGTGCTTGTATGTATTAGATAAATGGACGTTACAAAGGGATGGGGATTGGGGCATGTGGCCAGGAGACCCTGAGGAGGCCCATCCCTTTTGTCCTAGAGTCTTTCAAAGGTTAGCTTGGTGGAGAGGAGGGGCGACCCCAAGGGTGGTCCAGGCCACAGTTCCCCGATCAGTCTGCTGCAGAATGCTGCTTTAATGTCTTCAGCGGTATCAGAAGGGAAGCTTGTGGAGGGCACGGGGTTAGAGGGAGCCTTGTGTCTTCAGAGCCCTGAGCCCTCGAGTTGGCAGAAAGGATTCCATGGCGTATGTGGAGGCTGCCTGGGAAAGGTGGGGGGGGGGGGGCACACCAACATCCCGAGCCTGGACTCTCAAACACAAGCAGTCCCTTGCCATGACTGGGGCCTTCCTGGCCTGGCACAGTGTGTACAAGACTCGTCCCACAGGGAAAGGACAGGTGTCCAGGTGTCCCCCAGGTGGCAGGAGAGGCACCAAAATTTTTCCATCGGTACCTCCAGCCTGATGGTGCCCTCCCTCCCCCACTTGGTGGCCAGCAGGAAGGAGGAAGCCACGCCTGCGGAGTGAGGGCTGGCAGTGGGAAGCCACATGAATGTGCCTGGGCGGTGGGTGTCCCTGAAACCAGCGATCTCCCGTAACCTGCAGGGGCTGGCTCCTGAGTCTCAGTCCAGAACCTCTGCCTCCCTCACAGGCCTCAGCCCTTAATCTGCGATGTCGGCCTTTTGTCTCTAGCACCTTTGGGGAACTGAAGACGGTGCGCCTGCCAAAGAAGATGACAGGGACAGGATCACACCGGGGCTTCGGCTTTGTGGACTTCGTCACCAAGCAGGACGCGAAGGTGAGTGCGGCCGCCACTCCCTAGTGCTGTCGGCTCTTTCTCTGACGCTGCTAATTTACCACTGTCCTTGGAGGAAGAGAACTGGGCATGGGGTTTGGAAGGCCAGGCAGTGTGTGTTGGCCTGTATATGTGCCCACCATACATGTGCAGCAGCCTGGTTGACCTGTTTCTCAGGCTGCTCTATGGCAGGGAAAAGATCCTGGGGCTGATCATTGCAGACAGCAGTTAAACAGTGCCTGGGCTGGGACCCGGCTCCCTCCTCTTCCCTCCACTGTGGCCAGTTCCATTCTGTGCTGGTGACACCAAGGGCCACCCCTGTAGCACACATGCACCTGTGCAGATGTTTCTCTATGCAGAGGGCAGAGCAGCCTTGGGGGCTGTGGATACTTTTGCTTATTTGTTATACATGTGTTTGATACGAGTGCATAGTGTGTGCATGCACGTACGGATGTGGAGATGTGAGGGCGGCTTGCAGGAATTGGCTCTCTCCTACCCATAGGTACTGGAGGTTGAACTCAGGTCATTAAGCAAGTACCCTTACCCACTGAGCCATCTTGCCATTCCCCTGTGACCACCACCACCCAGGACCTGGAAGCACAGCAGCTGCTCTGCCTTCAGGCCCAAGATAACAGCCAGGCCATCATCCCGCCAGTGTCTAGGGACTGCTCTCATGGCCTCGAGATCCAGAAGGCTAGGTTGTACAGGTCAGGGCCGCCGGGCCATCCTGTACCCCACGCCGAGCACTGCCTGTACAGCCTTGACCCTCCATCACCTCGGCTTCCGTCCCTGGAAACCAGATCATCCAGGACAGTTCCCGAGGGGCAGCCTGCTGGAGAGCAGAGTGACTCTGAGAGCCAACTGCGGTGTTGCAAGGGGCCCCACGGGCAGCATGGAACAGAAGGGACAGCTTAGGATATCAACACTGCCTGGGCATCCCATGGGCACAGGGTGCCAGTCCCAGGGCACTTCAGGTGCCTGCCACACTGCCTAGACATTTGTCCTCTCTCCTCAGATGGCAACCCTTCCCTTGTCACCTACATCAGTGACAGAAGGGACAGCACAATGCAAGCACTGGGTCTTGGCAACAGAAAAACACTGTCACTGAAGGCAACGTGACTTTCCCTAGCCTTGCCCTGTACCTTGGTTTCCTTACCTGTGAAATGGATTGGCAGTAGTGCCCCCCCCCCCGCACCCCAGGTTTATGGCAGATGAACCTATGAGGCTGGGTCACGGGCACATGGCAAATACTCAGCACAGCTTGGTTCTCATTGCCATAACCCAGGGACCCTGAGTTATGCCAACCCAGGCTGTCTGGCCTATGTGCACCTGTGACTCCTGTCAGCAGAGCAGCAATCCGAGACCTCTGGGATTCCCGGGCATGGGACAGGTGGGTGGGAGTGGCGGAACTGCCACTCTCATTTTCCTGTCTGGGGGAGCCCCAGGGAGGAGCAGAAAGAGCTCTCTGTCCCTGAAAGAGCTCTTTGACCAGTGTCGACCCCAAACTTACGTGCTCACCATCTGTGAAGCCAGCATGGCTTCTTCCCCTCGGTGTGACCTTGGAAAAGTGACTTGCCCTTCCTACACCTCTCGGTTCTGACGGGGCTGCTGGGGTAATGGTAGACCAGGGCCTGGCCCTGCCAGCTCCTTGTGTTGCCTTGTGGGGGAGGGGCTGTGACAAGTGGGGGTTCAGTGCCAGCCCCTTAATCAGAAGCCCTCTTTCTGCACAGTGACTGCCCTACCCAAGGTCAATGTCACAGCTGGCCTGGCACGTAGGCTCGAGGGGCAGGCTCGGTGCAGATGTCCTCACACCCACTCCTGTCCTACAGAGCAGTCCTGAGTCCCTGGGGCACAGGACTACACCCGGTTGGCCTGCACGGCCCCCTCGGCCGTGAGGCGGCAGCTTCTCCCCTCCGTCCCTCTCCATTCTCGGTTCCTGAAATACAAAGGGCAGCTGAGGACAGCGAGGACTCAGCCCACAGCCCTGGAGACTGTCTGTGCCCGCCCCTCACCAGGTCTATTTCGGGCCTCTTCATCCTTGCAGCAGTCCCCTGTCCTGCCCTCTGTGCTAGGATTCATGCCCGTTCTTCCCGTTGTGCCAGGAAGATCATCTTAGTGGACGTGGGACTGGTACCTCTCCCACAGTGCTCCCTTGCTCTTGTTTATTGGGGCAGCTGCGCCTCTCTCCCTAATCCCCTCGTTCTGTCGGCAGAACTGGGTTGTCTGCTGAGTGGCACTGTGGGTACTTTTCACTTGCCATGGATGCATGTGCCCTGCACACAGTGTGGCCACAATCGGAACATGGAGTCTTTTGCCATATGTGGCCTGGGGATGGGAGTTACTCTGAGTGGAGAAATAGTGGAACCCAATCAAGCCGGAAAGGGGCTCTCGGACCCTTGCCTCTTGGAACATGCTTTCCTGAGCCTCCTTTATCATGTGATGTTTAGAGAAGGGAGGCCCCTTGAGGAGCATCTGGGTCTCCTAATGGTCTCTGACCCTCTTGAAAGCCTCCTCCATGCAGAGCGGCAGCTTGTCACGGGTACCTGCAACCTTGTACACTAGGAGGCCTCCTCAAGCCGAAGGAAAACCAGAAGAAGGGAAGAGGGATGGAAGTACAGCAGCCAGTAGGGCTGAGCAGGAGGCTGCATTCATTGCTAAATGGAGGATCGTGAGGCCGGAAGTCCCAGAGGGACTCTTGCCTGCCTGGAGGGGTGGGCGGCCAGCCCCCACTTCACCCCACTCCAGCCCATCTCTGCTCCTGGTATCGGGTTCTTGCCCTGGCCCCACTGCCTTGAGAGTCATGGTATACCCTCCCACAGAGGTCCACTGAGCCCTGAACAAGGGAAGTTTGGTTCTCTCTCCAGGCCTGACCTCACACCTCACACACTCAGGTTCTCTGACCCATCAGACCCCTTCTAAATCAAGTACACAACAATGCAGGAGAGCAAACCTAGCAGGAGACTCCACGAAGGCCACATGGCAGAACCAAGAGGAACCAGGCACCCAACAGTAATAGGCAGGGGCTCCTGAGGGCACCTCCCATGTGAGTGACGTGTCAACCACAGGCGCGTCACCTGCCCCAGTCCAGTGCACCAGTCACTTAGAGATTAGCACAGAACCTCCCTCTTGACCTTGCACAGCTGCAGGGCCCATCCCTGGTTGTTACTGACTTGCTCAGGCAAATGGGAGGAGGGACTGGGCTACCTGCCTAGTCACAGGCACTGGTGACCAGAGCCTTCCTTACCTGCTCGCAGGAAATGACTCGGCATGCAGGTGAATCTCCCTGTCTAGGACGTTAGATCAGCCCCTTGTTCTAGACAGTAAATGTCAGTCCTACTGAAGGTGTCCACATTATCTCAGCCTCCGTGTTTCTCGGGGAACTTAGCCCTGTCGGAAAGAGGGAAGCCAGTGTCAACTAGGAGACTGCAGCATGGGGTAGGAAGTCAGGCTGGCACACGTCCTACCTACCTGTGAGGGGGGTGTCTCTGGGCTGACCTGCCTGTGTGTTGGACCCTGTCCTGTCACCACTGCCACACCCTTCTCTGGGCCTCTTAGGTACCTCTGACGGTAAAGCCCTCCTGATACCCCATCTTTGGAGTGCCCCCTGGACATTGGTGGTGGGTTGCTTGACATGTGGAGAAATAAACAGCTCAGTGTTATACAGCCAGGCTCCTCCCTCCTGTCAAGCATTGGTTTAACCTGCCCCATGCAGCCATCCCTGCTACCCAGCCTTAGCACCTCACCCTGGGAAAGGGCTCTCTGGGTGGAGACACGCGGAGGCCAAGAAGTCCCATACAGACAGCTTTTAGGATCCCTTGACCCTCTGCACTGCTGAGCTCCCTCCAGCCCATCCCAGCTCCTAGTGTGGCCCTCACACCTGGACAGGCAGTGGGGAGTCCTAGGCAGGTGGGTTTGGCCCCCATTGGCTAGACATCCACCAATAGGCACCGGATTCCCATTCAGGCCCCACCGTCCTTTTCTTGCATAGCCCAGGCTGGCCCTGGAGGGAGGAAAGGGAAGGAGGGGAGGAGCAGACAGATGCCCAGAACCCAGAATATTAATTGTTCCCCACGCGAGGCGCCTTTAATTCTCCCTCCTGAGCCGCGCTCCTTTGTACTTTTGTGGTTGCAGCTGTTTTAGCCACCGACACTGTTGTTTTAAAAGGCCTATTTTCACATAGAATGTTATCCAATTAGCAGAGCAATGTGTTGGCTTAAATAAACACTCGGGGGGAGCCGGCAGCCGGAGATGCGATGGCGGCTGGCGTTGGCAGGCAGAGCTCTGCTGTGATAAACAACCGCCACTTTAATTGTAGGGTCTCATGCTTCTCTCTTCTCTTTTCCACTTCTCCTCCATGGTGGGTGGATGCCCAGGGAGCGAGCGACAGGATGCATGGCCTGAGCTCACGCTAGCTAGTGATGCCATGTGGTGCAGCGGGCGTATCAGAGAGGTACGGGGTGGTGGACAGCCTCGGCAGCATGTGTGAAGCACACAACTGCATGGGTGTGCAGGGCAAGAATGGGATGTCAGTACAGCAGGGTCTGTGGGGATGGCCCCCAAGGAAACACCTCTTCCAACCAAGCAACGCCAAATGGGATCAGGGTGACCCATGACGTCAGCTGCCTTCCTGTTCCACATGTGGGCCCCTTAGCGCAGGTGACCCTGCCCCACAGCAGGAACTGGTGACATTGCCCTTTGGGAGTGGCAGAGCATGAGAGAACAGATGGTGTGGTGTGCATGCTGGGGATGGGGAGACAGCTGAGTCCTCTGGGCCCTGAGGTTCCCTGCAGGATTGCAGCCTCCGTTGATGGGTTGTTCTGTGTCTGCCAAGATGCTGCCAGAGCTGACCCAGGCATCCGGGTCTCACCCCCACATTTCGTTTGCATGAGTATTCATGCTGTATGCAAGATCACGCTGGCATGTGAACAGTGCTGCTCTGCCAGGTGTCTGTCACCACAGTCCATTGGTACAAATTCTAGCCACGCTTGCATTTCAGGGCAGGGACTCGGGCTCCGCCAGCACTGGTGGGCTAACAACCAGGGCTCAGGTGCTGCCCAGTTCACTGCCGAGGCATAAGCAGGATTACACTGTGCCATGCTGCCAATTCCAACCCTGCAGACCTTTGGGTACCGAGGCCTGCCAGGCACCTTGCAGACCCCAGCAAAGACTTGGCTTTCAGACCTGTTGGGTACAGTGTAAGTCAGAGGAAGACAGAAACCCGGCCATGAGGTGTGCATAGGACTAGGGAGCAGCCACTGTCTTGCTTAGGTCACCGGCTGCTCCTAGAACTCATGGGTCCTCACACTGAATTGAGAAAAGTGCAACATTGTGCTACTTGTAGCAGGTTACTGGACAGTGCAGGAGCATCCTGGTCAGCACTGCCTGTCACCTCTTTCCCTGACTATGTGACACCTGCCCTCCCTGCTTCACTCTTGCCCTGCGGTAGTGTTTGTCTTTTGAGTCAGGGCTGTGTCCTCAGAGGTTAAGTTGACTGGATTGAACTGATGGAATGACTGGGAAGTCATCTCTTTGTGTCATAGAGCCGGGTACAGTCTATAAGTGAGCCTGTGGCTGTTCGTCTTGGATGATCGCCCTCCTCAGTATGGTTTGAATAAGGCTAGTTCCCATAGGATCCCTGGAATGGAACTGTTTGAAAGGATTAGAAGGATTAGAGGTGTGGTCTTGTTGGAGGAAGTGTGTCGGAATGTAGCTCTCAGCTACTGCTCCTGTACCGTGCTTCCCCCGTGATGATAATGGTCTAAGCCTCTGAAACTGTAAGCCAGACCCTTTGAATGTTTCCCTTTGTAGAGTTGCCGTGGTCATGGTGTCCCTTTACAGCAACAAAACAGTGACTAAGACAGTGTCACTTCTCAGAGTGGACTGCAGAAGTCACCCCATGTTTCCCAAAGAGCTAGGACACGCTCCTGTCTAAGAGGCAACTTCTGGGCAGGCCAGAAGCTGCTGGCAAGGTTTGCTGACCCATCGTCATCATTCAGGCCACGAGGAGGCAATGCAAAGCACCATCGAGGCAGACTCTCCCCTGGACGTCACTACGCAGTGTTTCTTGCAAGCCTCATAGGACTTGGCCCCTCTGCCCCTGTGCTCAGTGTCTGGACACCTGCATGCACAAGGCCACCTCTTCCCCTTCCCTTCAGGTTTTGGGCACAGATATTTAGGGCAGGTTGGTGGTGTTAGTGTCTGCAGCCCTCTGACTTTGCCAGGGTTGGCACCCAAGGAGCAGGGGTACAGGACCAGGAGACTACTGACATCTAGTATCAGGTTCATCCTTGCCTCTGCCCACAGCTGGGAATCAGCCAATCCTCTGTAACCGCATGGGACTGGAGTCCTGTCAAGGGCACTAAATGGTTTTGGTTGCTGGAAGAAATTTGTTTTCAGGGAAGCTGGATAGAGGTCAAACACAGCACTGTACTGGCAGCGTTCTAGAACCTTCCATGGTCTTAAAAGATGGCCACCAGGTCCAGCTTCATTGCAGCCTGTATTGGTTCCCCCATTTTGCCTGAGCAGACTGTCTTCCAGGTGGGATCAGGATGAGGAGGCAGGAGGCCTTGGACCCGAGTGCTGAGACCTCAATCACAGGGCATCCCATACGGAGTGTGGTAGCTTGGGCTGGGGTAGATGCTCACAGCTTGGGATAGTAGCTGCCTGAGACAGAGCCCCGCCAATGGGAGTTAGTCCATTTGGGACAGGTCCACCCCACAGAGGTTCAAGTAAAGAGACTGACACCCCAGGAACTGAGGGACTAACTGTGAGCAGTGGTCTCTTTGGGATCAGATGGTGGGGGTACCATCAGCACACTCAGGATAGAGAGACTCTCAGGAAGAAGGGAGAGGCCCATGCTGTTGTCTGGAGGTTGGGGTGGGAAGGAATTCCCACCTCCCTCCTCTCATCTCCCAGAAGCCTCCCATCTGCATCCCCTCTGTAGAGATAGGGAGAGATAGCACTGACTGTGGCCCCGGGAAGAGGCTCCCAAAGTGTAGAGGATGGAGCTGAGGGTAGCCGGTGATGGCCACCAGGAGATGGCAGGGTTTGGCTCTTCTCTGGCGTTCCCTGTATCAACCCTGAGTCCCTTGAGTTATACTCTGGACCATAGGCTTCCCAGCATGCCAGCAGGTGGGTGTGACCATTCAGCAGGGACCCAAAGCCATGGGTGCGAGCTGCAGAGCCAGACCAAGTCCAGGTCATTATCAGGGGTGCAGTGACCCCAGCTGTCTCACTGTGTCTTTGTGTGCTGTGACAGGTGTGTAAGGCAGAGCCACACTGACCATCCCCCCAGTGTGGAGACATGTTCTCAAGACCCTCTGTGAAGGGGACTCTGGTTTACTGAGAGCAGTGTCCCAACTAAGGGAGGGTCAGGGTGTGTTGGGCACAGGGTGACAGAGCCCCTGCCCAGACTAGGCCACCGCTTCAATGCAAAGGAGATGAGACAGATAACAGGCCCCCGGTGTCCCTTGTCAAAGTGGAGACCAGTGACTGTCAGTGGAATAAGCAAGCTAGAGTCATTTCGGTTGGAGACCTGTGGAACCTGGGGCTTCCCTGGGCCACACCAAGAAGAATGTTGGTCCCAGGGGTGACAAAAAGCAGTCACAGGACTGCATGTTCCACAAGGGACAAGCCCTCAGGCTGTGTTGGCAAAAGTGAGTTCCCTGGGCCTAGCCTCTCTGGGGAGGTGGCGAGGTGGTTTCTCTGGGGCCAGGTATGGGGAGAAGCTGACAGCAGCCTGCATTCTTCCCACTTATGTGTCTAGAATCTTCCATGCATCTCAGGTGTGTCCTTGCCCCAGCTCAGAAGCCCCTCAAAAGTGGTCTGTTCCTCCCTTCTCACTCTGCCCCTAAGATGCCTCTGGCAGACAAGTGTCCATCACCTCCACAGGCAGTATGTGCTCTGCATTCCCAAGGCTGGCTTTAGCCTCCAGTCGCTGGTCTACCCCAACACCAGTCGGAGCTGGGAGGCTCTGCTATTTTTGGAGAACCCCATATTGTGTTCCAGAAAAAAACAAGAGCTTTCACATGCAGGTGCCGCTGTTCCCACTCTGGGTATAGCACAGGTCGTACCCAACCGCATTGCTGCGGGGCAGTGCTCGAAGCTGCAACTGGACGGCTCCCTGAATCTTCCCACCCCATCTTTGCTGCTGCCTCATCCAGATGTGACGAAGCCTAGGTTCAGAGACCTCAAGCAGCTTGAGCAACATCACACAGCTTGGAAGTGGTACAACAGGGATTTGAATTGAGGTAGCCTAGCTGCAGAGACACAGCCCCCACAGATCCGAGTATGGAAAGCCTTTCTGATGTGAGGAGCTGATAAAGTACCAGAGGGGGAGAAAGAGCTGTTAGCAGCTCCTCCAATGAACAGAAACACCACCAGGCCTTCTGGGGTACAAGAAAGAAGAAATAGATTGCAAAAAATTGAGAAAGAAAATGAAGGCTGGGTTGGGGCAGCTCTCATGGGCCTCCCTGCCAGGATCTCTTTCTACTTGCTAAGCGTGGTTGGAGTAGTCGCCAGATGCAGCCTTGGCTGCCCCAGACTGCCGTGCCCCCAGGATGCTGCTCCTCAGGGACACGCACCAGACTCCCTACCAGTTACTCTCTCTGTCTTGAGGGGCTGACTCCCCCAGTCCTGCGTCTCCCTGTCTGCCAGCTGAGCATTCTCGCTTCGGAGCTCAGAATGAGCCATTTCGGCTCGGGGGCCAGATGCATTTTTATATCTGCCTGGGAAAAAATGGCAGGGCTTCTGCTGGCAGTCAGGAGAGGCTTCTAAATTAAACTTTAAAAAACAAAGTGTGGGGTGCTGCACCTGGCCCTTCCTTCTCAAGAGTGCAGAGGACAGAGCGTGGAGGCCTTCCCTCTCTCCGTGTGGCCCTACACAAGTGTTTAACGCCTCTTCTCCCACCCCACCATCCGCAGCCCTCCTGTCCTTCCAGGTTCCGTTTGTCTTAAATGGACACTGGGTGCCGCTTTTACAACTTGGTCTAAGTCCTGCAGCCTTTCCAAGATGGGGCATGACCCAGCTGGGGCAGTGACCAGCCCAGGGCCGTGGCCTTATTTCCCACACCCTGCAGCGGACACAACAGAAGCGCACTGCCTGGCAGTTGCAGGGCCCCAGGCCATGCCGTGTGGGGTGATACTGGGTATGTGGTGGCTGGTAGACTCACCTCTCCACATGATACCATGCCTGTGTCTGACAGTAGTCCTCCTGTGTGAGCTGGTTCCTTCAACCACTGTTTTCCAGCACAGTCACCTCCCAAAGTGCCCAAAGTCAGGCCCCGACACATCCTCTAGGGAAGCTTTCCAACCACAGCAGTCACATCACGGGCAAGGGACAGTGGCTGGTTCCAGGCCTCACTGTGCTGGTTAATGCGTTCTTCCACATGTCAGTGCGGTGAGAGAAGCAGGCACAGAGTCTGGTCCAGAGTCACCGTCTCCAACGGTTAGCCCAGGTGCTCTACAGCCCCTCCCAGGAGCCCCGAGAGCATCCTCTACACCTTAGAAAGCTGAAAAGGGAATTTGAGCACAGGAGATGGGTACCCACGCTGTGTCCCCACATATCCGCCAGGGCCCCACACCCAGGTGTGTTCACCCTTCTGCTTGATGATGCTGAGCCCAGAAGGTTCCCTTGCGTTGCCTAAGTGCGTGAAGAAAAGGAAACACAGGCCCTGCCTCACTCCAGACGTGGTGACTCTGGAGTTCAAAGACTCTTGGCCTCTGAAGTCCTGTGTTAGTGACATGGGTGTTTCTGGAAGAATTGGAGGCTACTCCTGCACAGGGTCCCTCAGCCTCGCAGCCAGCCATGTTTACAGAGGGCTTCAGTCTGTGCTGTCTGGTGATCGTGTGAATGCCCAGGGCAGCCACATCCAGAAAAGCAGAAGTGGTTTTGAGGTCTCCATGAGCTGGGATAAGAATTGGGGGACTTGAGGAGCGACAACCAGGGTGCTTGTTTCATTTGAGATAGTGATAGAATGTTCTAGAATCCACATGCCAATGCTTGCATATGAATACGTAGACCATGTATTGATTGTATCGCAGTTTAGTATTTGAAAGGCAGAGGGAGGGGGCAGGGAGCTAGGCAGAGCAAGGAGGAAGAAGCTGTTTGAGGCCCGTGCTGCTGAACTGGGCATGGGAGCCCATGGTGGAAGGGACAGGGGACCAGTAAGGAGACAGCGAAACAGGCAGGACAGATTCAAGGAAGAAATAGGGGACAGGCACAGGGCCAGCAAAAGAAAGTGGCATCGAGTAGCCCTGAGGGACTGTCCTCTGATGACCCTGAGAGTCGTTGGAGTCACCCTCCACAGATAAGATGGCGCAAGGGCAGCGGATGACCCGCCTGTCCCGGGGGTGGATGTGTTGACTTCTCACTGCTTGTAACTCTTTGCCTTGCATCACAACTTACTAATTAGGTAGTTGTGCCAACAGCATCCCAGTATCTTGCCAGACGCCCACAGTCCCAGGTCTGGAGGGAGACCCTGGAACCTACAGCTCACAGACTGCTCTCTCTTGTCCCTTCCAGAAAGCCTTCAATGCGCTCTGCCACAGCACCCACTTGTATGGCCGGAGGCTGGTCCTGGAGTGGGCAGACTCGGAGGTGACCCTGCAAGCCCTGCGGAGAAAGACGGCCAGACACTTCCAAGGTAGGAGTGGCCTGGCTCTTGCCTGACTGATCTGGGGCTCTGGGATTGGAAGCTGGGACAGGGACGGTCTGGAGAGCTGCCCTCACTTGTGCACAACCCCCAGGCCTCTGTGACTAAACCCTCTTGTCTCAGGACAGCCATATACACAGCTACCTTGTCTTGCATGCAGGTAGGGCAGTGGGGCCAGGCAAGAAAGAAGGGCAAGGCAATTGTCGTCTCTATTCATGTTACGGCCCTCAATTCAGGTTCCACATTGTTCCCTCAAGCCCAGGAATGCCGGCAATAGATCCCAGAGACTGGTCCTGAACCACGGGGTTACCAATATGCCTTTCTGAAGGGCTGCCCACTTCCTGCCTGAGCTCTGTGCTCCCAGAGCTGACTCATCCAGGTGACACTTTGTGGCCTTGGAGACTATTGAACTGATGACCAGGAACTCCTAAAGCCTACTGTTCTCATTCTTGGGACACCTTGGTGACTAAGCAAGGCCGTGGGCACAGGTAAAAGGCCTAGCCACTTCCCTTCATGGGAAAGTCCCCAAAGTTGAGAAACGAGGTCCATTGTACCTGATGCTAAGGGACAGAGGGAATTGGGGGGAGCTAGAGTCTGTGGAGCTGTAGTCAGTGGGCCTCGTCTCTAATAGGGTGTGCACCCCTCACTAGGATGTCAAGGCTTGAACTTGAAGCCCACTTCCTTAACAGCGCCCTCACGAGGTCCCCAGGAAGCAGAGCACAGCAGTTGCTGTTGTCTGCTGGCCTGAGGTCTGTTGGTTTCATGAGTCTCCCAACCGGGAACACGTTCCTCCTCCCACTTACTGGCAAAGCCAGGGTTCTGGGTTAGGCTGGAACATCCCTTTCTGCAGTAACATTGATGCTGTGATCAAGAGGCAGGCAGTTTCTTCCTACCTGGTTGTCCCAGCATCAGGACCTCAGGTATCCTCCTAGCTAGTAGACTCAAGAGACCACTGTTGTCCCCTGAAAGTGTTTGCTGTGAGCTCTGTGTCTATAGAGCTGGGATCAGGAGCCATCTGTCCCTTTTCCTTGCCAAGGATAGTCACAGGGCCATAAAGGGACGTTGTCCTGGGGGCTTAAAGCAGTCCAGCAAGATTGTTTCTGGCCAGTGCTAAAAAACCACAGAGTCAGCACGGGACCACTGACTGCAGCAGACCAAAGCCCTGGAACATAGACCCTGGCCTTCCATTGGTCTTCTATCCAGAGCCATGCCACCTGCCCACCACACTTGCTAGAGCAGTGGTTCTCAGCCTTCCTAACACTGCGCCCTTTTGATACAGTTCCTCATGGGGGATGCCCAACCATAAAATTATTTTCATTGCGATTTCATAACTAATTTTGCTACTGTTACAAATTGTAATGCAAACATCTTATATCTAGAATATCTGATATGTGACCCCTGGGAAAGGGTCGTTCAACCTTCTAAAGGGGTTGCAGCCCATAGGTTGAGAACCTCTGCCCTACAGGGTTCATTGTTCCCCCAGCTAAAGGTGGGGCCTCGGGCCCTCACCCATGCCGTTCCACATTAATCTAGTAGGTTTCTCTCTGCTGTTGCTTGTGCTGTTGGTGGTGTGGGGACCCGTTCAGAGGGCTGCTGCTGCTTCGTGCAGCTCTTCCCTCATTCTGTCATCGCCTGTCTGCTGCTCCTCTGTGCCTCTGCCCCGTACATTCTTGCTGTATGCCTTCTGATATTTTGGCCAGGCCCAGCCGCCTCCCCCCACCCCCACCCCCCACGATAACTGTGGTGTGCTGTGTGCTTGTATCGGGACTGGTTGGTTTCTGTCTGGTACCCCTGTTTAGTTCAGGCTCTGAGAAGCACCGGGCTTTCCATCCAGGGCCGAGAGCATTCCAACCCAAGCCAATGCAGAGCTGGAGAAGCGGGGGGGTTGCACACTCAGTGGCAGGCTCACAACTCAATAAGATCCCAAGTCCTGATGGGCAGACAGAACCTGTCTGCATCGACAGGCATCGACAGGCCCAAATGCACCCGTCGGCAAATGTTTATGGAAGGCGCTCTCCCGGGACCGAGGCAGGGGCCTGCCTCCCCTGTGGTCACCCCACCACCCAGCCCAGGCCTGCAAGAGTGCGGGCTCAGCACTTTTGCTCTGCATGGGCAGAAGCCCCTTCAATAAATTGAGCTCTGAAGACAGCATCCTCTCCTTCCAGGTGAGAGGATGAAGCAGAAGCCAGGCCTTGGTTCTGCGCAGAGCCATGGAGCCCCAGTAGGCAGGTCTAGCAATTAAACTGACGGAGATGTGTCTGCCTCTCCAGCAGATCCGAGGTGGCCGCAAGCACTGAGGCCTCCAAGCATGGCTGTGACTTACATCAGGTATTGCCCTGCAGGCCCTGGGGCAGGTGCAAGGCTGCGAGGTGTGCAGATGCTCTGGAAACAGTGTGCCGTCCACCCTCCACCTTGTCCTGCACGTGTGCACAGCAGCCAGAGTCCTCAGAACAGGGCTGCCGGCCTCAGTGCTGCCCGGGCCTCCTTTCTCCTCTGCCCTTTACCCTGCCGCGAAAAATACCGGCTCATTTGTGTCAGACTCTGCATTGTTTTGAGCATCCAGGGTCCAGGACAGAGCTGGGCACGAGTCCCACTTGCCCTTGGGCTCTGCCAGGAAGGCACTCAGACCTCAGGTGGAAGCCTTGAAGTACTGGCCACCACAAAGGCTCCCTGAGGGCTGCAGGCCATGCCATCAAAGGCAAAGCTCAGGAACAAGCTTGCTCATGACGCCACGGCCTGAGCCATTCTCAGGGCTAGTGATGGGTAGCCAGAGCCGCTACACTGGCGCTTCCAGTGCAGCTCCTGCCCTGTGCAGCTCCTGCCCACAGCCCCGCTGCTGACATGGAAGGGATGGTGAGGACACGCAGTCCTGGGGACTGTAGCTCAGGCTCCCTGACATAGCTCCCGTTGCCATCCCTGTGCGTCTTTTCTGCTAGGCCTTGCCGGGACCCAGACATAGTCTTTCGTGTGCTCAGTCGTGCAGAATTCAGGGAGGTAGATGCTGTCATTGACTCATTTAGCAGACCAGAAATCTGAGGCTTAGACAGCACAGGTAACTTATTAATGGTCACCCAGCTACCCGTAGCGCAACACAAACCTAGGTTTTCAGCCATTCTTCTGACCAAGCCTTTGCATTGACTGATCGGGTCAGCACCCTTATGCTAGACTCAGTGTGTGTGTGTGTGTGTGTGTGTGTGTGTGTGTATGCGCGCGCGCGTGTTCTGCTATCCACTCTGTGGTCTCTGGTGAGTATTGGCCTTAGCTTTGCCATTTGTACAGTAGGCATCGGGGCCTGTGGCTACAAGGAGACAGCAATGGCTCCTTCTTGCCACTCTTCCAGGCCCAGGCTAGTGCACTGAGGGAGATGTGACTGGGTAGAGTGAGAGCCTGGTGCTCCTGAGTCTCCAGCCAGGGCACACACAGCCTGGCACATGGGAGGAAGGGCCCAGGCTCAGCCCACCACAGGCTTTTTACTTACTGGTGTTCAAAGGAGGTTTGTTTTAAACCCCACTCCCCTGTCTGTCCTGTGGGACATTCCTCATGCCGTCATCTGTCCCTGGGTGACGGCAGGACACTGCAATGACCCTTGCTAGCTGGTACTTGGGAGGCACCTGGCAAGTCACTGGACCTAACTGGGAAAAAGGCAGGCAGGTACCTTGCGGGAAGGGAGGCTCTACTTTCACACCCTTCCCTCCCCCCCTCTCACACACACACACACACACACACACACACACACGCACGCACGCACGCACGCACGCACGCACGCTCCTGGACTATCCCAGTCTGGTCCTCTCCCTTGCTCTCTGCCTCCCAGCCCCTCCCTCCCTGGTCAGAAATCCGATTTCTGGTCTCCAGCCCCTGGCCCTGTGGTAGGTGAAGTGTTGTTCTTCTCTGCCTGCCGCGTGGGGTGTGAAAGGAGAGCACAAGGGGGGCCAAAGGAGAAAGTCTGCCTCTGGCTGCGTCCCTTTCTTCCTAAGCTACAGACCAGCAGGGTTGCGGCATCTCAAAGCTTTCAGGGTTTGGCAGGCCACGGTCCCCACGAGCACGGGCGACAGAATAAAATGGCTGCCCAGCCCTGCCTTCACCACTCTCGGCCAGGGAGGCCTGGCACATGGGCTTTTCTTTGGCTGGGAGCGTGGCTCAACTTCCTTCTGTTGTCTTAGTCCAGCTGGGGAGGCCTGATGGGTTGTGGTTAGTGTGGTTAGCGGCCGCAACTTTCACCTCCAGAGCAGGAACGCAGGCGTGAGCAGCATGGCAAATGGCTGGTGATGCATTCCCTCCACCCGCCCCACCCCACCCCTGCCTTATACCCTGCCCACTGGGCCTGGCGACGCTGGGCAGAACAGAATATAGATAGAAAGTACACATAGTAAGAGCCCTTGGACACAGATGGGGATAGTCCTGGCCAGTCAGCCGCTGGCTTGACTCTGAGCCAAGCCTCACGGGGCAGCCCCCTGACCCTGACCCTGTCCCAGCAGTCCACTCCAGCACCAGGCCTCCATCCAGACATGCAGCATTCCTTGCTACTTTTTCTCTCGGTGCCTTAACCCTCCCCCACCCCCATGTGTCCTCACCACAGCTGTGTCCTTTTCCCCACAAGCTTAATCCTCCAGGAGCAGCAGCTCCCCCTGTGCGCTAACTCACCTTGCATGGGGCATAAAGCTGGCTTCGTTAACTGTTCAGAGTAGATGAACGAACCCTAATAAACCAGTTATGGGTGTGGCTGATGTTACCTGAACACCTAGCATGTTCCGGGCCCCAGGTGGTGCTAATTGCGGCCTCCTCCATATTAGGCATAGGCACCCGGGCTCAGCACAGCCAGCCAGTGACCCCCACTCGGAGTTATTAGACTTGAAACATGAAGACAAGGGCCGTTTGGAGCGTGATATTCTCACTTTGTTCCTCGGGCCCTGTGCATCTGCAGAAACATGGCCCTGTGAATTCTTTCTAAAGATGAGCTCGGCCTCAGGGAAGCCAGAGAGAGCTTTGTCGAAGGCCTTTGTGCAGCAGCAGCACTGAGCAGTTTTGCACACAGTTTAAAAGCCCAGTGGCACTTTAGCCTGACACACTCAGTGAGAGAGTCAGTTCCCACGTTAGAGGTGCAGACGGGCACAGAGAGGTCTGGTCGCTTTGCTAAAAGCACACAGCTCTGGACCCTTACAGAGTGAATACCGTTTCCTTCCACCCTGTATTCCCCACAGTTCCCCAATTCTCCATGCACACACATCCTAGCAACCTCAGCATAAGGTTTTCTAGGGGAAGGCATGTGGCTTCGTCTCTCGCCTCATTCCCTCACAGGGGTGGTGTTTGAATGGGAGGGACAGGCGATTACCAGAAACTAGAAGGATCGAAGTGCTGGCAGTTCTCTGAGGAAAATTAGTATGGATGGTACAGCATACCTCAAGGGAAGGGGATGCATCTAATGTGGCGGCTAGAGAAAGTCTTCCCACAGAGTCAGCATTCCTGTGTGATTGCAAGGGACCAGCCAGCCAAAGACTTAGGGGAGAAACATCCCAAGCCCAGGGAGCCACAGGTGCAAAGGCCCTGAGACAGAAGTATGTTCGGTGCTGGAGCTCCAGGGTAGACAGGGGAGGCAGGAGTCTGGCCAGCCACGGCAGGAAGCCTGGCTTCCCCTCTTGTTGCCTGGGAAGCCCTGGAAGACTGGAGGGGAAGGCGAACGTCAGACCAAGCTCATCAGACTATCGCTGCTGCTGTGTAGGATTGCAGTGGTTAGTGCTGAAACCTGGGCTGAGGAGCACAGCGTGATCATCCAGAGATGGTGGTGAAGGCCACAGCCAAAGGCTGCAGGGAGGAAAGTGGCCTGGAGAAGGGAGAGCTGGCTAGAAGTCGAGGGTGGCACCTCGGCCGTGAGCAGACCTGAGAGGCCAAGTGCAGGTGCAGAGTCAGGAAGCCGTTTGTCTGACGTCAGCCAGGATGTCCAAAGGATATCATCACTTAGATGGACGGGTTCAGAGCTCAGGGGCTCAGACTGAGTTGTGATATAAATTTGAAGCTATCAGCATACAGATGATATTTAAAGCCTGCCACTGTTCCCACAAACCCCCGTTCCACACCTCCATCATCAGCAGAATGGCATGCTTTCAGAAGACCAGGGACCACGAGAGCCCGTTATCCCCCATCAGCCCCTGCAAATGGGCCTCCTTGATCTTAGCCGTGAAGACATAATCATCAGGCTTTCAAATCACAGGCGCAAAGTTCAAGCAAGTATGTGAAGTCACAGAATTTATTATTCAAAATATCCCCTGGTCGCGCTTCCTTCAGCTCCCTGGAGATGGGGGTTTTGTGTAAGCTCCACATCTCAGCCCCTCATCTGGGCCCCTCTCACTCCTCGTAAGACCTGGATGTGCCAGCCCTTCCTCTGGATACCCCAGACTGTCAGTGAGGGTCCCAGGAGGGCTTTCATCCTGGCACCTGGTTGCACGGAGGGCTCGTGCCAGGAGGGCTCAGGCGCCACAAAGACACACTCTCGCTCACCTCCATTGCCACAGCTGGTGACGTGAATGGAGACCAAGACCCACGAAGTGGGACCATGTGGTCCAGGCAGCCCCTGGCCAGGATGCAGATGGATGGGGATGTGGAGGGGCCTCCAGACAGCAGCCTCATCTCCCAGTGAAGATGCACTTGGACCAGCTGGGGCAGGTGTTACCCAACCACACCCCCTGCTTCCCTCTCAACCCACACACACCCGAGCCTCCCACTCCAAGCGCTTTGACAATATCCTGCACACTCTGCCACCCTCCCCTGGGAGCGGCTGTCCGTGCGAGGAAGGGACCTGCTCCCAATCCCACTAAATTGTTATTGACTTGTGTTCTGTGCGTTCTGCAAACATTTCACTCAGCCGTCGCCAGCAAGCCCACGAATCCCTGCTAGGGCTAACGGGGAAGCCAGCTGTGCCGGGCCATCTCGCCCGCTCCTTCTCATCGATCACAGAATTAAACTGACGGGAGCGCTGCGGGGCGGTGTGGGAGAGGCAGGGCCCGGCCACCATCCTGGGCGGGGCTGGAGGCCCAGGAACCAGAGAGTACAGGCTGCCCAGCGTACCTGACATGCAGCCTGGCCCAACCAGAGGAAGTCGGGAAAGCCACTTCCGAGGCTGCCTCGAGTGCCAGTGATAGGCAGCGAGGAGCCCATAGACCAGAGGCCACCAGCTGAGCCACTGGTGCCTGGCCCGTGACGTGTGAACACAAAACAGTATTGGATTCATCATTGTTTGGCCACTGGAAGATCTGACCTGGAAATCAGGTCTGGCCGCCCTGGTCCCACGTCCCACAGACCTGCAGAGCTACTATGAATTTACGTGACCCGTGCACTCCCTGTTGACCCTGTCGTCCAATGTGACTCCGTTTGACTCCTTCCTGTCGCCAAGCAGGGCCGCCGGAGCCTCCTGCCGGCCTCCCTCCTCCTGTGCTTGCTCTCTCTGCAGCAAGTCTCCCTGCCTCGACACCTGCTGCTCTCCCAGGCTGCACAGGGTTCCCGCTCACACAGACCAAGCAAGCACAGAGGACCCCAGGCCATCATGTACCCCTTCTCCTTGAGGTGGGTCTTTTAGGCTTTGGGTTAGCATCTGCATGAATGCTGCCCCGCTGCTGGCTCTGCTCTCACTCAGAGGGTGACCCACGGCAGGGCAAGTGTTCATGGGTACCAGAGTGAGAGCTCAGCCCCTTCCTTGTGGAGATTCTACCCAGAGGACTTCCCCCAAGCCCAGGGAGCATACATCCAACTTGTGGGATTCCTAGAAAAGTCCACAATCAGCCTGCCGCAGCTAAGCAAGCCCCCAGCTGCCTAGAACCTGTGTCCCAGCTTTCCCATGGCCCCCCAGACCCCCTGGTTGCCAGGTGCTAGCCATCATAAACACTTGATAGTACGTTTAACACTTCCTGTCCACCTTGGCCTCTGCCTTCAGGCGCCTGAGTGTTCATCCCTGTGTTAGCCACAGTCTTGAAGGTCTTGTGACTAGTCATATTTTTGCATTTTGAAATGGGATCTCTCCATTGTGCAGGCTGGCTTCACACCACCAGGCTCAGGCCATCTTCCTGTGCCAGCCTCTCTGGTGCTGGGGTTCCAGGCATGGCCATCAACTTGGGAACTATGTTCCTAATCAGCTCTGTCTTCATTTAGTAACTGAGCCCAGACAGGGGAAGCGCCTGGCCTGCTGCCTCCAGCCAGAGCGGCGAGGTCTGTTCCTGGCCTGCTGACTTCCCATCCTGGGCTGTCGCTGTCTTGTCTCTTCTTCCTTCGCAGGCCCTTCCAGCATCCTTTCTCCCTGTCAGCCATGCTCTCGTCCCCAGCCTGCCTGCCCCTGCCTCTCCTCCCAGGAAGCGCTTTCTCTTGTCCTCCCACAGGCCCTCCACCCGCGCCTTCCACACAGGCGACATTGCCAGCCAGGGAAGGGAGAGATGCGGGCTGGCATTCTGTCAAGGAATTAATTGAAAAATAAAACCATTAGGTGGGAACTGGAGAAATGCAGAAGTGGTGTTTGGAGGCTGGGGGGAGGGGGCAGGACTGGGGGGCTGCTGGGGGCCGGCCGAGCTTTTCGTCAGGTTCATTTCTCGGTATTGATGTTTGGTGACAGTCACTTGTTGTTTATCTTCAGGAGCAGCTGCGCCGTGGAAGGAAAATGCACGGCTTGTTTCGTTTATTTATTTCACACCTTCCCCGGGTTCTGCTTTGTGTTTGTTTGGTGAGGACCCACTGAGGCTTCCGATGTGGGGAAGTGGGGTTTCCACAGCTGTTCCTGCCAGGCAAGCCGGCACTCTGTGTGGAGGCAGGCCAATGGGGGGCTGGGTGGCGGCGAAGACGCAAGGGCCAGCTTGTCCTATGGGGGAGGGGGTTCCAGCCCCAATCCCTGGCCGTGAACTCGAGCCAGACCCACGGCAAGGTGCACCCTTTGACTCCTTCATCCTCACAGCTGCCCCAGGAGGTGGCAGAGAACAGTGACTGGCTCAGCGTGACTTGGCTGCTGATGGCAGCGTCTGTTGGTCTGGGGTCCTGGAGTTGTGGTTACTGCCTGGCCCCTTTGTCCCAGGCCTCCAGCACTTCCCTGGACAATTCGTTTCGTTCGTTTGTTTGTTTGTTTGTTTGTTTTAAGATCGATTTATTATGTATACAGTGTTCTGTCTGCATGTTTGCCTGCAGGCCATTAGAGGGGACCAGATCTCTTTACAGATGGCTATGAGCCACCATGTGGGTGCTGGGAATTGAACTCAGGACCTCTGTAAGAACAGCCAGTGCTCTTAGCCACTGAGCCACCTCTCCAGCCCAACGACTTGTTTTCTAACCTTCAGTTGAAGGAATGGCTGGTTGTTCCCCAAGCCCTGGGCTCCTCTTACTGACTCTGCAGGTGGCAGATGGTCACTCACACTGGGCCAAGCCGAGAGTCACCAGAAGCAGAAGTCGCAGTCACTTCCTCAGGGAGGCCAGGCCTCTGTGGGGGCTGGTTCCCTGTGGTGGGAACTCTGAAGGCTTACACTGCCTCCTCTACCTCCCTAGAAGTCTGAATGTGAGCAGAATGGCACATTCACAAGGGTTCCCTAAGTGTGCTTAGTGCCAGCGAGCAAAAGGAGCACCCATGGGCTCCAAGGGCTATGGAGGTGAGGGTTGCATGTCACAAACAGCCCAGTGCACCTAGAGGCAGAGTGTGGAGCAGGAGACCTGGTGACTAAAGGAAGGACCCCAGGCAAGAAGATGGTCCCTGCATCTGGGTGCTCGAGAGAGCAGCTCTTTAGAAAGGGGACAAAGGCCTGGACGAGGTAGAGACCTCTGTCTGGTGCTGTGCACCGAGGGTAGGGGCAATGGGTGCCATGTCCCAAGGCCTCCTGCCCGAGGGCGGTTAGTGGGCAGTGTTCACAGGCCCCACCCAGGAGTCAGCTGGATTGTTTGTGACTCCAAAAGCAAGTGTTGACCAGGTCTCTGGTGTGAGAGAAGTCGGGGGAAAACTTTATGGAAGACGTTCTTGGCCTCATAAGTCCTTCAGAAAGTCTGGCCCTCCTGCCATAGCCTGATCCCTTTGACCCTGCTGTTCCCTGGCCATCTTCAGCCATTCAGTCGCTCATCAGACATTTACTGAGGGCTGCCAGGTACCAGGACAGTCCCAGCAAGAGAGACGAGTTGCAGGGAAGCTTCACCACAGATGTGAGACCCAAGTGCTCCAGTAGAGAGCGCATTCCAGACAGGTCATGGCAGTGCAAAGTCCCTGGGGTAAGAGGAATGGGCACCGGGCTCGGGAAATGACCCGGCTCCTGTGAACTATTTGCCAGCTTCGGCCTCCCCCAGGAACAGGGCACAGCAGAGGTGCTGCAGACTGGTAGGTGGGCTCTGGCTTTGGTTTGCCCATTGGCTTGACCATCTCTCTGGTGGCCTCGAAGGTCACAGCGGGAGGAGCATCAGACACAGGCTGGGGACCTGCTTTGTTGTTGTCTATTTCCAGCCCTATTACCTGCCCACGATTCAATTTCCTGAGGCCATTGTGCAGCCGGGATGAGGCACAGAGTGAAGAGAGGACACGGCGGGGAGCCCGGCCGCCTCCTCCCCTCTCTGCAGCTGGCCATGATGGGCATAGCTGCCAGACCTTGGCTCCCAGCCAGTGCCCCCACCCCCGCCCCACCAAGTCCTCTCCCCACAGCACAGCCTCCACCCCAGCCCGGGGCTCCTGCGTTCATGCGTCTCCCACTTGGATGCCTCACGGGAGCCCCAGCTGGGGACAGTGTCCCAAACAGAAGGGCCTGCTGCACAGTGGGAAAGGGGGGCACAGGCCATGGCCAGGGAAGTGTGGGGAGCCAGGGCAAGAGAGGTCAGGGCATAGGCTCTGCAGGCCTGAGGGTGATTCAGAATGCAGCGAGGCATCTACAGAGGGATGCTCATGGGCATGGGTCTCCTCAAGGGCAGCAGCTCATGTGTGCAGGATCCCCTAGGGCAAGGCAAAGTTGACAGGGAGGGTTGGAGGTGGCTGGGTCAGAGGACCACCATGGAGGAGGAGGTGGGCAGGGTCCATATCCTCATAAGCATGGGAAGAATGAGATGAGGAGAGGGAACTCCAGGACCATCCCCACACCCCAGAAGGAGCCAGGCATGGCACCATCATTTGCTGCCATGTACAGGTGTGAAGTAAAGGGTCAGGGTGGGTGTGCGAGGTGGGTGTGCAGGAATATGGGTGGGGGGGGGGGGGCTTTACACAAGGAGTTGGAGTCTCCTGAAGGCAGGGATTTGGGTGGGCAGCCTCTTTATAAGTTAGGCCTTCACTAGTGAATGGATGGTCAGGCTGGCAGAGGGACAGCCTCCCCGTTTCCTCATCTGCGGGGTTGTTGAAGACCCAGGTGTCATAGCGTACAGCGGGTACTCAGTCAGCACACAGAGAAGCTCAGTGTCTCAGTCCCCGTACCCCTTCCTCATAGAAAACTTGTCTGCACTCATCAAAGCCCAAATCAAATAACCCCTCTCCTGCAAGGCCACCCTCACTGTTATGGTCCCCACGCCTCTCTAGATTCCTTGGGCACTGCAGCCACGCACCTAACATTGGCTGATCTGCTTACAGCCACTCAAGCATACCCTGGGGGCCCATGGCTGCCACAGAAATGGAGCTGGCTCCTGCTTCTCTGCCCAGCTGTTGCCGGAGTTGGCTAGGCCTCTGGCTGGCAGGAAGGAAGCAACTCTCAGGTGGCCACTGGCTCCCTAAAGTGGGTCCTTTGCTCTGTGGCAAGGATGGGAGAGGCGCAGAGGTGACCAGCAGCAGGGGAGTCCAGAGAGAGGCGCCCGGCTGAAACTGGGCTAACCAGGGCCTGTGTGTTCTCTCGTCCTCCGATTCCCCATTCGCTCTCCTTACGCCCACCCCACACCTCTGCCCCCCTCACTGCTTAACCCTCTCTGGGTCTTTTCTCCTCTCTGCCATCTGCCACAGAGCCCCCTAAGAAAAAGCGATCTGCAGTGTTGGATGGGATCCTGGAGCAGCTGGAAGATGGGGACAACGACGATGACAACGAGCAAGCTCTTCAGCTGTGAGCACCTGCACGGGGTAGCCCACGTGAGGCGGCTCCTCTCAGGGGCACAGACCCGACATCCTCCTCTCCTTGTCCCCGAGGAGCAGAGACTCTGGGTGGATGACAGTGCACAGCCAGTGTAGAGCCCGTGGGAGGAGTAAGCCGCTGTCTGGGCGGGGACTCGCACCTCAGCCCTGCTCACCAGCCACCCCGCCACACCCAGCCAGGCTCCTGCCGCCATCTCCCGCTCTGCCGGACACAGCTGCGGACGCCACCTCAGTCAGACCAGAGCCCTTCCCAGACCTGGAGCGTCACATTCCAAGCCCTGATGCCAGGTTCGAAGGCTGGACTGGGCGTTCCATCACCATTGCCTCTCAAGGTGGAGGCCTTGGGAGCCCTGTCCAAGCCTCGCCCTGGGCCAATTCACCAACTGCAGAAGAGGACATGGCATCAAGCAGGGAGCGGGGCCACAGCCCTTCACCCACTGTCCAGCCTCAGCTCCACCACCCCTAGCGTGCAGCTTAAGACCCACGTCATTTTGAGCTCCGGTGGTGTCTGCTCACTGCAGGCGACGGGCTGGCATGGTGGTCTCAGCTAGCCACACCATGTTCAGCCATCCAACCCAGGAAGACCTGAGAAGACTCCTCCCACTTCTGAGCCATTGTCACCTGGACTGTGGGTGCTGGACAGGACTCAACAGGGGTGCCAGGCCTTCGGACTTTTTTGGGAGAATCTTAGCCTGTGTGGGTTTTTTGGGGGTGGGGATGAGGTCCCGCTTTTCATAGTGGCCCATACCAAAGCTGGGACCACACCCTGTGGGTGGGGCCGGCACTTTGTTACAGTCCAAGGGCGCTGAGAGTTAGGCAATAAAAATCAGAACATGGAGTGGCTCAGCTCCCTCTACCGCATTTCAGATATCACCCTACACCAGCCTCCACCTGCACAGAGGGGTCAGGTCGCTCGCTGCCATGCCAAGGCTGAGCCGTCAGGAACCATGGAAAACAGGATGGGAAGTTTCCCTGCCCTACCAAGGTGTGCCCACATGTCACAGAGAGCCTGGGGCAAAAAGTTGCGGTCTGTCACCAGCATAAATTTCCCTGGATGACACAGGAGCAGCTGGACTCTCCCCAAAACAGGGTCCACAGGGCACCTATGCTTGGCCAGCCTGGCCCCTGCGACAGTGACCCTCTAAGCTCTAGAGTTCAGCAGGCAACTTCTGAGTCCTCTGGCCTCCTGAATTCAGGTCCCCAGCACCTATGCAACAGCCAGACAAGGTGGTGTGTACCTGTAATCCTTGATTTTACGGGGTAGAGAGACAGACAGGTTCTCAGGGCTCAGTGGACAACCAGCCTAGCCAATCAGTGAGCTCCAGGTTGAGTAAGAATCTGAGCCAGAAATTTACAAATAATAATAATAAAATAGTGGAAAGCAGCTGAGGAAGACATGGCGACCCTCTGACCTCCACGTGTGCCCCTCCCCACCCCCATCCACACACATACATAAATAACCCGTGGGAGGCCAGTGCCCAGCACAGCTGGGGAGCCTAGAAGAGGGTAGAGCAAGCCTGGGGCCTCACTGAGCCTCACCAGACAGGGGCCTGGAGGATGTGGTTTCCAGCCAGCAGGTCAGGGGCAGGAGACTAGACCCATCACCCAGGAAGGCTTTGGTGGTTGGGACATGAATACCCTTCCAAGAACCCAGATGGGAAGGGAAATCAGGAAACAGAGTAGAGTCTGAGCCAGTATGGAGTCCTGAGATAGAGAACGCCACTGCCCTGAGTGTAGGTTCCAACACAAGCACCCTGCCTCTGGAAGGGTGCCAGCATGCTGTCACGCTCCATAAGGGACAGACAGATATACCAGAACAGCTGTCTTATAGTGGATGGGGAAATGCCAGAGGTTGGAGGTAAGAGTCCGCGATACCTGACCTTCATTCTTGCATTCATTCCTCAAACCCATGCTGGACCTGGACCTGAGGACAAACCCGGGTGCCTCTGTCCTTCTTGAGACATGGCAGTCCTTGCTGGATGGACTCCGGAGGCTGCCCCCGGTCTTGAGATGCACACACGTTTCAGCAGTTAAGAGAGTGTGCAGTTTTTCCGGAAGACCCAGGTTCGATTCCCACCTGCGCAGTGAGCCACACTCAAAACTGCCTGCAGCTCCAGCCCCAAAGGATCCGGTGCCCTCTTCTGGATTCCACATGCACTCGTACTCAGGTGGCACACAAAAGGAGACCAAGATGAGCATCAGTAAAAAGTATCAGGCGCCAGACAGCCCTTCCCCCATGTGTCCCCTCACCTCCGCCACCCCGCCCCGCTGTCCTAGGGCAGGGGATCCACCCTCCTCACAGTCCACAGCTTCCACTGCCGCTCAGGGTGGCTGGGGCAGGATCAGCTGGGGCTGTGCACTCGGGCTTTGCCCAACAGAGCCGAGCTCGGGCTCAACATCTAATTCAATTTGTTCTGCCGAGATTGAAATATGAAATGGTTGCCAGTCAAAACGTTCAAAGTACAGGGAAGGAGGGAGAGAGCGCCTGCTGGAATTTAAATTTTAATGAAAATGGCTTTAACCCTTCGGGTAAGGCCTGGAGGAAGCGGAGCCGGCGCTCGGGTCCTGAGAATGAAGCCTCCGGGGCTCCATCTGCCTGTTCCCTCTTCTCTGTGCCTCATCAGGAGTAGCTAGGCATTTTTTTTTTTTACTGCAGAATCGCCTTTTAAAGCTTAGTGGGGTGCTTGCTTCCTGGTAATGTATTCACCCCTGCTGCCAAGGGCCCATTGGCTGCTCCCCACATTTCCCATCCCCTCTGGGACACATCATCCCCATCGGGGCTTATGACACTATACCTCCTTGTGTCCATTTGTTCTAGATCTGGCTGTATTGCCCAGGCTAGTCCTGCGCTCCTGGGCCCTTGTGACCCCCACCCACCCACCCACCCACCTCAGCCTCTAAGTTCAGGGCCCTGCGCCCACTGCTTGTTCCTGTCGCAGCAGATTATTTGGGGTCAGTCCCATCCTGACTGTGAGTCTCAGCATGGACACCATGAAGAGGCAGAGGCCTTGGAACACGTGTCAGCAAATAGGAGACAAGCCATACAAGCCCCCATGAGAGGCACAGCCCAGGGTCCTGATGCTGTTTGTCTTGAGGTTCTTCATGGGGTGGTATTTAGTTGTCATTCTATTTATAGTAGTGTGTTTAGGGGTGCTGGATATCAAACCTGAGATCTGATACTTGTTTGGCAGGTACTCTACCACTGAGCTACACCCCAGTTCCTCAAGTTCGCATCAGGGCCACAGGAAGGTAGTCCCCCACTCTCTTGGCCAACTCCTCCTTCAGTTGTTTTGTTTTTTGAGACAGGGGTTTCTCTGTGTAGCCCTGGCCGTCCTGGAACTCACTCTGTAGACCAGGCTGGCCTCGAACTCGGAGATCTGCCTACCTCTGCCTTCCAAGTGCTGGGATTAAAGGTGTGCACCACCACTGCCCGCCCGGCTCAAATGAAAGTGAGAGTTGCTGAGGAGGCCAAAGTGGAGAGTGGGGCCATCTCCTACGCCCCTAGTATCTCAATGGTGGAAAAACAGCAAGCTGAACCCAGGTCCAGAAACAGGAAGTGTGGGCTTGAGGAAGAAGACATCAAGGGTCCGCATTTACTTCATTCTTCAGTTCATGAATTCACTCTCAGGCAGTTGCCACAGCAGATCCACAGGTTTTCCCAAGCTCTCCAGGATACTAACAAGGAGGCCCAGTGAGACAGCTCATTAGGTAAAGGTGCTTGCCATGAAGCCCGACGACCTGAGTTCAGTTCCTGAGACCCACAGGGTAGAAGGCAGGCACAAACCCCACATACATGTCCCATGTCATTTACACATGACGCTGCCCACCCCACAGCACATGAAAAACTCTTAAATAAATATATTATTTTAAATAAAAATAGTGACAGTCTAAGAGCCAAATCCAGACACTATGTGTTCACATAAAGTTTTATCCAAACATCACTGTGCCGGCTGAGATACGTATCATCTACACAGCTTTGCGGTGATAGAGCCGAGTCACGACAGCAGAGTTTATGACCTCTCTTGTCTAGTCACCAGCATAGACAACCCGAGCTGGGTCTCAGGTCTGCCACAGACGGATTGTATGACTCGACACTGGCTGTTCGGTCTCCTGGTGCTTCAGTGTCCTTCCAGGCAACAGCAGGACAGACACACGGGCCCGTGGGATGCCCCACCGATGGTTTCTATTGCTGCGATGAGACCCCATGACCCAAGTCAACTCGGGAGCAAAGGGTCTGCTGGGTTTACACTTCCACATCATTGTTCGTCACTGAAGGAAGTCACAGGGCAGGAACCTGGAGGCAGGAGCTGATGCAGAGGCCATGGAGGGAGCTGCTCACTGACTTGCTCCTCATAGCTTGCTCAGCCTGCTTTCTTATAGAACCCAGGACCAGCAGCCCAGGGATGATGGAGCCACCTACAAGGGGCAGGGTCCTCTCCCATCGACCACTAATTAAGAAAACGCCCTACAGACTTACCTACAGCCCTGTCTAACGGAGGCATCTTCTCAAATGAAGTTCCCTCCTCTCGGATGACTCCAGCTTGTGTCGCATTCACATAAAATTAGCCAGCACGGATTCATAGGTCAGGACATGCCAAGAGCTAGGGTAGGTCCTCAACACACACTCTAAAACCTCTTCTGTCGCTATCCCATCCCCCAGAGCAAAAACAGTGTTCTCGTCCTGCACATTCCAGCAGCCCTGGGCTGAGGTCGTCCCCATGAGTGACAAAAGGGATCTACAGGTTCATTATAGGATTGCCAGACACCCAGGATGCCTTCCCCTCCGGCTTCCTTAATAGACCCCACTTCCCCTTAATTACGGCTTTGCTGCCAGTTATTCACTGGTGCCCGGCCGCAGCGCCCCTGCCCTGGGCTCCAGCCAGCAACAAACACATCCATCTGTGCAGACCCACACAGCGGGAGCTCCTGCCTCCTCCTGGGAGCACTTGAGAGTCCTCCCATCCCAGGACTCCAGGTGGCATCACCAGGGCCCTGGACCCCTGCAGTTCACAGAGTGATTCACTGGGATCGTAGGCGGGAGGGGGGGGCTATCACACAAGGGGAAACTGAGGTGGGAGAGATGAGCCAAGGTACTCATGAATATTCCAGAGAGGTGCAAGGGGAAGGCAGGCGTCCCCTCCTCTCAAATCGCACCCCATGGTTGACTAAAAGCTGGGCCTCTCTCTGCCCTTTGCCGTATGGGAGGGAAAGAGTCTTAGTGAGGATATGCGTGACCATCCAGAGAAAGCAGACAGAAAACACCTGTCTTGCCATGTGGTCTCAGACTCTGCTCCCTAGAGGTGAGATGGGATCCAGACCCCCAAATCCTTCTGCTCCCAATGTGAGCATTTCATGGTAATGGTTTAGCATGAGATATCTTGCAGAACCTAAAATACAAGGCCGTCTTGTACCTCAGTGCTCTGTGAAAGAATCTTGCAGACCCAGAGGTTCCAGCTGCACGGGCTTCTGAGAGAGTGAACACGGTTGAGGGTGTGCTCTGGCTACTGTGTCGAGCCCTGGCCTTGGGGGCTTTTTATACAAAGAAGGTGAGTCTCCTGAGTGACCGTGGGAAGGTGAGCATGCCTGGTTTGGAGGGCATGCATCCTCACACAGCCCAGAGGATGCCCAGTCCACCAATGTGGAGGAGGAAGAACTCCTGCTCTGTCCCTCAGGCACACAGCCTGGAATCCTCATATGGCTCCTGCCATATTCCTTGGGCCAGGACATGGTAGTCTAGCTGCAAGGGATTCTGGGAAACAGTCTGTGGTCATTACCTTTCTCATTACCATGACCTAGGGAAGGAAGGCTTTATTCTGGTTGATGGCTTGAAGATGCAGTCCATCATTTTAGGGAATGGCTGACAAGTGTGGCAGTCGATGTAGGAACACTGCTTGCTTCCATCTTGACAGACCAAGAACCAGGGCCAGGCTATGGGCCAAAAGTTCCTCCCACCCACAATGGTCCACTTCCTCCCACAAGGCTCCACTTCTAAAAGGGTTTACTACCTCCCCAAACAGTGCCACATTCTGGGGACCAAGTGGCACGTGAGCCCATGAGATCAGTGGATGCCCACATAGATGCCCTGAAGGCCCACAAGTAGCCCGTCTGCTGGCAGAGCCAATCCCAACCCAACCGTAACACCCCAACACCCAGTGCCCTGCCTCCCCCGGGGACCACTCGCTCCCGAGGAAGGAACTACCATGGCACCTCTCTGGTTCCCTCTCCATGCCCACTGGGGAGCTCAGCCACCGTGCAGAAAGAACGTGGCCGCCATCTGCCTAGAAAGCCACCCTGTGATGTCTCCCTGGTGACTGGGAAGCTCCCTGCGGCCGTGTGTTAGTTACTGCCGTCGTTGTTAGGACAGCTCAAGGGATTTTAGACCAGCACAGCAGTCGGAGGCTGCTAGTCATGTCATGGTGACCAAGGCCCGCTTCCTCCAGCTAGCCGTCATAGCCCCATTATTTCCCAGCTTCCCAGAATAGTTCCTCAGAGGAAGGAAGGTAGGTGTCCCCATTGGTATGGGGCTATTCGATAAATGACAAGACCAGAGGCCCTCACAGCAACCTGAAGAGATGAGGCTGTGGCCCCACTTGATGGATGAGGAAACTGAGGCTCAGACAGGTGCGAGCCTCGGCCAGCGTCAGAGGCTGTTAGCAGAAGGGGCCAGAGAACTGCTCTTTCCCTGTCTCTGCCCACAGTCGGGAAGACACGGGAGTTAGAGTGTTGTCATCCAACGAGCTGCCGGTGCCCTGTAGGAATCTGGAGAGGGGAGGACATTCCGAGTTCCGATTACGATGCTGACAGGACCAGATGGATGGATGTCAAGGAGGAGAGGAGGAGTCCAGCCCATTGCTCAGTTTTTTTTTTATTGCTGTAACAAAATGCCTGACTCAGAAGCAGCTTAAGGAAGGAAGATTTGGGGGTTGTTTATTCGTTTTCCTCACGGTTTGAGGGAATAGTTCATTGAGGTGGAGTAGGCACGGTGACAGGAGTGTGAGGTGGCTGGTCACATGACAACCGCAATCAGGAAGCGGAGAGAGATGGACGCTGGGGCTCAGCCCACTTTCTCCTTCCCCCCTTTGTATTCAGTCCAGGCTCCCAACCCATGGGATGGAGCCCTTTCCACCTTCAGAGTGGGCCTTCCCACCTCAGTTACACATTGAGGGAAACCGTGCCAGATGCTCCCAAACGTGTGTCTCCTATGAGAATCCAAATCCTGCCAAGTTGATGTTGAAGATGCATAGCGAATGCTTTGTCTAGAGAAGTCTGGTCCCATCTGAGTCCGTGACATCTGCTCTGCACCCCTTCCTGAACCACTTAGCCTCTGCCACAAAAATGCATAGAGATCACCAAGTCCAGCGCCTCAAGACACAGCATTAGTCGAGGGCTGTGGGTGACCTGTTCTTATCTCAGATTCATCTTCTGCTCCTCTGCCTTCAGCTGTGGCTTTGTTAGCTGGCTCTGCAGATCTTGGCTGGCCTCTTCCCCATGTCAGGGCTCATTTCTTGCCTGAGCTGACTCGATGTGACCTCGTCCCTCCAGCAGGCCAGTCAGGGCATCTGGGAAGGCAGAGCGGGAGAGCTTGCCTTAAAGCCTCTTGGGTCAAGTTTGCTCTTGCCCGTAAGTCCCACGGGAAGACAGCAGGAGGGGGCGGGGATAGAACTCAGTGGCAAAGTGCTTGCCTCAAATACATAAGGCCTAGGTCAATCTCCAGCATTACTTTAAAAAGAAAAGTTTTATAGTCAGTGAGAGGGGCCGTGTCCACGGGCGTGGATATGGGGGAAGAAAGACATGAAAATTGGGGTCGTGAATGCAGTCTCCCACATATTTTAGGATGCCTTCCACCTTTTACCTCTGTGTGAATGACAGACTTAACCTGTCTGTCATTCTCACAGACGCCACTTCCTCAAAGCAGTGTGCACTATCCCCTACTGGGCGGGGGAGTGGGGTGGGCGGAGGGCAGAGAGAGCACTGTCTTCTGCTGGTACTGGGGCAGATTCCTTTCTTACCAATCTGAGGCTTGCCCTGCCCAGCCCAGGAAGGGGTTGGCAAGGCAAGTGGCTTGTCTCTCAACTTTAGGAACAGGAACATTGGTAGGAACCCAGTGGCCCTACCTGGGGTGTGGTGGACTTTGCAGCTAATTCTGTCCACTGAGAAGTCTTGGGTTCTGTCTTCCCTTGGAATCATGGGAAGGGAAACCATCATCCCTGCCAGGGTGACCAGTGACCCAAACCCTTGCTCTCGCCTCCCCAGGGCAGCTGATAGTTGCCAATGTGCCCATCCCTGGTTGAGAAGGTACTCAGGGACCCCTCCAGCCAGATCCAGTTCATTTTATTCACTCGTCCTTTGAGACCCAAGGGAAAGCCGTGACTTTAGAAAACCTCGTCTGGGATGTGGCCTCATTTCTCCGCGTTCTGCTTTCTCTGCAATTCCCCAGGCCTGGCTATCCTCACTCTGGAGCCCGAATCAGAGACAGAGGCCCCACTTCGCCTGCCTCCCCAATGCTGCGGCCTCGTTTCCGGGGGACTCTTGGAGGAACCAGCACCTCCCTCGTGCCCCCCCAGCAGGCTGGGTCTGGAATCAGTCTCCACTCTGCCACCTCCTGTCCTGCTAGGTGAGCCACCTGCTGACCTCTGCTCTGTACCTGCTGGCCCCCAAAGCTCACAGGGTGGCAGACGCTGGGGCAGAGGCAGTTGGTGTTGATTTTTGTATGTTTTTGCAGGTTTGTTTGTTTTTGTTTTTGTTCTTCTATCCAGTGTTTTCTTTTATTCTGGCCAGAGAGTGTCAGTTTCTGGAGCAAAAACCATCTTCTGTCCCAAGATGAGACGACACCCAAGAATCCCCATCCTCAGGCGGTGGGGTTAAGGGCCACCTTTTGACCCAGAAACACGGTCTGGAAACCCCACCCAGCCTAGATTCTGATCAGAAGGTTCCCAGATGTGCCCCTGCTCCCTCACTTGAAGACAGGGAGAAAACCACTCCTTCCAGATGGTTCCAAGGACCCAGAGGATGTTTATCAAGCCAGAACCAAGTACCGAGTCCAAGGGAGATGTGGCAGCCATCCATTCTGCAGAGTTTTGCTGATAACTGCCCAGTACTAGGCAGTGGACAGTAAGCCAGGGGAAGAAGTCCAGGTCCCCACGTCCTCTTCTCCAGAGATTGGGGGACTAAGTGACAAAGGATACCCATGTAGCATGTGCCAGGACAGTGTGGCAAGCATGAGTCATTGGAAAGGCCAGCGCAGTGGTAGATGGTGATTCTGAATTCCAGCCCTGGTCCCCAGGAAAAGAAGAAGAATGGTGGAAGACCTGTATGGGGTGGGAGGAATGAGCACCTCTGACTCAGGGAAAGGGGCCACTGATGGGAGGCCATGGCTGCCCAGCCCTCTTGGTCATTCTGTTGGGAAGCCCCGCTGCTGTGCCCAGGTCCTTGCCACTGCAGAGATAGTATGCTATCCGCCAGGGGCTGCTCCCCGGCCGCCGCTATCCCAATCTGAGGACCATGGCCGTGTTTCAGGACTCCTGTCATCCTGGAGGCCGGGAGCAGTCACGTGGCAGCTGGCTGAGACCTCAGCTGTGTCGGCTCATGAATATCAATCAGGCTGGGTAATTCACAGAAAGAGGGGTCCAGATTGGCTAATAAGCAATGCTTTCACCCCAAACTGGGCCTGGGGAAGCAGAGCTACAGCAGCGGGCAGGTGTGGGCATGATGTGACCAGAATTGGAAAGCCAGACAGCAGAGCTGCAGGCGGTGAGGCAGGGGGCACGCCAAGCAGCCTGGAGGAGTGGGTGTCCCTCACAGGCGGCAGGCTTGGAGCCCCAGCCAAGAGCATTCGTAGCTAGAGATGTGAAGAACTTGATTTGGGCAGCGTAGGGTGGGTGTGGCGGTGGCCTTCCAGCTTCCAGGTCTCTCTCTCTCCTCTCTCTCTCTCTCTCTGTGTGTGTGTGTGTGTGTGTGTGTGTGTGTGTGTGTGTGTATGTGTGTGTGTCTGTGTGTCTGTGTGTTGGAGACTGAACCAGACCATGTTCCCAGCATCTAGATAACATCAGTCATATACCCCTCAGGTCACCTCTGTCCTAACTGAAAGCCAGGGCCAATGTCTCCAAGGCCACTGACCACAGTTATGGCATCCACTTGTGTCCCTGAGAAAGAGATGGGTTATCTGGGCAGACCGTCCCAGCAGGCAGGGCCTTCAGCAAGGCTCTGGGAGGGTGCTTTCAGAACCCAGGTCCCCAAAGGTTACCCACCCTCAAACTGCTCTGAGCACTTCTTGTGATCCCGGAAACCCTGGTTCTCAGCATAACCTGGACCCTGGGAGACCCCAGAATCGATTTGCTAGAGGTTTATCTTGTTGCTTACAAAGCTTTGACCCCAGGAGTTACTGGATTATCTCACGCCTCGGTTTCTTATTGATGTAAATGGGGTCAGAAACACCTCCCTGCAGACCCACTGAGTGAGCCTGAATGACGTAAGCCACCAAGTTATGTGTGTCGGTCGCCAAGCCTCTTGAGCCAAGTCCCCAGTGTATCGGGCCGGCTCCGGACACAAAGATCATTGGTACCGGATGACGCCACCCCCTCCACCTCTCCCACTGTAGAAAAGGCTCCTCCACATCCTCAAGTGACGTCATCACCGGGTGCATCCGTGTGCACCCACTTCATAAGCAGCCCCCCCTATGAGGCAGTCACCATACGCTGCTTTATCCTCCGCTCCAGTGACGAATTCAGAAACCAGAGAGGCTCGGAGACTCGCCCAACACCGCACAGCTCACAAGGGAGCCAGGGTTGAAAGCAGACAGAGTGGTTGCGGTTTTCCACTGTGTCCTTCCCCCAACCCCCGGCCCCAGACAGCCTCTGTCTGGCATCTTACAGACCCAGGAATGCCACCCTGCCCGTTTGAGAAAGCAGGAGCGAGGCTCTGGGAGCTGGAACCTCTCCCTTCCCGGTGCACACAGGGAAGGGGTGCGGCGATGCTCGGCAGCAATGGCTGAACAAATCTTTCTTCTGTCAGGCACGGTCTATGTCAGTGGCCCTAACCCCTCATTGCTGGGATGAGAGCTGTGTCCAGCAGCAGCATGTATATCCCACCTGGGAGTCCTCACAGAGATGATGGGACCAAAGCAGGCTCAACAAAAGAGAAGGAGGAGATCAATTGACGTGACTGCTCAACAAAAGAAAAGGGGGAGATCAATTGACGTGACCCACATGTACTGAAAGCCACCCAGCTCTGAGAGGCAATATAAAGGAGACAGAAGCACTGGGTGTAGGGAGGCGGCCTTTGCATTGCATTGGGTCAGAGCAAGAAGCGGGCACTGCGTGACAGGGCGTTTTCCCACGAGGTCATGCGTGAAGACCCCACTGATATAGGATAGTGGCGACCTCATTGGGTTCTATGAGTATAGGCAAGGACAAGGTTTCTCAGGGACCCCCAGGAATACAGTAGGTGCTCAATAAAGGCAGCAGCCAGGACTCAGCTGGCCACCACGGCTTGCTTTTATCTGCACCCGCAGTGAGCCTGTGGCCTGATGCCTTGGGAATACGGTGTGGATGGCAAGCATCTGCCCCTAGTCCAAAGCCTCTGGTCCCCTCCCACTGCTACGTTTGTCTGTCCATCCACTAAGGCTCGGCAGGCCTAGCCGCTGCCACCCGTGAAAGCCCGCGGTTTCTCATTTTCCCCTTGAGTGGTTTCTCGGCCTGGCTGGACCCACAGCGGAGGCTGGAATGGAGACCCAGGCCTGGGAGGGGGTAATCAAGGCCCCCCCTCTGCCCCTCCCCTCCCCCAGGACAAATGGCTGAACAGTCAGAGAGGGTTCTGGGAGAGGAATTTACAGTACCATCCCCAGAGACAGGATGAAGCCACTAAACCCCTCAGTACAGCAGTACATGGAGCTTGCTGGAGAACAGCCATGTCAGAAAGTGAGACACAGGCTGAGAACATGGGCTCTGGCCCCTTATCTTTCAAAGCATTTTGGTTCGTTTTCCTAAACTCAGGGTCTCCTAATTCTTGCAATGTTTGGGACATTCAGGTAACCCGCTGAGACTGACCCCTCTGTCCTACGCTGTGAGCCTGTGATACCAGACAGAGGACTTGATGCCCACAGCCTGTCTCAGTCCTGCCCTTTATTCATTAGTGGGGTTCATAGGCTCAGAGAGGTCATCCAGCTTAGGAATGGCCCAGTCAGGCTCTTTCTTGAAGATACTGTGTCAGCTGTGGTGAGTGAGGGACAGGCTAGGCTGTGATGGCACTGACTTTCTTCAGACTCTCCAGGCCCCTCTGTAGCTTCGCTGAGGACTGGTATCGTTAGAGAGCACTCTGGCCTCTGCTGGCTTACACCTTCTGGACCAGTCAGATCACATCTCACATGGGGGGGGGGGATTCCCGGTACTGCCCCCCCCCCCACTCAGGGCTCATAGCTTTGGCCCTGGTCATCCAAGCTAGGCTTCACCAGATCCTGTTTCCTGGAGTCTCACATTGTCAAAGATGCTAAGCCTACCTTGTCCCTGCCAACCCTATCCCTTATCCTCCAGCCTCGTGAGAACTACCGTGCTGAGGACGGATCCCAGAGCCTTGCAGCCGACGGCCCCAGGCATGCTCTGCCGCTGAGCCCCACGCCAGCCCGATTCTCCACTCTGTCCTAGCCTTTGGGTCATCTCAATGCCCCCCCCACCCCACACACACACAGCTTGCACTTAGCCTTGCTGTCCCTTGTCAAAGACCCTCTGTTCCAGTGTGCATCCACACTGAATAGGAAGCACGGTCCCCACGCCCCATCACTCCGACAGGGTCACTGTTTTCTAGCACCTACAACCTCACGCACATAGTTCCCTACCCATTCTCCCTTATCTCTCGTGTGCTCTCATGGTCACTACCGACACCATGGTGCCCAGCCCAGGTGCACAGATGAGGAGCGAACAGATGTGTGTGTAGAGGATATTTCTTCATCCTGTCTCTCTTGTCCCCACTTCAAAGATGGGAACGCCGAGGCCTGCAGACTCACACAGCTCACAGGTGCAGAGCTAATACATCCTTGACACAAAGTGGCCACCCTGACACAGACGCCGAGACCGCGTGCCTCCCTCTCCGGTGGTACCAGCTGGGCAGGAAAAGGAGGGAAACTCAAGACAGAAGTTGGAGGCCCAGGGCTGAGTGTCGGCAGGGCAGCAGCCACTGTGGGCCTGGGTCTGGCTGCAGCAGCTTCGTTAGAATGCAGCCCTCAGATCAGCTTCTCTCTGATGGCTGCGAGTGATTGACACTTACAAATTACCCCGCCGAAAGTGTGGAGTCTTTGACCCCAGTGTAACATCTTTGGCAAGCCTGAGGTTCGCCAGCATTCTGTCATCTAATTACTACAAATCCCTGGAAACTTCTCCGGCCGCTGAATTTTTAATACGGGGCAATTTCAACGTACAGCCTGGCCCAGATGGGTTCCTCACTCCTCCCCTCTCTCCTCCTACCCTCCTGGCTTCACTTATTTTTCTTTAAGTCTCACCAACTTCTAGATAAGCTGGGGGTGGGGGGGGGGTGCACAGAGCAGTGAGGGATGTGTGACGATCCTCCAGCCTCCAAGATCTGATCTGTAACCTTGCTGTGGGCTCCTGTTTCCTCCTGCCCAGCCTGGCTAGCCTAACGGGCAAGGTGGCGATGGACCAGGCTCCTCGGGGACACACGGTGTGAGCGTGTGAGTGGCCGCTGTGCTCACCACTCGGCAGGTGGCAACCTTCACAGGACAAGGCGGCAAAGCAAGCGTTTCTCAAGGTGACCACTTCCCCAGTTTGTTAGGACATTCAGAATGGTACCCAGGCGGATGGCTCAGAACTGAAGCCAGCTCTGCCAAACTGTTTTCCGGCAGTGACCCTGAGACCATCCCTGCTTTCTCTGACCCCAAGGGAAGCCACACTTCTCACTGCCACCTTGGTTACAGGATGAACTCAGGTCCACCACTCAGCAGAAGCCAGGCCGCCCCTCCAGTGAAAATGGGGTTCCGTGGCACACGCCCATTGTCTCAGCACTTGGGAGGCTGAGGCAAGAGGACTGTTCAATGCGCTGTGTGGTCAGGTTCTACACAGACAAAACAAACACATGTAATGTTGAGCGATCGAGAAAATGGCCTCCGTCTCCAAAGAGTCTTCCAATACTGTGTGATTTTTCAAATCTTTCTTTCTCCTGCCTTCCTCCCTTCCTTCCTTCTGCTCTTTCATTTCTTTTAAATCTCTCTCTCCCCCCTCCCTCCTTCCCTCCCTCCCTCCCTCCCTCCCTCCTCTCCTCTCCTCTCCTCTCCTCTCCTCTCCTCTCCTCTCCTCTCCTCTCCTCTCTTCTCCTCTCTCCCCTCTTTCTTGACAAGGTCTCACTCCATATTCTTGGCTAGCCTGGAACACCTTATGTAGCTCGGGCTGGCCTGGAACTTGTGGCAATTCTCCTGCATCAGCTTCCCAAGAACTGGGGTTGCAGAAACACACCACCATACCCAGCCTCAGACTCAAAATGTTCACTCTCCCTTTTCACCTTCTGTACATAGACAGACAGACAGATGGGTAGACGGATAGATGTCCCCAAAATGCCTTTTAAACCTTTTCCCCAGACAACCTCCAAGTGACCATCCTCCCTGGTGACACCTCTCAGTGTGGGAGCCAGTACCTGGTACAGAAATAAATCCCTTCTATCCCCCCACCCCTCCCACCTTCCCCCTTTTCAGGAAAACAAGGCTTGGCTTTTCAGACCTGTTTTTTCTTACACATGTACACGGCTGATAAAATATTCCACCTCGCCCCTTGTCCCTGTGGGACCCGCTGTCTTACGGGGAGAGGGTTTGTATGACAGCGAACTGCAACAGACACCGTGTCGCCTGGAAACCGTGGGTGGAGGTGGGGCACTGCTGCTCCTTATTCAAATTCCCTCTTTGATAACAGCATTGCTGCCCCCGCCCCCCCTCACCTTCCTCTGTAGGCTTGCTACACGGGGCTGAAGGGGCTCCTCTTGTCCCCTAGAGAAAGATGCTATGGAGATCTGTTCTGACCCCCCTCCATGGGCTTCCTGGGGAGTCCTGAAGACTTATAGCCTGTACTTCTGTAGAGCTTGGTGACCAGCAGGCATTTGACTGTGGGACCAGGCATGAGTATGCCCTCCCTGGCCCCAAAGGCCAAGCAGAGCTTGCCAGGAGGCTGTGCAGAAGTGGTCATGGCTATGTACACGGTGCGGTCACCACACAAGGCTCACGGCCCAAGGTGGTCCATGGAGGAGGCAGAGGCAGGAGAGTCGTGAGTTTGACCCAGGGGGCCTTGGAAGGAGATCTGCAGGACACTTTCCTATCAGAGGTCAGACCTCCCTTCTGTGTCTGCTCACTTCCCTCACGGCTCCAAACTGGAATAATACGGAATGGAGAACGGAGCACGGGGAGGCTTGTGGAGAGGGGACCCAGCCCTGCCTCCCAACTGCTTTCTCGTCTCCCTTACCAAAAGCATCAGGTGGTCACACTCAGGGTCCACAGCGCAGGGATGGCCGGCCAAGCACCCTGGGAGCCACAGACCCTGCGCTTGAAGGAGCTTTGAGGACGGGAGTGAATGAAATCACCAGGGGAGAGATGCAGGGTGTGAAGAGGGGAGGAAAGAGGCGCCCACGCCCGAGGCAATGGCAGTTAACAAATATTTCTGATACTGGGCCAATCACGTGCAACCCTAAAAACTAGCAATGACCTTGATTAAGAGGAGGGACTGTCAAGGTGGGAGCTCCCAGGGTCACCCAGGGTCAGCCACGAGGGCCTTCCCACAGGCCCTGAGAACCTTTGGCTGGGCAGGGCTAGGAGGTCACATCCCAACCTATTTGAAAGACACTCATGAGTGCTGGGTGTAAGTGAAAATCAGATCCCTCCCTGTAGTTGGATCATCATGGGCTTTGCAACACCAAGTCCACATCGAAAGAAAGCCTGAGCCCCAATGTGATCCCATCTTATTACTGGTCCAGAAAACTGGTCCAGCCTCGTGTCCCCAGGATGGGGGAACAAATCAGAAAGAATGCTGTTAAGGTGTGAGTGTCCTAATTTGTCCCATTTTCCAGTATTCCTAGGATCCTCCCCCATCGTACCTACTTTATTTTGGAGTGGTGTGTGTGTGTGTGCGTGCATATGTATATGTGTGTACACAGTGTATGTATGTGTGTGTGTCAGTGAGTGAGTATTTATATGTGTGTATGAGTGTGTATGTATGTATGTGTATGAGTATGTATACATATGTATATGTGTGTACACAGATGTATGTGTGTGTCAGTGTGTACGCAAGTATGTGTGTGAGTGTGTGTGTGTACATATGTATGTGTATGAGTGTCAAGAGTATGTGTGTGTTCTTATGTCTATACCCGAGCACATGCCTCCTGCTTCTAACAAGAGAGTGGCGGTAGCCACTTAAGCGTTTCAGTAGTTATATTACACTGTGTTTATTTGTTATGAGACACAGCCACACTTAGGTCAGGGGACGATTTGCAGAAGTCACTTCTATGTTTATCTTGGGTTGCAAGACTCTAGCTAGCATCACGGTGCTCCATCCCGCAGGATCTAAAACCCTGAGGGATCCAGGGCAGGCTGGGGGTGTGGATACATCACACTTGCTATCCCAGCCCTTTGGAAACTGAGGCAGGATCAGGACAGCCTGGGCTACATAGAGAGACGGGACCTGCTGGTCTTAAGTCAACTTGGCACAAGCTAGAGTCATCAGAGAGGAAGGAGCCTCAGTTGAGGAAATGCCTCCATGAGATTCAGTTATAAGGCATTTTCTCAATTAGTGGTCAGTGAGGGAGGGCCCAGCCCATTGTGGGCCATCCCAGGCCATCCAGGGTGGACAGACCACCAACCATGCCTGGGCTGAGGTCCTGGGTTCTTTAAAAAAAAAAAAAAAAAAAAAAAAGACAGGAGGGCTGGAGAGATGGCTCAGCAGTTAAGAGCATTGCCTGCTCTTCCAAAGGTCCTGAGTTCAATTCCCAGCAACCACATGGTGGCTCACAACCATCTTCTGGCCTTCAGGCACACACACAGACAGAATATTGTATACATAATAAATAAATAAATATTTAAAAAAAAAACAGGGGAAGCAAGCAAGCCAGCAGCACTTCCCACGGCCTCTGTATCAGCTCCCGCCCCCAGGATCCTGTCCTGACTCCCTTTGATTATGTGGAAGGGTAAGCCAGATAAACCCTTTCCTTCCCAACTTGCTTTTTGGCCCTGGTGTTTTTTTTTTTTTTTTTTTTTTTAAATATTTATTTATTTATTATGTATACAATATTCTGCATATGTGTGTATGCCTGCAGGCCAGAAGAGGGCACCATGCCCCATTACAGATGGTTGTGAGCCACCATGTGGTTGCTGGGAATTGAACTCAGGACCTTTGGAAGAGCAGACAATGCTCTTAACCTCTGAGCCATCTCTCCAGCCCCGGCCCTGGTGTTTTGTTGAAGCAATAGAAACCTTAACTAAGACAGAGACCGTAAGAAAATAACCGTGCGCATCATACAATGTGTTCAGCTTCAAAACCAGGATGGATGCAGATGTTCTGGATGTGTGGCCCAGCTTAGAAGCAGGAGCTGATTCACCTTCTGCTTGGAGCATCACCTGGAGGGTCTCGTCCAAATCCCCAGTGCAGCCTCACCCTCGACATTGAGACACTCACATGCTGGATGTTGGTGACACGTCACACCGCCTCATGTAAGTTCATGGGGTGACCCGGATGGAGAATGACCACCCTTTCTTTTGCTTGGTTTTAGTGTTTTATTGTTCTATGATCAGACAGGGCCTCATTATGTAGCCCAGGCTGGTCCCAAACTTACAACCCTCCTTCCTCGGCCTCCCGAGAACTGGAACGACAGCTGATGCCACCACTTGCAGCTCATCTCTGCTTGGATGAGCCAGCTCACAGCTTACTATGGAGTCTCCAGTTCCCCATCTGTCCTGGGCCCTGAGACTTTGCCTCAAGAATAAGCCTCCAACCTCTCTCCTTATGAGGAAGGACAAGATCTCAAAAATAATTAAACATTGCGATCGCTTCTACCTCCAAGAAAACTCAAGAGAGAGGTCGGTGGGCAAGGTCCTGGTGTTCGGAATGAAAAAGCTTGGTGGTGAAGCCATGTATCTTAGCTGGGGTTTCTACTGCTGTGAAGAGACCAAATGACCACAAGAACTCTTATAAAGGAAGACATTTAATTAGGGCTGGCTTACAGTTCAGAGCTTTAGTTCATTCTTGTCATAGAGGGGAGCATGGCAGTACGCGGTCAGATGCAGTGCTGGAGAAGGAACCGAGAGTCCTGTATCTGTAGACAGCAGGAAGAGAGAAAGCCCCTAGGGCTGGCTTGGGCTTTTGAAACCTCGAAGCAGGCCCCCACCCCCACCCCCAGTGTTCAGCAAGGCCACACTTCCTAATCCTTCTCAAGTAGAGCCACTCTGTGATGACTAAGGATTTGAGTGGAGGCCATTCTTACCCACACCACCACACCATACCTCAAGTCAGATGCTTCAAACTCTAGCCGAAGAACCAAAGGATAAGCATTCCAGGTTGGAACAGTATACGCAGAAGCAAAGAAGCAGGCTGTTCTTGGCAGTGTGACGAGATCCCACCGTCTTTCCACCCAGCCAGAAGCCCCTCCTTTGACTCCCGGCTGGCTCTTCCTCCCGGCCCAAAGCCTTTAGATACTCCCTGCTCACCTCCCTACAGGGGAGTCTCCCTGCTTGCCGCTCATCCTCCCTGCCAAGTTGTCAGCTCTAAAATGTCACGAGCATCACTCTCAAGCGTGCTAAGGACAGACACTAAGTGTCAGGCTGAGGAGAAACCGAGGGCGTGTGCCTACGCACGCACTCTCGTGTGTACTGTGTACAGGAGCATTTTTAAAAACCACAGTTTGCACCAGATGTGGTGATGTGCACCTGTCATTCCATTGCTCAAGGGAGGGTCATGAGTTCAAGACCAGCCTGGGCTATATATCCAGGCAGTACCATTATGTCTGTTGAAAGCAGCACAGATCCTGTGAATACAGCACAGTGTGTATGTGTGAGGAGAGAGAGAAGAGAGATTTCCAGAATGCCCTAGGCTTAGGCAAAGTTTTGGGGTGTAATAGAATGGAGAACTCAGTCATCGTGAGGTGTGGCTGGAAGTTCAGGACTGTTGCTTTTCCCCAAGCCTGCCATGTGTGTGCCCACATATGGTGCCCCCAGAAAAATCTGCAGGTGCCTCTAACCACTGGAACCTGCTGTAGGCGCAGGCCTAATCCCCCCGGGGTGCCTGGCACCATCTGCAAGTGTGAACACCCCCACTGCATCCCCCTGAGTTCACACGATGGGAGATTCTCATTTTCGCCCCGAGACAGGCTGTCTAGTAGAGAGCTCGGAGCCTACTTCTATTTTTTTTCCCCTGAATGATAATTTCCCCCTCTTTTTTTTGTAGCTAAAAATCACCCAGGCTTGTCCAGACGCGAGGGCAGAAAATGATGCGGCAAAGGAAAAGGGAGATAATTTCTTTGGGTCACAGGCGTTCTCGCTTGTCATCCGTCTGCTGGGGAAGTAGGGAGGGAGGAAGAAAATGAGGCCCAGCCGGAATCCATCACTGTCCTCCTCGTTTCTCCCTGGGGTGGGGGGGCAAGCCTCAGAGGGAGAGGAGGAGCTGGGGGAGGCTATGAAGAAGCAATGGGAGGCAGGACCCATCCTTGTGAGCCCTGACTTGTTATCCCGGCCAGACTTGGTTTCCCTTCTGAGGAAATGGGCTCCCTTGCTGCCTGAGCCCCCTGCTGTGGGGTTGTACGGTGTGGGTGGCCATCAGACGATGAAACCTGCAAGCTGGGGACCTGAAGAAGCCAGAGCCAAATCCCAGTGCTGCCCTAGGAATGCAAGAACTTCACAACTTGCCTGGACATTGGGTTCACATTAGAGCATAGAACTATGAGAGCCACCCAGGGCCGTGTTGTGTCTGGCATGCTCTACCTGCTCAGCGGCAAAACGACAGACACCAGAAACCTGGGCGGGCTGGTGAGCACCGGCCTGGCAAATGTGAGGACCTGAATCCGGATCCCCAGAGCCTCATAGAAAAAGCTGGGCGTGTGGCATGAGCCCGATGCTTTAGGGAGAGTGGATGGGAGAAAGAGATAGGCCAGTCCCTGGGAGACATGGGCCTGTCTCAAAGCAAAAGTGGAAGGTGCCTGGAAGACAGACACCCAAGGTTGTCCTCTGACCTCCACATGTATGTACCCGCACATACACCACACACACACACACACACATACACACACACACAAATCACAAACAATAAGAGTCCAACCATTTCCTCCCCTACCCTCCCCGCCAACCAATGCTGGGAGTTCCCAAGAGCCTCAATTTATCATGTATGAAAACATTCACAAATGCTCCAAGCAGGGTCAGAGGGGCAGGGGAGAAAATTCCAGAATCCAGAGTCAGACACATTCAACTTGAGTCTGGGATCTACCCCCAGGTTATGAGCTGGACATGTAAGTTTCCCTTCGTCAGCCTCAGTTTCCCCATCTGCACAGAATGGCTTGTGACATTTACCAGGGTCACTGGGAGGACTCTGGAAAAGTGTTTGTAAAGGGCCCAGCAAGGGCTAAGCCTAGGTCCTAGAGCCTTTCTGTGGAAGGCTGATGGAGCATGGTTGGGGTTAACCAGAGCTCTGTGGAAGATGTACCGAAAACAAGCTGCAGGCTCCATCAGACCAGGAACCATCATGTAAGAAGGCAGACCCAGACCTGAGCTGCAGGAGCCCAGCTCACCTGATGATGGGCCTCTGCATCTGAGGTGGAGTCACATCCTCGGGCCAACCCCAGATGTCTTCTGTCATTTCTCAAAGTGCATCCCTGATGTTGCTCCCTACATCCGCACATCACCTCTGGGCCCTTTCCAAAGCTCTGCTCCTTGAAATTTTCTCTGGTGGGAATGTCATTACCCAACTGGCCATTTTGGAGCCAGCCTTCAAGAGATGGCTCAAGTACAGGCTTGGAATCTTTAAGGATCTGCCCGAGCAGTACCCACAGCAACAGGACAAACATACAGCACACATTATCCACATGCTGTGCCTGTGCCAGAGCAGACATTACTAATCAATCAAAGCAAGCAGCCATTAAATCAGACAGTCACCTTTGAAAGGAAAGCTAATTTCCATCCAGGATTGTGTGTGTGTGTGTGTGTGTGTGTGTGTGTGTGTGTGTGTGTGAAACCTGGTAGAATGGGAGTTTAGTAGTTACTGTCCCCATGAGGGCTTCTGCCCAGATGAAAGTGATGGGCTCCCACACGTCATGAGAGACTTCCAAGGACATCAGAGGTCAAACTTCCCTAAAAGCTGTTCACCTTGGGATTTTTGTTCTATTTGTTTTGGAGACAAGGGAGCCCTGTCTGGCTGGAACTCACTGACAGAGATCTGCCTGCCTTTGTCTCCCAAGTGCAGGGATTAAGAGGATGCACCACCACACGGAGTCACTTTGGCGTTTTGTTTGTTGGTTTGGTCTGTCACTGGCCTGGGACTCACCAATTAGGCTAGACAGCTGCTGTCCCCAGAGATCCATCTGCCTGTCTCTGCCTCCCCAGTGCCTGGGTTATAAGTGTCAGACATGACACCTGGCTTCTTCCCAGATGGCTTCTGGGAGCTGAACTCAGGTCCTCACACTTTCATGTTAGACACTTTAGTGGCTGAGCCATCTTCTCGGGCTATATATCCCTGCCAGGGGGCATCAACACCCTCTTGACACTTGAAAAGAAATAAAAGAAGAACCAATGCCCACTCCTATGGTTTTTCTTTGTTTATTTATCCTCATGTTTCCTCTTGCCGCAGGGCCTTGGTACCTGCTGTGCCCTGTCTGAAATGCACACACACAACATACTGCACAGCCCGTGTCTCCCACTCCTTCGTTATTTCTTCCCTAGATGCTCTCCCCCATAAACACGGGGAGGGGCTGTGTGTGTCCATTGATTTGTTCATTCCAGACATAACATTTTTGAGAACCTGACATGCTTCTGATTGGATAGTTTGGAGGACCAGGGACCAGTGAGTCAATAAAGGAGAGAGCTAGGCGAGGGTGGATTTCACGCGTAAACTAAAGGTAGAATATAGCAGTCAGCTATTGCTGCTGGGAAACAAACACCCCCGGCACCCTGTGGCTTCAGACCATAAGCACTAAATAACACAAGTCTTGCATCCTGGTTTTGACCCTTACTCTCAGGCATCTCCCGGCAGGGATGGGTTGCTGCTGGGTGGCTCTGTGGATCTAGGCTGGCTTCTCTGTCACATTTAAGCATCAGCTGGCTGACACGCGCTCTAGATTGACCTCTGCTGTGGGGAATGTGGCTTCAGGGGGTGAAATCCCAGCTTACTTTCTGGGGTGGGAGTGAAAACCCCTGGCGTCTTCGGGATCTGGAAGGCTCTAGGCTCTGCAAGAGCGCATCGTCTTTCCCCACATTCTATTGGCCACAGCGGGTCACGTGACCAGCTTAGCCGGGACCAGACACAGATCCACCAGTGCACTGGAAAAAGCCCAGCATCTACGGTGGCAAATTAGACTCGGCCCCTTGGTGGATGCGTCAAGGGCAGGGAAACTAATTCTGTCCTTTGGCCGGAGGGACTCAGACTCACCCTTTAGTGGGCAGGGCTTAAAGTGCAAATGGAGGCCTCAGCCGCTTGGGGTGCGCAGGGCTCTCCCTAGCTACTGCTGAGACCGGACAAGGAGCAGGTGACAGGCAGGGAGCGATGGGGTTTGGTCCTCCCTGTACCACACATGCCAGGCCCTCCGTCCCCAGAGGCCGGATGAGAGGCCGAAGGTGATGGGTGGGGTCTGCACCTGGCCCCTCAGCCCCTCCCAACGCCCCTTCCCATCCAGCTGCGATGAAGCCAGAGCGCAGAGCGCAGCTTTTCCAAAGTTTAATTAAGTGATCTGCCTGGCAGCCTAATCCTGTTATCACTGCCCAGCGCTGACCACAGGGGAACCGTGTAAAATGTCACTGTCTGCAGGGCCTGGCGGGACCTGAATGCCTCTGGAATTCAGGACAGCAGGAGTGGGGCGGAAGCTAAAGCCCCCAGGAGGCGTCTTCTCTGGGGGGGGACACAAAGCTGTGTTCCGTTCGCCCCAGGTCAGGCACTAAGAAGTTTCTGTGGACTCCACTGGGGCTGCTTGCCCACAGGGCCCCACATACCAGAGCAGAGCCTATAGCTGCCCGCATCCTGTTCCTTTCCAAGACTCACTTCATCCGTCCTCGACGTGCCCCACCCCCTACCCACCCCCACCCCCGGGACAGAAGGGAGAAATGAAGCAGAGCAGGGCTGAATTTGCTGGGATTCTAACCTGTCTCCTGTGTGGCTTGGGGCAAATGACCTAACGTCTCTGAGGCTCCGTTGTACCAGGGGGGTGCGAGAGCCACCTACAAGAGTGACTGAGCAAAATACCTAGAGCTTAGCCTTACCCACGGTAGGTGCTCCCCGCTCCACCCCGGCATTGCCTTTCAGTGTGGAGTGGGGGTCTTCATCCTGGCACATCCATGGATTCCCAGGGGCCACTTTGGGGTACCCCAAGGCTTTGCGACCTTACAATAATCATCTGCTGCCTGCTCCAGCCGCTAGTCCAGGGCGTGCGTTGCCTCAGCTCCTTGCACATGTGATCATTCATCCACCAACACAGACCCTCTGAACCCCCTCTTTTGTAAAGTGGGGTGTGGGACACTTGACCACACAGTTCCTCATTGCTCTCTACTATGTGATTTCTGGGGAGACTGCGAATGCTCCATTTCCTTCAGAAGTCCTTCCTTTGCCCCCAGCCTGAGGGACGGCTGTCCATGCAAAACAGAGATCCTGGCCTAGGGACTCAGGACACACATAGGATGGGGCAGCATCTTAGGAACGGGGCTGTTTGGGGAAAGGCTTGGGAACGGTAGGCAGACTGGAGTTGGGTGACGGGTTGAAGAACCTGGGGAGGGGAGGGCACATAGTGTGGCCTGAAGTGACCCTGGGATTGTCCCCACATGCACGCACATCTGTCCTTAGCTCCTATCATCATCATCATCCAGACAGACGGAGGATACATGGCAGATTTATCAGCGACTGTCAGCCAGACTCCAAGTTCATAGTAGTCTGTGCTCAAACCTCTCTGCCCCATGACTCGTGGCCTCAGTTTCCCTCCTGCCACACGGGATTGTCAGAACCTTCAAGGCAGGTGGATCAAGGGTATCCCGAGGTTCTGCTTTCCTGACAGCCCAGACTCAGCTCCTGCCACTGCCGTAGAAAGCTCAGCTTCCTTAGCGCGGAGCCTCTGCCGCCAGGAGCCCAGGAAAAGGCAGGGCACACCATGGTCTCAGGAAGTCACACGGAAATGGCAACCCCAAAGCAGTCCATAAAATCCAAGTGTAGTGAAGTCAGACTTTGCAGTGGAGTAATTAGCACTTCCCAGGGAGCGTGAAACCCAAATGTCAGCTCATGCCCAGGCCGTTAGCCTCGTGATCTTCCCGGCTCCTGACCACTGCTGCTGGGCGGGCTCTGAATCCCCACTGACCTTGGAGTCCCAGAACAGCAAACTGGAGGGGGCTACCCAGGCCTGGGGACCAGAGGTGGCTTTTACATTCTCCACAGCCCCGGGAGCAGCAGCTCCCATTACTGCTCTCCCTCCATGCTAAATGAGTATGTCTGCCTACAGGGTCACAGGGAGTGTTTGGTTTGGAAGTGTCTCCAGATTGAGACAGGATCGCATGGAGCCCAGGTTGTCCCTAAACTTCCTCTGTAGCTGAGGATAACCTTAAACGTCTAATCTTCCTGCCTCCATCTTCTGGGGGCTGAGATCACAGGCGTGCATCATGACACCAGGTTTAGCAGTCCTGAGCATCGAACCCAGGACCCTGTGCAACTGAGCCAGTGATGTGTCTAGACTGTTGAACATGAAGAGCCCTTGTTGGTGCAGGGGGTTGAATCCCATAGCTGAGGAGTGCAGGCACTGGGCAGTGTGTGGTGCCCTGGTGGCCTTACCCATCCTCCCCACACACCCACCTCCTACTGTGCTGTAACGGCTGCTTTAGGTCCAGGCTCACTGCCATGGAAGGGAGGCTGAGCTACCCTACTGTTCCAGGAAGCCACTTCCCGGTTAGTACATGGTCCAAAATGCCAGCCACTGACACTGGGTGGTGGGTGTGGCTGGGGGAACCAGGCTAAGGCTGGCCTAAATGCCACCTACTTCCCAAATTCTTCCTTCTCAATCCACCTTACCTTCCCGGTATCCCACAGACTCCTGCCAGCCTGGCCTCTGAAAAGAACTGCATGACACTCTTGCTTGAGGTCGTCAGGTGTTCGTTCAGTGGTAACTTTAATAGCCACGATGTGTCTGTGGCACCGCAAATGGGTCTGAGGCAGGTGGAGTGCCTAAGGCAGGGGTGGAGAGAGTGGCAGCTCTCACAGTTAGGAAGCATCTAGCCCTGCAGGCCCAGAACCGTTTGAGAACTGAGCTGCAAAGACTCAGCTATGGGGCAGGGAAGATAATTCTCACTGCTGACTCTGATGGGCTGAGTTCAATCCCCAGAACCCTCTCCTGCAAGCTGTCCTCTGATCTATGAAGGCACACACTCACACAAGTAAATAAATGATCTTTTAAAAAAGAAGGAGAAGAAGAAGGAAGAAGAGGAGGAGGAGGAAGAGAAGGAGAAGGAGGAGGAGGAGGAAAAGGAGAAGGAGGAGGAGGAGGAGGAGGAGGAGAAGGAGAAGGAGGAGAAGAAGAAGAACCAGCAATGTATAACAAAATAGGTCATAGTTATTCATTCAGGTAGGCATGGACCTGAGTTCAAATCCCAGCTCTGCCACATAGCTCACTTTTCTCCTCCTCATTCTCTAACGGTGACAACTACTTTTCTGTTTTATTTTATTGAAAGAGTCCCAATAGGTAGCCCAGGCTGGCCTTGAATTCTTGATCTCCCTGCCCCAGTCACCCTACCCCGGTTTGAATCTGATTGCCCCTTCACCGCAACCCCAACCCCCACGGTGAATCATAACTTAGCTGTGCCAGGAGGCAAGACCTTTACAACGTGGGGTCTGTCGGAGGTCATGAGGTGGACTGGTGGCCATGGGAGCAAGTCATGGCAACCAACTCTCAGCACCCCCTCCCCCACCTGACATCATCCACCAAGAGGCGGCCCTCACAGAGCCAAATCTTAGCCAGCACTGTACTCTTGTGCCGACAGCACTGGAAACTCAATAACTTCTTTTCTTTGCAAGGGGCCCAACCTTGGCTATGCTGTTATAGCCCCTGAAGACAGAGCCAATAGGAGTGGGCACTGTGACAGCCTTTGAGAGCGCTGGGAACAGCTTGTGGAAGTGACCGAGGACAAAATGACTTCCGTTCTGTTTTGTTCTGAGACCTATGCAGGATTCATGTCCAAGGATAAATACATTTCCTTGTCAGTGTTGGGGTAACAGGTGACTGCTTGGTGAAGGGATTCCTTTTTTATTTTTGAGATTTGCTTATTTATGTAATACATATATATTGATATGTGTCAATTAATATTATATATATATATATGGGGATGTTTTGTCTGTATGTATATTTGCACACCAGAAGAGGGCATTGGATCCCATGGGACTACCATTAGAGATGGTTGTGAGCCACCATGTGGGTGCTGGGAATTAAACCCACCGTCAGTACCTTAACCGCGGAGCCATCCCTCCAGCTCAGATGGAAGTCTTTTGATGAGGATGTGATAAACTAAGGTGTATGTGTGGCAGGTTTTTCACTGTTGTGACATAGACATCTCAGGGAGTAAAAATTTCTTTCGCTAGCCAGGCCCTTGTTACCAGTTCCATGTGGGGGAGTTCACAAGTTCAAGGCCTGCCTAGGCAACTTAGTGACACCTTGTCTTAAAAGAGAAGTACATGGGTGCGTGTGGGACGACGACTGGAGATCTGGTTCCGTAGCAGAATGGAAAACACACAATAAGATAAAAATAAATCTAAAAACATACACAGCGGGGGCTGGGGATGTGCCTGCCTGCTCAGTGAACAGCAAGGCCTGCATCTGTTCCCAGTACCTCTCAAAGCCAGAGTGAGGGGCACATGCCTGTGGTCCCAGTGGGACAGGAGATCAGAAGTGCAAGGTGTATCCTCAGTTACATATTGAGTCAAGGGTAGCCTGGACTATATGAGACCCTGTCTCTTAAGACATACAGACATACAGACAGATGATACATGCATACAGAGGTTCAGGGCTACTCCAGGCTCTGGGGCAGAAGTGTCTACCTTTGCAGCTCAGTTCTGTCCTTCACCCCCTGTGTGACTTTGCACCCTCACTGAGCTTTCCTTATTGAGAAGAGAGAGATGCATCTGGAGACAGACTGGCAGGGCCCAGCTCCAGCCCTCTGTTCCAGCTGTGTGATGCCAGACCCCCGACTAACCCCCCTGTGCCTCGTTTCTTGGGTGCGGGATAAGGCCGCGGTGGAATGTGACATAGAAGGGGGCCGAGACAGCTTAATATATTAGGGAGCAGCCACCAGGCCGGAATTTATTTACAGGCACGCGAAGCATGCGGCTGCTGCGGCTGCCTCTTTGGGGATCATAGCATGGCAGCATCAGACGCAACATGGAAGCGAGGTGGGAGCCGGCTTATGTCAAGCGGTGTGCGGGGGCCATCAGACCCTCTCTCCTGATGTGCTTCCAGACAGAGTCTGCCAACTGACCCACCCCAATTAGGTAACTCTTGTGTTAATATTGACACACAAAGGAGCCAGCTGGTGACCTCTGACCTCCTCTCACTTGGGATCACAGGCTGATTTCGGCCCTAGCCCTCAGCTCCAAGAGCCGGGATTCATAATCTTCTTTGTCACCAGAACAAGTTGGCCTCACCCTGACCTTTGCCCCCTGCTTTTCTGATTTCCGGTGGATGGAGTGGAAGGCAGCCTGGATGGGCCAGGGGCTGCTGTTTGGAGGAGGGACAGGGAAGGACAGTTGTCACCAGTTATTCTAGGACGCAAGGAAGGAGTGCCCGGTGTGCTTCGCCTCCCCAGGAACTAGGCACTGGTGCCTCTGTGTCTCTGTCCCAAACTGTGCCAGCCTCAGCCCTGCCTGACCCCAAACCGTGAACTCGGGAACCAGGCGATACCCAGAAAGAGTTGCTATGACAACTGATGCCCTGCTGTGGGAGGCAGGGGAGTTTTGCTGACCAGTGCCCGGCCCTCAGATGCCTTTGCAGAAGGGGATGTGAGCTACACCCTGCCCTTGGAGCAGGCACGTGGTGCTGGGCTCTCCACATCTGCCAAAGGCGAGGGTTCCCACAGATGTGACCGTGGAGGAATGGGGGTCATAGGCTCACTGGCTCTTCCAGATCTCTGTGATGTCTGTGATCTTAGTCTTTTCTGCTTCTGCTTCTACTTCAGCCTCTCTGGTTTGGTGCTGAGCCAAAGCCGCTTCCTGTAACATACATGGGCTCACGAGTGGTTCTGAAGTACAAAGAGGGGTTGTTAAAAGAGGGGGAGGGATTGAGGTTAAAAGTAAGGGTTCAGGATCCAGACCTCTTGGGTTTCACCCTGCCTCTGCTGGTTGCTGCTGTGTGACTTTGAACCAATTGCTGAACATCTCTGGGCCTCATCTCAGCCGCTAACTGGGACTGACTATGGGCACTTCCTTTATGGGCTTATGGTAGGGCTAAATGGATACTACTAAAGAACACCTGGAACAGGACCTGGCGGGGATCAATACTCAAGTCCCGGCCTCCTCCCTTCACGAGAACCCCCATCCTGGGGAATAAGGGACACATTTCTTCCCCAGAGCCGTAGAGAGTAAGCTGGGTACAGGGAAGCCCACCTGTAACCTCAGGAGCCGAGAGGATCTGAAATTCAAGGTCAGCCTTAGCCACAGCATGCCCAAAACCAGCCTGGGCTACACACGATCCTCTCTTGAAATGTCAGAAGGACTGGGGAGATGGCCCAGTGGGTAAGAGCACTTGCCGTGCAGGCACGAGGACCTGAGGACATGAGTTCAAAGCCTGGGTCTCTCTAAAATGCCAGGCATGGCCATGCATGCCTGTGATCCCAGCAGTGGAGAGCCGAGACAGGCAAACTGCATGAGACAGCCAGCCTAGCCAGAAGTACAAGCTTCCAGCCAAGAGGCCGTGTTTCCGGGTGAGCAGGCCAAGAACAACGGCTTCTTGCTTTGGCCTCCGCATGTATGTGCACAGGCATGTGCAGCCACACATTCACATGCATTCAACACGAACACACATACACACACCCTTTGGTTCCCAGTGCCCGCATGGCAGCACACAGCCATCAGTAACTCAAGCTCCAGAGGTTGCAAAATACAGACAGACAGACAGGCATCCACATAGCTTTTTACTAAGATCGAATGACAGAGAGCGTTTGAAGAGTTAAAATGGTGAGTGCTTTAAAATACAAAATCCAGTAAATGACATATTTCTAGGTGACTGCCAGCACCTGTGTCTGCTTTACCTCAGTTTCCCCTCAGCTGTAGCACTGCCAAACACAGTTCTTCTCTCCATAGCCTGAAATTGTCACTACCTATAGGAGACCCTGTCTGTTTAGTTAGTGTTCTAATGGGTAACGACATTTACCATTGAGCCTGGTGACCCGAGTTCAATCCCTGGGACCAGGGGTCACTCAATGAGGCCAGCACTGGAGAGTCAGCCGAAGCTGCACTGTAACAAGCTGGTCTTTCAGGAAAGGCTTCTTGAAGGACATGGGGCGGGGGGCATGCAGGGTGAGCACCTGGATGAATCAGGAAGCCTCGTGGTCACCACTAGGCTTCTTCTTTCCTTTTGTTTTTTTTTTTTTGTTTGTGTGTTTTGTTTTTGTTTTTCTCAAGACAGGGTTTCTCTGTGTGGCCCTGGCTGTCCTGGAACTCGATCTATAGACCAGGCTGACTTGGAACTCAGAGATCCGCCTGTCTCTGCCTCTTCTGGAGTGCTGAGATTAAAGGTGTATGCCACCACTGCCCGGCAGCTTTTTCCTTACACCTTGGGTCATGGAAGATATCTGAATTATCCAAAGAGGTGAGATTTTTCTCAGCTCTGAGGAGTCAGGACCAGAGCAAAGAGTCCAGGGGGCTTGGGACTTAAGCATGGTGTGCAAGCTAGGGACATTGGCGGCAGACAGGCTCTGCCCTTAGTTCTTGTGACCCCCGGGGCTACTCCAGGCTGCTTCACCTCTTATTTGTAATGCAGCCTGCGGATACCAATTGTAAATATTAAACATTTGGATAACAGAGTCTAATACTTATTTGTTGAAAAGTTTTGGGAATTCAAAGGAGCCTGGCTTGGAGCCAACACAGCCCCTCACAGCTGACTTCTCCTTCCAAGCTGGAAGTTGAAAACCCCAACAACTTCTTGGGTAAGCCACTGCCCTCAGGGGTTTCCAAGGCTGTAGAGAGGGCTCCATGCAAAATGAAAGCACAGGACCGGTACCGCATATAGGAATGGTCTCCCAGGGCTTGGCCCTGTGAAGTAGGTACTGCCTTGACCCTGAGGTCACAGATGAGGAAACTGAGGCACAGGGGGAACTACCCCCGACTGGACCACTAATGGTCATGAGCTGGGAGGTGTAGCTTTTGTGAGATCCTGTACCCAAGGGTGGAACCAGCTAGCCCGCTAGCCCCTTGAATACATCTCTGCCAGGGGAGCTGAGGGCAGGGAGGCAGAGTCTTGGACTCCAGCCCTCCCACCCACTTCATCCCTCTTCTTGCAGCAGGACAGGGCTCTGCCCCACCCGACTTGCTCTGAGGGCTGTGGGGGCCAAGAGTTGATGAGGGAAGGAGCCTGGGCACGAGAGAGAGGGACAGGACTCGTCAAATCAATCATATTTAAACAAAAGCCTCTCCAGCCCAAGGGCCCTTTTAAAAGCTGCTTATTTAATTAAAAGCACCATTTTCCATATTTATGGCCCTTATTCAGTTAAATATTAACCGCTGGGGCCAGGGCTGGTGTGTGCTTTTCCAGGGCGGAGCGGGAAGGTTCATTACCACGGCCGGGATTTATCAGAGGTAGCCTGAGTGGCGATCAATGCCCTCGCCCTGGACAAACATGCTCACACTGGAGGGCAGGACAGCCACTGCGTCTCTCCCTCTCTGTGTCTATCCTGCCACGTCCCAGCCCTGAGGGTCAGTCACACGCTCAGAGGACGGAGACAGGGAGACACTGGCGGTAGTTCCAAGGGAGACAGGCAGTGAGGCAGTTTCCATCACGAAACACGTTCTTCTTGAGGCAAAGTGAAGATGTGGGGTCCCTCACTCAGAGTGGGGTTCTGTGCATTCCTGCATAAATGTTTTTCCACCATAAAGAACCAAGTTATATCATTTACGGAGAATAGCTACAACTAAATGTGATCCTATGAAGAGAATTTAGCCTGTCTCAGAAAGACAAATATGTTCTCTCCCATCTCTGGTTCCCAGATTTTATAGACACATAAAATCATGAGTGAATGTATATTTTAAAGTTGAAGTAACACTGTCTGGGGGAACAAAGGGGACTAATGGGGGTAGGGAAGGGGAAAAAGGGAGGGCAGGCTGGTGGGGATGCGTTCAACATACAACATACTCATGTACAAGGCCTTAGGTACAGGGCAGTGCACCCCCATCTCAATTCATCTGCTCCTGGGTGGCTGAGGTGCCAGGTGTGGGGCTCTGGGAAATCTCTAACACTTTCAGGGGATGTGGAATGCCAGTCTCTTGTGGACCTGATCCCACAGGCTGAGGGACAGTAAGGCCAATGCCTGAGGGTCCTAGGGGGTGTGGCCAGAGAAGAAGGAGCCACAGTGTGCATGCGTGTGTGTGCGTGTGTGTGTGTGTGTGTGTGTGTTTGTGTGTGTGTGTGTGTGTGTGTGTGTGTGTGTGTGTGTGTGTGTGCATGTGTGTGTGCGTGTGTGTGTGTGTGTGTGTATGTGTGTGTGTGTGTGTAGGGGGTCATCTGACTCATAGTGAACGCTCGTGCTGATCACACCTTCCTCACTTTCTGAGTCTTGTCCTAGGTTGCCCTGAGCCAGGCACCTATAGCTACCATACATAATTAACTCATTGAACAAATCTCACTTCCAATCATTCTGGTCCCTATCTTATACTTGGGGAAACTGATGCTCCTGCAGGTCATGTTTTGAGCGCAGGATCTCTAGCCAGTGAAGGGCAGAGCTGGGACCCCAGCCTGCTCACTCTATAGCACACAGAAGACTCCTATCTATCACTCAGATCTGCCTACGGGACACTTCTGTCTTCAAGTTCCCAACTGTCTCTGAGACTCAGTTTCCCCACCTCTAACATAAGGGAGAAGAGACCCTGAATCTAACTTTGGGGAGCTCTACCGTCTTGGTGTGGATGCTGTCTCTCAGAGACAAAGCCAGACTGAGCAGTCCCTGCCTATCCTGGGAAGCAGTTTGGACTCCCTGGCTCTGCCATCTACTGGGACCACAAACTCGGGTTCCTCAGATCACCGACTGAGCCTTGGGCTTGCAGGACAGTTCTTAGAAGTGACTGAGCTGTGCCTGGCACACGTGGCCAAAACCTTCGGTCTGTGCCTTGGTCATGTCCCCTCTGGGAGACAGCTTGGCTTTTAGTCCCCACCCTACATCTTGCTGGTCTTCTGAGTGGCCTGGCAGAGGCACATGCAGGCTCCAGTGCCACCTCTGGTCCTCTTGTGACCAGGGGCCACGTGCGTACTGCCTCTGCTGCTCCTGAAACCTCGGTTTGCCCAGCTGTGGAATAGTGGGAAGAATGGGTTTGGGATGTCTTGTTTCAGAGGGAAGTGTGTGTGGAAGAGTTAGGACTAAGTGGAAACATCAGGGTAAATGGGAGCCCAGGGGGCAAGTAGGCACCAACCACCAGGCTGGGGATGGCACCTCCTACGTCTCTCTCTCTCTCTCTCTCTCTCTCTCTCTCTCTCTCTCTCTCTCTCTCACACACACACACACACACACACACACACAGGCACATGCACAGGTATGTGCACCCACATGTGTAAATGCCCCACACATGCACGAGTGAACCCCAGCATGTCCCAGCTCTGCCTTCTTCAGGGGCTTCCTTCCTCCCAGCTCTCTGCCCTCTCCACAAAGGGATAGAAGTCTGCAAGGGGCAGATTAGAACTTCACACGGCATCACCCAGAAAAATCTATGTCTCATTTTCCTATCTAGTAAAATAAAATGACACGGAGGAACACTCTGGCCCCTGGAGGGGAGCGCGTGTGTGGAAGATGAGGGCGGAGACCTCCTCCTGGAGTGGGGAGCCCCGGGCCTGAGGAGAGGTGGGGATGGCATAGCTGGCAGCTCTCCTCTGGGGGGCTGCGGGCTAGACTGGGGGTCCTGAGAAGGGTCTCACCATTGCATGGAGGCAGAGAGGGAGAAAGAGGAGGAATGCAATGTTGGGTATGGGGAGAGAGAGAGAGAGAGAGAGAGAGAGAGAGAGAGAGAGAGAGAGAGAGAGAGAGAGAGAGAGACCAGGTTATCAGAGGAGTGTGAAGACAATAACACAATCTGACATTTCTGAAACAAGACCCCCCGGTTGCCATGGCAACGACTCATGTGGGAGCAGCTCCCAGGAGACGGCTTCGAGATGTACTATAAATGATGTTTGATTAGAATTTAAATCATTTAGGCAGAGAGAAGATAGGCCTTTTGTCAGCAAGGGGGCCTGGGGGAGGGGCGGACGGGCAGGGGGAGGGGCGCTGGTCCCGGTGCTGGCGGTGGAGCCCGGTGAGGTCGTCCGGGTTGATTACTTTTGCCCTCGGCTTCATTCCCGTTTACTGTAACCTTTCCACGGTGGCCTCAGGGACAAGAAGGGCAGGAGAGGGGAGGCCTGGGGGGACCTAGGGGTGCAAGGGAGAGAAGAAATGGAAAGGAGGGAGAAGGAGAGAGAGAGAGAGAGAGAGAGAGAGAGAGAGAGAGAGAGAGAGAGAGAGAGAGAGAGAGAGAGAGAGAGAGAGAGGGAGGAGAGAGAGGAGAGAGAAAAGAAAGGGAAAGAGAGAAGGAAGAGAGAGAAGAAATGGTGGGGGAGAGAAGAGAGGAGACAGGGTGGAAGGGGAGGGGAAGGAGGAGAGAAGGAGACAGAGAGAAAGAGAGAGGGTCCTGGAGACACAAAGTCACAGCCAGGAGAGAGGAGAACTTCCCAGGCTCTGAGCACGCCTCAGTTTTGTGAGTGTCTGGGAGCTGAGCCTCAGGTTTATGGGTGTCTGGGAGCTGAGCCTCAGGTTTATGGGTGTCTGGGAGCTGAGCCTCAGGTTTGTGGGTATTCAGGAGCTGAGCCTCAGGTTTGTGGGTGTCTGGGAGCTGGGCCTCAGGTTTGTGGGTGTCAGGGAACTGGGACTCAGGTTTATGGGTGTCGTGGAGCTGAGCCTCAGTTTTGTGAGTGTCTGGGAGCTGAGCCTCAGATTTGTGGGTGTCCGGGAGCTGGGCCTCAGGTCTGTGGGTGTCCGGGAGCTGAGCCTCAGGTCTGTGGGTGTCCGGGAGCTGGGCCTCAGGTCTGTGGGTGCCCAGGAGTTGAGCCTCAGGTTTGTGGGTGGTGGGGAACTGGGCCTCAGGTTTGTGGGTGTCCAGGAGCTGAGGAGGCTGTACTAAAGGAGCCCTCAGCTTCCCCCCCACCTCTGGCTCCCCAGCAGGGAAAGTTCCAGGTCTGAGACTCCCAGTAACACCATGTGTGTGTGTGGGGGGGAACCTGAAGGGAGGCACCATGGCTCCAGTCTTCAAACTGCCTCATAAAACTTTAAACCAACCTCTTTACTGAGCTGGGACCCCAGTTTCCCCATTTCTCAAATAGAAGTGACCGGACAGAGGACCACATGTCTGTAACCCCAGCACTCAAGAGGCAGAGGCAGGAGGAGTGTTACCGCAGATCGGAAGCCAGTCTGGTTGACGTAGGGAGTGTCAGTCCAACCTGCGCTACATCGCGAGACTTCTTCTCAAAAACATAAAGACATAAATTAATAAATTAATAAAATAAAGCTCCTTGTGTGTAACCAGTCAAGCCCCCTCCCCCAACTCGCTTTTTTTTTCCTTTTGGTGATTTATTTGCTGGCCTTTAGAAACCGAAAGATACCACAGATATATTAATATTTAATCTCTGGGTTCTTTTTTTTTAAATAATAGGTAGCCCTCTGCCTGCCGACCCCTATTTCTCACGGCGGCCATGTGCTGGGCATGAAGAGTGGTCACTCTTTCAGCAAAGCATGAGGTCTCTAGTTTGCGCCAGTCCCCACTGCGCCCTATAACCTCACTCCGCTTTGCGCCTGTATACAGCTCCGGCCTGCCTGCTATGGGCTTTGAACCCACAAACTCTGCAACTTCTCACGACACTTGCAATTCACTCACGTGGGTCACAGGCCTCTCCCCCGGTCACCACGGTGTAAGACAGGGTGCCTGGAGCAGGGTGCGCGAAGGGTGCAGTCATGCTCAGGAACACAGCAGGTACTGAGTGGGTGTCTAATGAGCACAGGAGGAAGAGCTCACGTGGACAGGGAGACTGAGCTGGGAACCGGGATGGGATGGTCAAGCTAGTACCTATGTGAGACAAAAACGTACACCAGCAGGGTTAAAATGATCTGACTGGGACTGCAGTGATGTCTCAGTGGTTAAAAGCACGGGCTGCTCTTGCAAAGGATATAAACTCTGTTTCCCCGCCCCTACGTGGCAGCTCACAACGGACTGTGATTCCAGGTCCATGAGATCTAGCACCCTCTTCTGGTCTCCACAGGTATCTGCACACAGGGGTGCTCAGACTTGCTAATAATCATACACATTAATAAAGTAAAAATTTGCCAAGTGTTCTTCCAGGGAGTATTTTAAAAAGTGATTTGCTTAGCAAGTCGAGGAGATGACTTGGAAAGTGTTTGCCGTGGAAGCTTGAAGACCTGAGTTCAAAGTCCTAGAACGGCTGTGAATGGCCAGACATGGTGTGCGCTTGTAACCTCTGCCCTGGGGCAGCAGAGACAGGAGGATCCTAGAGCCCACTGGTCAACCAGCCTGGCCTAACTAGTGAGCCCCAGATCCCAGTGAGAGCCCCTGCCTCAAAAAATAAGGGTGGGGGCACATGCCTTTAATTCAGCACTAGGGAGGCAGAGGCAAGTGGATCTCTGTGAGTTCGTGGCCAGCCTGGTCTACAGAGTGAGTTCCAAGACAGCCAGGGGTATGTAGAGAGATCCTGTCTCAATATATGGGACTATGTGATGACTCCGTATGTAAAGTGCATGCCACATCATACCTGGTGAGCTGAGTTCAATCCCCAGAACCCATGTAAAGTAGAAGAAGGGAACTGACTGCATAAAGTTGTCCTTTGACCTCCAGACGCATAAACACAGGAACACACACAGTCTCCTGGGAGAATCTAGGCATCAGATGGAAGATATGTATAAGACAGGGCCTTGCCATTGTAGAAGAGATGGCTAGAAATCCCCCCCCCCCTCAGCCTCCTCCTCGTGCCCACCAGACTCCTTCAGCATCTGTATGTCTGATGTTTCTCAGGTCACAGGCTTGGCGTCTCTTTCCTCAGGACGCTGTGGCCTCTGTGAGGAGAGAGGTCGCATCTGGTATAGTAAGTGCTGTGGTCCCAGCACGCAGACACAGTGAGTTCTCAGAGAACAACCCCTGATGTGTGCGTGTGCGCGGATGATTGTGACCTCGTCTTGGCTCACGCACTCCTCCCATCACCCATTTCTGTTCTGAGTTCCGTGAGGCTCCCAAGCACATCCTGTGTTGTTATGTTCGGGTATCTTGCTGTCATGGTTTGATCATACCAATGCCTGACATACAGTAGGTGCTCGGTAAATGGAATGGAAGGTTCCTATACAGGAAGTAGCTATAGAGATTATGGAGCCTTTTGGCCCTTTCCGATCCACCTCTATTGGCCACATCTACACAGACCACCTTGTTGAGAAAAGATGCTTCAGCCTGCCCAGACAGTGAGCGAGAATATCATCATCGATTAATGATGCCTGCTGTGGGCATCACTGGGTGGAATGGCATAGCATCCTGGGGTTCAGAGCTTCAAGCATGGGTGGGCACCAGCTAGTGAGCAGTGTTGTGGTGTGTGTATGTCCACAGACAGTTCTGAAAACCTCTGCATTCCACTGCAGGTGACAGAGACTCCCCGCGAGTGTAGCGATAAATTCAGTAACAAGACTTTAGCTTACTGGTTAGTCCTCTGCACCCGATCCTTGACTCAATCTCTGCTTTCAGGTGAACTTGAGCTAAGACAATGCTCGGTCGGTGACAGCTGAGCATCTATAATAGATGCCTGGCTTGCACAAAAGCCACCTGTTTCCTCATTGGCTGAAAAGTTCACGGTTTTACCTAGGACTTCCGGCATAGCAGCTTGCCTTCCTGTGATGGCTTCGTTCCTATGGCTGCCTTCTCAGTCACTGGAGGAACTGTACCCCCTCACATCCAGGTGGCATTAATCAAAGCAAAAGATGAGAACAGCCCTAACCCAGCAAAGCCAGCAAGAGCACCTTGGTCCTCAGCTCTGATTGGCTCATCTTGGGTCCTGTGGTTGGGCCTATCACTTTGTGGAGGGGCGGGAGCAGCAGGAATGTATATCTTGGGTCACTTTTCCCAGCATCTGGGCGTCGGACTAGCCCCATCAAGGGCTTGGGGTCTACAGTGAGCCATAGTTCCCTAAAGAGATTTGGGGGGCTTTGAACCCGAGAGGGAGTTAAAGGGGAAGCCCAGATTTCTGTAGGCAAAATCACCCAGCAGATGGGGCCTGGATCTGGACGGAAGAGACACCACGCGCGGGCTGCCAGTCAGCGGCACCAACCCGCCCCCGGCTGGGGAGGGGGTGGAATTCATGGGATCAGAAATCGTCAGTCAGGGAGCTTGTCTGAATTTCTGCAATTTGAATTTTCTTGGCTGCAGAGCTGAGGGAAAGCCAAAAGGAAATAAAGTCCCTCTCAAACAGCGCCAGCCTGTCGGCGCCTCGTGACACGACGCCGCGGGAAGAGAGAAAGAGTCTTTTGTTGAAGGTGGTGGAGAAAGGTGGAGGGGGGGCTGGCAGCCAAGGAAATGTATGGAAGCCCCCCCCACACACACACACATACACATACACCATGGAAAGAGACAAACAGGGGAGGGAGAAGGGCTTAGAATGCAAACGGGGGACCCCAGGACAGGTGTGAGAGCTGGAAATCCCAGCTCTGTCACTGTCTGGCAGTGCGGCTTAGGTGTGTCCTCAAACTCCCTAAGGTTTGGTTTTCGTATCTATGGAATGGGGATAATTACATTTTATAATGATCACACCGAATGACAGCTATGAATCCATTAGCCTGGGGTGCACGGCCCGGGCCAAGGGATGGAGAACCATTAGCTCTCATTAAGATGGGGTGTCCGCAGATTCCTGGCACTTGTCGACAGGCGCGGGTACTCATCACAAGGGTAACGTATTTCCAGCTCGAGGAACTGCAGTGGGCCGTGTCCTCCCAGGCTGCACGACACCCCTTGCTGTTGTAGTGAGAGTGGCCGTGAACTGGTGACTTGCACAATGTACTTGATTCCCTCCCCCTTTGAGGTCTGTGTCAGGTGACTCCCTGGGGCTCTCTAAGGAGGAATCCATCTCCTATATCTTCCAGTTGCCAAAGGCCACCCACATCCCTTGACTTGCGGTCTGCTCCTCCCATCCCAAGGTCGGCAGTGCTGCTTCTTTTGACCTCTCTGTTTCCACTGCACAACACTTGCTCTGGCCCTGATCTTCCTCCCCTTCTCCTCCCTCTCCTCCCTCTCCTCTTTCTCTCTCCCCATCCTTTTTTCTTCTCCTTTTCTTTTTTCTTCTCCTTTTGAAGCAAAGGCTCAATGTGTAGCCTAGGCTGGCCCCAACTCACAATCCTCCTGCCTCAGCTTTCCAGTGCTGGGATTCTACCTGACTTCCCTCCTCACTACTGTGAGGACTTCTGGTGACGGTGGACCCTCCTGTCTAAACCAAGATCATCCCCCTGTCTCAAGACTTGAAACCTGGTCACATCCACAAGTCCCTTTTGTGTGTCAGGTGACATATTTTCAGGCTCTGGGAGCAAGGCTGGCATGATATGAAGGGTCCAACCTAGGCAACAGGAAGGATGCCTGGCTCACCGAGGTTAGTCTCAGGGAGACGACCGAAGCACAGAGAGGTGCCATCACTTGTTCAAGGTCACCCAGTTTCGCGAGTGGCAGAGCTGGGGCTGAGCCCTATGCCTGAGCCCTGGTAACCTTGGGTACAGGAGACCCATGTGGAGAGATGGCTGGCCAGTGCAGGTTGTGATGCCAAACCGACCCAGCCTCCCAGGATCCATCTCCTTAGAGGTGGGGTTCCCCAGCAGTGCATCTAGAACTGGGGAGCATTTGCTCCACTGCAAAGGAAAGGTAGGGGACAGCAGCTGTGAGGAGACCCACACTGACCACTTTTCCTGGGAGTCCCAGATCTTCTCCAAGCTGCCCCTGCCTCCCCTGCATCCAGGCTCTCTGTACTTATTCCTGGAAACACAAGAGCTTCCTCCATGGTCCTGTCTGCACATTCCATCCCCCATAGCCACCAGGCAGTTCCTGTGGGACACTCTAAGTCAGTAACTACCACCCCCACCCTCCCTACCTTGAGACCCCTCCTCGATCAACTGAAAAGCCCAAGAGCTGGTGAGCTTCTGCCTGAGGCCCCCCGATCTGACCTGTCTCGCTCTGTGCCCCGGGCACCTGAGCACCCTACACTCAGGGCCATCTCCTGCCCACCCCCAGCCTGGCTCCCCATCTTCTGAAATCCCCCCACTGGACTCTCAGTGTGTGCTGATGGTCTTCTGCGTCCCTCCGCAAGAAACCTCTTAATGCTTGGCCACTGGGTCAATATAAAGATTGTCACTGCCAAACTTCTTACACTGTGTGGTTTTTTTTTGTTCATGTTGTAACACCCAGTGGACATGATGCAGCATGTCTCATGTTTATTCCCAACAGGCTGGCGCCTCTAGCTGGATAGCTATCCACACGGTGTGGCTTCTCCTCACAGCCCCTAACCCTCTTCCATCATATAGCCAATGGATAACTCAGCAACATCAGCTCTGTCTGGAATGTTCTCTAAAATGGATTCTCTAAGCTGTGAAAATGTTTTCTGGGTGCCAATGACCAAGTGGCCAGGGGAGTAGCCCGACTCCTAGCTTGGTGTGTTGACCGTCAGGGAGCCATGATGCCTATGCAGAGAAGATAGGAGTTCTGTCTGTGCCCAGGCCCTGTCGTCAGAGCAGCCACCATGGTCCCTGGGAGGTGCTTAGCCTCCCTGAGTCTCAGTTTCTCTACCTGCAGACGAATTCCCCAGAGAGAATCACACCAGAAGCAGGCGCAGAGGGATGCTAGGCTGTGAGAACACACATTGCAAGGACTTGGCTAAACATGAGCTCCCCGGATTTTTAAGCACTGCAGCGTTTCGACTAAAGGTGCGAAGCCTGCCTGTGAACAGCCCTCAACACTCCAGAGTGCATGGTATGAAGATTTTAAGCCCTGAAAGTAAACAACTGCCAATTGAGACAAACTGTCTTTTAAAATCGGCGGAGAAACAAGGACATTTCAAGGCAAACTGAGGCAGTTTGTTGCCAACAAGACAACACTGTGGAAGATTCTTAAAGAAATATTATATACACAGCAGAGGAAGAAAGTCTTTATCAGGAATGTGCAGGAAACAGTAAATATCAAGGGAGTACTGACTAGAAGAGAGGGCAGGAGGACCCATGATGACCAAGGCAGATAACCAGGGAAACCCCAATGCTAATGGGGAGGAAGCAAAGAACCAACAGCAATCCAACCAGAAAAAGCAAACAACAAGATAACAGGAATAATAAACAACTCTCAAAAATAATCCTATATGCAAGGAGTCACAGACTGGCTGACTGGATTAACAAAAATAGATCCAATTTGGTGTAGTATCCAGGAAACACGCCTTACTGGCAATGGCACCCACAGACTTGGAGCCAGTGAATGGGAGTCAATCCTTCAGGCAAATGGAAACTGGGAACAAGGTGGCATTCTGCTCAGATGAAGCAAATAGAAACAGAACAAGTTGGCATTCTGCTCCAAGAACAGGTAAAGTTGATTTCGACCAAACTAGGCAGAAGAAATGAAGAAGATGGCTATATATATATATATATATATTCATAAAGAATACGTAGAATATATAGTAGGCCTAAACATATATGTGTCGAATATTGGGGCTCCCAACTTCATAAAATGAACACTAATGGATATAAAAGATCACATGGGACCTGATATAGTAATAGTGGATGATTTTGATACCTCATGCTTATCTCTAGGTCAGGGATACAAACTGAAAATCCAACTAAGAAACCTCAGAGTTAAACTATAACAGATCAAACTGTTTGATAGATATGAGCAGAACATTCTGTCTGACAGCAACAGAATTCTTCTCGGCAGCCTGTGGAATCTTCTCTAACGTAGATCACATTCTGGGCCATCAAATTAAGTTATACCAAGTAGAAAAGAACAAAAAATAATCTCTCATAGCTTTATCAAGTTATGCTACTAGAAAACAAATGAAAAAATCAATAGCATTGAAAAACAATGGCTATACAGAGACTGAATAATCAGCAATCAAATGAAAACCAAAGCTTTTGGATACAGCTAGCATGGTTCTAAGAGGATTTTTCAAACAAATAACCTAATGATGCACCTCAAGGGCTTAGGAAAACAAGAACAAGTCAAACCCCAAAGGACTAGATGGTCAGAAACAATAAATAGAAGGGCAGAAGTTATTGAAATGGAAACTAAATAATCTATCCAACAAAAAGTTGATGTTTGAGAAATAAATAAGACTGGGAAAATTCCTAGTCAAACTAACCAAAAGAGCAGGAGCAGATCAATAAAATTAGAGGTGAAAAGGGGAGAGATTATCACAGGTGCTAATGGATTCCAGAGGATACTTAGAGAATACTTTGAAAGGTTTACGTCCCTAAATTCTAGAAAATCTGAAAGAAAGAAAGAACTTTCTAGACATATGTGCCCTACTACAATTGAGTCAGACAACTTAAATGGAGCCAAAATGATCATTGAGATTGAAGCAATAACAAAAAGTCTACCAATCAAGAATAGTCCAAGATCAGATGGATTTACTACCAATTTCTACCAAACCTTTAAAGACAAGTTAAAGCCAGTTGTCCACAATCTGTTCCATAAAATGGAAATGGAAGTCAAACTCTCTAAATATTTCTACGAAGTTAGAATTTCCCAGATACCCAAAACTGGATAACAGGGCTGAAAAGATGACCCCATGGGTAAGGCTACTGGCTGCTCTTACAGAGAGCCTGAGTTCAGTTCCCAGCACCCACATGGCTGCTCATAACTGTAACTTCAGTTCCAGGGGATCCGATGCCCTCTTCTGAGCTCTAAAGCAAGGATTCTCAACTTGTGGGTCGAGAACAAGTTATAGTTATGTGGTAACAATGAAATAACTTTATGTTTGTGGTCACCACAATGTGAGGAACTGTATTAAAGGGTCCACAGCTTTAGAAAGGCTGCGAACCGCTGTCAGAGGTGCTGCATTCATATGGTGCCCAGACACAGATGTAGGCAAACATGCACACAAAATAATTTTCCATTAAAAATAACTGGCTAGCTGGGCGGTGGTGGCGCACGCCTTTAATCCCAGCACTCGGGAGGCAGAGGCAGACGGATCTCTGTGAGTTCGAGGCCAGCCTGGTCTACAAGAGCTAGTTCCAGGACAGGCTCCAAAGCCACAGAGAAACTCTGTCTCGAAAAACCAAAAAAAAAAAAAATAACTGGCTAAGGACACAACAAAGAAAGACAACTCTAGATTAGTCTCCCTGACGAACACAGACACCATTCTCAAATCCACTCTTAGAAGCTGAATTCAAGAACAAATGAGATTAAACACTTTGGCCGAGTCTCATTCCAGGCAGGCAAGGCTGGGTCAGTACCCACAAATCACCAAAGTGTGATTCAGCACATAGAGAGCCCACATGATCGCCTCAGTTGATGCATAAAAACGCCTTCAATGGAGTTCCGTCTACTTCGTGGTAAAAGCCCTGAAGAAACCAGGAGTAGCAGAAACACACCTCAACAGAATAAAGCCTACAGATGGCAAACCCATGGCCAACATTGTGCAAAATGGGGAGAAACGAACCATTTTCTCTACATTCTGGGAAGAGACGGGATGTCCACTCTCTTCACTCTTACTCGGGGTTGTGCGTGAAGTCTTGGGGGGGGGGTCCGTAAGCCAAGGGGAACGGAGTGTAAATGGGAGAATAGAAGTCATTACCCTGTCTCCAGATAACAGGACCCTAAAGATTCCGTGGGAAACTCTTAGGGATGACAACCCTTTCAGCAAAGTAGCAGGATAAAAAAATCAGCACGCAAGCGTGAGCAGCTTTACTAAAGGCCAAGGATGAACTCAAAGAGGAAGAAGTCGGGGGTGGGGGAGAGCGTGTCTTACATTCTCAAGACCTTGAAAACAAATCTAGACATAAACCTAACTCAGGAGGTGAAAGACACATACCAGGTAAAGCAGGACACTGAAGAGAGAATTTTAAGACTCTAGGGCTGGAGAGATGGCTCAGCAGTTAAGAGCACTGCCTGCTCTTCCAAAGGTCCTGAGTTAATTTCCCTGCAACCACATGGTGGCTCACAACCGTCTGTAATGAGGTCTGGTGCCCTCTTCTGGCCTGCAGGCATACACACAGACAGAATAATGTATATATGATTGATATAAATAAATAAATAAATAGAATTTGAAGACTCTAGAGTACAGCATCAATCCTTTGCTCATGGACAGGCAGGATTGATGCTGTGTTATTATTGACCCCAGAAGCAGGTCACTAAACCCCTTCATATCTCTGCCTTTTGTTCTAAATGGAGACAATGATCACTCGGGGGGGGGCATCTCCTGTGTTTACTGAATGAGAACACCCGGGAAGGTGTTGAATGCCACCGTGCCTGGCATGGAACAAGCATGAAGGCATCAGGTGGTAAGAGGGGCTGGGATGGAGGGTAAGGGTAATCCAGGTAGGCATGACACTGCCAAGCACTGCCTGGGGGGTATAATGGCCTTGGGTGAACCAGCTCTCTAAACCACCTCCAGATCCCAGATCCCTGCCCTTCCTTGAACACTGACTTGAAACAGGCTGCAGAGGAAGAAGCACACTGGAGTCTACATTTACGACCCATCTGAACTGGCTGGCAGATCAGAATTTGGTACCTATCCAAGGTCTGTCTCCTGGGCATGGCTTAGGGTGGCCATAAGGCATGATGTCCGGTGGTCTGCTCCCCTGGTGCAGGTGTTCTGTCTACAGACTTTTCTGTGTACCCATGTTCTCTTCTCTGAGATCATGGTCTCCTCTGGCTGACCCTAGGCCACCGGGTGGGCGAAATGGGAGCTAAGGGCACCTGCTTCTCAGAGTCATACCTGGCCAGTGAGCGAGGAGGTAAGGTCAGGTGCACAGTCACCTCCACTCAACACAGGCCTCTGTCCCACTGTACCCCACTCTGGTCTTCCCAGATCTCTACTCTCTTCCATCCAAGATGACCCACATGACAGAAATGCCGAGGTGTGATCAGTAACCCTGAGTCTCACATAGTCTCCAGGTGGGCCAGGTGCTCAGCCAGGACTGGGAGCAGCCATTGTAAGGCTGGTTTCCCACCAACCCTGTCATTTCTGGAGACTTGATCTGACTCAGCATGATCTGTATGGCTGCAACTAACCCTACTGGTACCCACTTCACATTGTCCCTCAGGCAATGCTGGCCGAGTCACAGCCCCGTTTGTATTGCAAGTCAGACAAGAATCCTGGGGCCTGGGATCAAGGCCTCCAACATCTTGCATCCTGCAACTTTGAAATAACTGGGAGCCCTTGGGGTCCCCAGGATTGCTTGCCCAAGGCGGAGCTGAAATTTGCACCCAGGGGACCACACTCAGGCAGCATTCAGTACTATCCATCCCTGACTGCCAAGAGATGCCGACGTAGGAAGGGGACACTTGCTTTGTTCTATCCTTTCTTCGGATACTTTCCCACCAGACTCCCTGAGGCCTTGGAGGCTGACTCCCATCTATGGTACATGTCTATGTGCTACGTGTATGTGCTAGGTCTATGTGCTATGCCTATGTGCTATGGGTATGTGGTTTCTTTCCTCTGTCTTTCTTTTTTATTTTCTTGTGTTGTTAGATCTCGCATGCTAGGCAAGCATTCCACCACTGAGTGACAGCCTCAACTCTCTTTTTGTTTCCTATTTTGACAAAAGGTCTGTGTAGCTCAGGTAGGTCCCCAAGCCCCAGCCTCCAAACAGCGGGGGGTGACCACCAGGCTGACCTGTGGATCATGGCCCAGTGGCCCTGGCAAACAAGAGCCCTGGAGACAGTATCTTCTTCACCCACTGCAGCCACGCTCGTGGTCCCCAGCCCCAGGCACGCAGAAGGCCAGGGACGCTGGATGAATCGCACTGTCTCCCCTCCCCCACAGTACAGACAGACTGGTGGCAGCAGCAGGACGAAGTGGAGCTTGAGATCCACTTCAGTGACACCTTGATGGACCTATATATCACCCGATATAAATGGGGCCACTCTGCGGAGTATCGACAGTGGGTGAACGGCAGTGCCTGTGTGGATAGCTGGCTCGTTCATCAGATCCACCGCTACCCAGACCCAGGACCACTGTGGGCCCCGGTCATGCTCCAGAAGGATGTCCCCTTCTGTCTGTGACCCGTCTGTCTTGAACGTAAGCAGAAGGGGCGGGGACAGCAGCGCACTTACAGTCTCGATGGCCGGAAGGGGCGCTGGGCGGGGCTGGCTGGGGGGTTGGACAGGTCAGGGCCATCCATGGTAATTAAAGAGGATAAGATCCAGACAGGTCCAAGACAGATGGCTGTGGGGAAGGCAGTTCAGCTCCTGAGAGCCCAGGGCTGGAGACTGGGGACCGGTTGGGCAGCGAGTTGCAGCAGGCATGGACCAGTGGGTGTGTGACTTAGGGGAAGGTTTGAAGCAGGCGGAAGGTGGCAAGTGAGCTGCTTGGTCGTACCTTCTTCCATTTGCCCACTTCCAGACTTGCCCTCCCCTCTTCTTCTTCCCCGTTTTCTTTCTTCTTCTGTCTTCTTTCTTTCTGACTCCCTCTCTCGTTTACCTGCTTGGCTCTTATGTCTGTTTCTTTTTTTGTCTCTCCTCCCTGCCTCTGTTTGCCACCCTCATGCTTTCTCTTCTGCTTCCTTCCTCCTTCAGCCCTCCTGCCCCCACCCTCCCTCTCCCCCCAGCGCTGGGCTCTTCCCATTCTCCCTCAGGAGGGTATCTCTGATTTGCCTCCATCCCTGCTTCTCCCCACCTCTCCCCTTCCACTCCTCTAGAGTCACGTGCAGCAGCCAGTATCCATTGGATGTGTTTTACACTCAGGATGTTGCCTGATGCTCTTTTAGGACACCTGCCTCTGTGGCTCTGTCCTCACACAGGAGGGGGGGGAGGGAGGGAGGAAGGGAGAGGAAGGGAAGAACCCTAACCATCCATACCTATGGCAGAATAAATGCACAGTTTTGGGTTGGAGCACATGGATTTCCTGGTTTGTGTCTTTGTTGCTTCCCACACGGTCCACACATCAGCCCCAAGAAGAACATAGTCTCAGGCCCCGCACCACACTCAAGATCTACCGAACTGTGTTCCGCACTCACAAGTGGGTCATTTCACACTTGCCTAATCTCAGTTCCCTCCTCTGGAAAGGAAAAGGTGAGAAGTCCTTATGACGACTTTGTCATGGTCCTGGTGCCGACCGTGGAGAGAGAATGGGCTCCTAGATTCGCACTCTCAGGTGCTGCATGTATAATATGCCACTGGCGTCTTCATAGGTAGCTGGAGCTTTACAACACACGGCCTGAGTCAGCCTCCTTTCTACCCAGCCAGGTCCTCTCTGCTTCTCCACCCCAACTTCGTGATCCCTAAATCCAGCCCTTCTCCTGCTCCCACCTCCCTTCCTCTCCCTACAGAACACCACTGCCTGGATGTCTGTTTTTGTGGGTCTGTCTGGAGCAGGGTGGGCAAGGACTACGTGGATGTGAAGGTGGGACCCCTTCAGGCAGGCTCATGTCATCCACACTTCGATGTTGTCTCCCTGCAAATGATCGCTTAATACAAACCTCTTGATCAAATACAACCCTGAGCTGGGAGGTGCGGGGACCAGAGAAAGGAATTCACATTTTTCTCTCCAACAGAGCCAGCCTGTATCCTAAACTGCCTCTTGTATGGGCCCCCTGTGGGGATCACATCCAATTACAGATGGACCTCAAAGTCCAGCGTCTGCTGTCACAGCCTGCACAGCTCTGGAGGCTCCCACAGGAGCGAGCCAGCATCCACGGATGTTTTCCACCTTCCGGGTGTGCGCTGGGCACTTCACAAACATTTTTATGGGGTAACTGGGGGATGGCGTGCAGCATGTGGTTAATACACTTCCTGAAATGAAAAACTCCATCCACTGTAGCCTCTTCCTCCGGTTTAACAGCAAGTGCATTGAACATGTGGGTCAGGTGTTCTCTGCTCGTGCTGAGGGTGGACCACAGACAAAATGTGGCCCGAGGAACCGGCAGTTTCCCACCCCAGGCAGAATGTCTGGGGGATGTGTGTGCACACTGGACTTGGGTGGAACAGAGGTGCTGATTGCAAATCCTCCCTTGATTTTAGAAGCATTACAATACAGGTGAGGGTCTGAGACTGGGACTCAGTGTGTAGAGGGCGCAAACAGGAAGCTCTGCCTTCCGTCTCACGAGCTAGGCAGTGCACGCCCGTAGGGTCAGCGCTCAGAAGGTGGAAGCAGGAGGAGCAGAAGCTTAAAGTCCTTTTTGGCTGCAGAGTGGCTTCAAGGTTAGTCTGGCCTACAAGATACCTGGTTTCAAAGAACTACCTCCTTCCCCAAACAAAAACAAATTAAAAAAAGGGGGGGATAACATGTTTGAGAATTAATGATATCAGGAAGTTTTTGCCAGATGGTGGCGGTGCACACCTTTAATCCCAGCACTTGGGAGGCAGAAGCAGGTGGATCTGAGTTCAAGGCCAGCCTGGTCTACAAAGCGAGTTCAGGAACAACCAGGACTGTTTGTTGCAGGGAGAAACCTTGTCTCCAAAAAACCTAAAATTCCCCCCTCCAAAAACAAAACAAAACAAAACAAAACAAAACAAATGGAGATATAAAGGATAGAAGGAAGTTCTCATTTCAGATGAAGAGCTGGGGCCCAGAGGGACTTTCCCAAGGTCTGGTCTCTCAGAGTCAGGTTGCTTGCAGATTCACACAGAAGGACCTGCAGTGATAGCCGTAGAGGGTTAGAAGAAGAACAGCCTCCGTGGGCTTTCCCACCACACTCCACCCCACCCTCAAACAGAAGAGGTTATTGTCATCCATGGCAATATCAATTTCTGACTTCTGCTGCCCGTGGGAGACAACATCAAAGGCCCACCGCACTTCTTGTCATCCTAAAAGACCATCCTGGTCTACAGACTCAGGTCTGGCTGCCAATATCTCCAGCCTTCAGCTTCTCTTTTTCTGCTTTCATTTGTGTGCGGTTGGCACATGTGTGTGTATGCATGTTTGCATGGTATGGGGACAGGCTGTGTAGAGGTATGTGAGTGTGTGTGTGTGTGTGTGCGTGCGTGTGAAAGCCTGAGGCTGATGTTGGGGAGCACTCCATTGCTCCCCCACCTTATTCACTAAAGCAGGCTCTCTCAGTCAAACCCGAGCTTGCCTACACGGCTAGTCTTGCTGACCAGTGTGCTCTGAGAATTCCTGACTCTGCCCTCTGAGACCGGAATTACAGGTCGCCCATCACACGCACCTGGCATAGAACTCTGGTCCTCGTATCTGTGAAGCAAATGCTCTAAGCCGTGTCATCTCCTCAGCCCCTTCCCCAGCTGTTAAAAGACACTCTGTAGGGCTTTACCATGGGGCTGGTGCGCCATTTTGAAATAATCAGATGCAAGTGATGGCCTTTGTGGAAGAGCCTCCCATGCGTCACTCTCTCACAGGCTATGGTGAGGTCTCAGTTAGTTGGTTGTCTCTCTCTAGTGTATTGCTGTCTCACGCTCAGTGTTAGCTGAACTGATAGTGGCCCTTGGTTGGCTTGTCTGTGATCTGTCTTCCTTCATTCAAATGCCAGCCTATGGGGATTTCAGCCTCTGGCGATGCTGCTCTGTTAGAATGTTAACCTATGGGGATGCCAGCCTGTGAGACAGAAATTAGATCTGTATTGTCTGTCTTGGGTCCCAATGCCCAGAAGTGCCTGACATACAGCAGTGTTCTATCAATGATTCGATGGTGATGGGTGATGAATGGACGGATGGATGGATTAATGGGTGGGTGGATGGATGAATCGGTGGATGGGTGGATGGATGGATGGATGGATGGATGAGCGGGTGGGTAGATGGATGGGTGGGTGGATGGGTGGATGGGTGGATGGATGGGTGGGTGGATGGGTGGATGGGTGGATGGATGGATGGATGGATGAGCGGGTGGGTAGATGGATGGGTGGGTGGATGGGTGGATGGGTGGGTGGATGGATGGATGGATGAATGAATGGATTAATGGATGAATGGGTAGGTGGGTGGATGGATAGATGATGGATGGATGGGTGGGTGGACAGGTTGGTGGATGGGCAGATGAGTATATGGATAGATGAATAGATAAGTAGATGGATGGATGGACTTTAGATAGCTTGAGAGCTTAGGAACAGATCACTTTTTTAAAAAATATTTATTTATTTATTATGTATACAATATTCTGTCTGTGTGTATGCCCGCTGGCCAAAAGAGGACACCAGACCTCATTACAGATGGTTGTGAGCCACCATGTGGTTGCTGGGAATTGAACTCAGGACCTTTGGAAGAGCAGGCAATGCTCTTAACCTCTGAGCCATCTCTCCAGCCCCCAGAACAGATCACTTTTTATCCTAGACTGTGAGACCTCAAAGGAAGGTCACCTATGAAAACACAACCAGTTCGAAACATCACTGCCATGAGAAAAGAGACACAGCAGTACTCAGCATGAAAGGAGAGATTCAGGAAACACGCAGAAATGGCCAGTTCATAGTCATGTGGGTCTCTCTGATCTCCTAGGCAGATAAGGGCAGTGAGAAAATGAAGCCTGTCAGCCTACCCTCCCACACACCTTTCCTTGCTCTGTGTGCCTCCCCGTGGGAACCCTCAAAAACTCAGTAGGCTGAATTTTATCCTTCTACCCATGTCTCCAACCAGCTCAAGGGTAGCCCTGGACTGCTGGCCCCTTGGTTCTCTTTTTCTTAGGAACCAATAGCATGTAAACGACAGAAAAGCTTCCCATCTTTGAGTGATGTGGTCCAGTCCAGGGAGGATGGCTTGGTCAGAGGGTCCCCAGGACTCAGTCTATAGCCAAGATCAGAGCTCAGGCTGTAACAAAGGTGTAGGCTGAGGACTCAGGGTACAACCAAGATCGGGATTCAGGTTGTAATAAGGATCAGGACTCAGTCTGTAACCACGATTAGGGCTCAGCCTATCACAAGGATAAGGACTCAGGCTGTAACAAGGGTCAGGGCTCAGGCTATGGCCAGGATCAGGGCTCAGTCTATAAACAGGATCTGGGATCAGGCTTCAGCAAGGACCAGGACTTGCTGTGGAGCCAGGATGAGGGCTACATCACTAGTCACCAGACTCTGGATCCTGGAGACTCACACCCCAGTATCTGTGTGGCTTCGTCTCCCACGAGGTCCAGGTCTCCTGCCCTGTCTCTGCTTCCCCAGGAGGAGTACCCTTGCCCGGCCTGGTAGCCTCAAGCCCCCTGGTTGGGCTGGGTGTGGCCATGGGCACCTGGGCTCCAACTCTGTACCCTGTGCTTCCTTCCTGCCTCCCTCCCTCTGCCACCAGCTGCCGGCTCCGTCTGCTCGCTCCTCTCCTCTCCCCCTCTCTGCCTTAGAGACAGCTATAAGTCTCCCGTGAAATATATACAGTGTAAATATATAAAAAGCTTGTGCCTGCCTGCTGCTTATGTATTCATGAAATAGTAAATAAATTTTATGGGATAATTTGAAGGCTGCCAGGGAGCCGGGAGATGAAAACGAAGGCCTAATGAGATGGAATATCGGGGCAGCACATGCGATCGATCGACTGCTCCAGGCTCTACCGAGAGAGAGGAGCCTGGCTCCGGGGGCCCAGGGCCACAGAATGAAGTGCTCTGAGGGGCTTTGGGGGTCATAAACCACAGCGGCTGTGGAAGGAAGCTAGGGAAACCCAGCAGAGAAGCTACAGGCTGAGTTCTTTCCCTTGCTCTGCCAGGGATGCGCTGTGAACCAGCTGGGTCCTTCTGCGTGCCTCAGTTTCTCCACGTGTCTGAACAGTCCCCTCAGAAGCTCCGGCCCTGTACCTGTGTAATGATTTGCTTACTGAATTTTTGGTGTTTTCTCCACCACTCTTCCACATGGCCTGAGCAATCTAGTTTCCTCTCTTAAGGATTGCTTTTCCTATTCCTCACTAACGATTGACTGATTGGATAAACAAGCGAATGAATGGATGGATAAGAAAAAAAATACAATCCTGCTCACTCTTCTCACTCCCCACATCACCACCTTGGCCCAGCTTGAGACTCTATTAGGGCCACGGCTCCCTAGAGGTCATTTTCTCGCAGCCACTAGAGGGCTCCGGTTAATCTAATAAATCATGTCGTGTCCCTCTAGGTCTGTCCTGTCTCTGCATCCTCCCCATGTCTCACAAGGACGCTGCCCCCTCTGGTTCCCTCCGCATTCACCCACTCTTCTTTCCTTCCCTCCTTCAGTGTAGTCAGCAGTGGACTGCCTCGCTGGCCCTGGATTGCACCCCAGGGCCTTTGCACTGGCTGTCTTCTTCTTCATAGCAGATTCCACCCACTTTTAACTGTCCCCAGCATCCCGCTCAGCGACATAGCCATCCTGAGCCCTTACATAAAAGCCCAGCTGTCCGCGTTCCCCTCCTTCATCCTCCTTACCCCCACCAGCCCTTTCATGTGGGCCCCAGGGGAGCAGAGGTTTGGAGGGGTGTTCACTGCAGACCCTCTGGTTCCCAGAGCACTGTGTGGAATGCAGTAGACACGGAATGCAGTAGACATGGAATGGTCAGTAATGGCTAGTGAATGAATGAATGAGTGAGCGAGAGAATGAATGACTAAGGGACCTTCCAAAATTGATTTCATGATGTTTTTAAAGCTTAATTAATTAGTAATTAATTAATTGTGCTGGGAACCGGTCCCAGAGCCTTACATACACCAGGCCTTACACACACCAGGTCTTACACACTCCAGGTCTTACACACACCAGGCCTTACACACTCCAGGTTCCACACACACCAGGCCTTACACACTCCAGGTCCCACACACATCAGGCCTTACACACTCCAGGTCCCACACATAGCAGGCGCACCCTTTACCATTGAGCTCCACCCACAACCCTCCCTTTACTTTAGTTTGTGGTGTGGTCTCGCTAAGTTGCTTGGGTTGTCCTTGAACTCCCTTTGTCACTCCAGCAAGCAGAGAGCTTCCACTCGGTGGCCTCTGTGACGCGTCACAGGGACAGGCCAGGCTGGGGTGAGGAACTAGGAGAAAGGCCCACAGTAAGGAAGACAGCCACTGCACAGGACCCGGGCCGACGTCAGAGGACAAACTCACCATGCGGTCACGCTTCTATTCTGCCTTGAAGAAGAAGCAGGTGGTTTTCCAGGAACACCTCCAAAGCTCTCCTCGGGGACTGTGAGGTCGTCAGGAAGTGCTGACTTCAATTCCACATGCTGCAGCTTCACTCGATCTTGTTTTTGGAAGGACCCCCTGGCATGTCCCTCACACACCTGAGAGCTGGACTGGATGGTGCCTCAAATCTCAGGTCTTTCTTAGGCTGCTAGAATGGAGTCATAGCCTGGTCCTGTCATTTTCTTTCATTCTCTCGGGAATAGCAGGAAGCAAGCAGAGAGGGCCACATCTAAGTAAATAGCAGGTAAGCAGAAAAGAAGCAAAGCCGTGAGCTCCAGGCCAGACTCACAGTAAACACCCCCATTAGAGTAGCTGGAGTCGGCATGGTCACTGTTGCTGGTCCACCCAAGGAACCCCGGCTCCCCAAGATGCACACTTCTAGTTGGTAATGGGATTTTCCCCGTGTGAACAAAGATGAACACACCCTATATGTTAGCCATCCTGTTCAGAAATGGGTGAGCTCTGGGGATCAGGTGCCACCCACCAACCAGCTTTCTCCACTTTCCCCAAATACTTGTCTCTGCTTTCTCTACTCACCCTCCTCTCTCTGGCGCCTTCCCTGCCCCAGCAGCCAGCTGACCCTCTCTCCTCCTGCAGTGCATGCCAGGGCTGAGTCCTGTCCCCTTGGACAAAGTTCCCAGCAACCTTTGAACCCCTTACCTGCCACTCACCTGGAGCAGGCAGAAGCTGCTGTCACCAACACCACCCAGTCCTCTCCCCTCCCCTCCCTTATCTTGCCTCTTCTTTTTTCTATGAGGAGGCACATGGAGTCCCCTATCTTACTTCTACAGTCCCCCAAAGGAATACTTGAAGAGAGAAGGCGTTAAAAGCTAAGCACTGATGACTGAGTTTTTATGTCCTGCCCGGTTCCTGCAATCGTTAAGTCCCAAAGAAATCACACAGAGGTCTACATTAGTTATAAACTGATTGGCCCATTAGCTCAGGCTTCTTATTAACTCATAACTTGTATTAGCCCACTATTCTTATCTGTGTTAGCCACATGGCTCAGTACCTTTTTCAGCGAGGCAGTTACATCTTGCTTTTTCTGTGGCGGGGTCACAACTGCCGCAGAGGAATGGGCTTCTTCCTTCCCAGAATTTTCTTGTTCTCATTGACCCCACCTCTACTTCCTGTCTGGTTGTCCCGCCTATATTTCCTGCCTGGCTACTGGCCAATCATCCTTTATTTAAAACATAATTGACAGAATACAGTCCCTGGTCCCACACCAAAGAACCAGAAGTTGTGGGAGTCCTGGGTCACCCTCATGCTTGTTGTGTGACCTTAGGGAAATGACTGGAACTCTCTGAGCCTGTTACACTACCTATGATCTGGGCATCAATAGGATCTACCTCATCCAGCCATGAGGCAGAAAGTGCTTTCTTCCTTCTCTTTTCCCCCAAATCAACCTTTACATCGATTCCTGTACCTCTACCTGCTGTTGCTCACAGGCCCAAAGAGAGCCTGAGTGTGTCAGCTTTGCCCGCAACCTCAAGTCCTTGTGTGACCAGCGTTGCCACCAGCTGCCCCTACTGGCTGTAGGGCCCAGGCCTCCAGGCATGGGCACCCCAGGGGCTCTGGAGACAAACAGATAAATCCTGTTCTCTTCTAGGAGCCATTTGGGAAAGAGCCAGGTGAGTCATCCACACCTCAGCATTGTTTGAGCACCTACTGTGTACAAATCTCCTTCCTGATATGGACTCCAGGCTTGGGGAGATGTCTCAGTGTTAACGTTCTTTTTTCTTTTCTTTTATCTTTTCTTTTTGTCTTGTTTTATTTTTCGAGACAGAGTTTCCCTGTGTAACATCCCTAGCTGTCCTGGAACAGCTCTTGTAGACCAGGTTGGCCTTGAACTCACAGAGATCCACCTACCTCTACCTCCCTAGTGCTGGGATTAAAGGCATGCACCGCCACCACCACCCAGCACAGTGTTAAAGTTCTTACCACATAAATTGAGGACCTGAGTTCAAACCCCCAGAAGCCGTATGGGTGTGGCAGCCCTCCTGAAATTCCATCCTGGGAAGGTGGAGACAGAGGATCCCTGGAGCGAGCTGGACAACAAGGCTAGCCATTTCTTCAAGCCCTGGGGTTTGAGTGACAGACCGTGAATAAGGAGGAGTGATGGAGGATGTGTCCATACACACACATTTAAAAATAGAAAAGGAAATTAAGTCAAACCACAGTGGTTCATCCAACTGCTACTGGTGAGGCTTCTGGGTTGAGGTCTTGGTAGCCTCAGGTTGGGTATCTTGGGGGTGCAGTGTGCCTTCCTGGCATGCCATGGAAAAACAAACAAACAAATAAAATTAATCACACCATCTTCGATCCACATGGACCTTTCCCCTTGTCCTTATTCCCCAAATAATAGAGTGCAGCTGTCCCCCCGAAGACACACTGAGGTAAGTCACCTTGAGATGGTCAAACAAGAGAGTGTGTAAAGGTTTCCACATGGAACTATGCATTCTTATTTAAGATTTGACACCCCTGGATCTTGGCACCCATGGGGGGCCCTGGTCCCAGCCCCCCTGTATTAGATAGGGCTGTGATAGGGGTCAGTAATCTCCTCTTGTGGCTAAGAGATGGGGGCAGCTGAATAACCCATATAAGGAGTCATGAGAGACCTAAGGGGAAGTATAAGGAAGGCTAAGGGAGCTAGCAAGTGTTGTGGGGGGCGGGGCATATGTGATGTGTACTGAGCAAGCAAGGGTATTGGAGCAGAGCCTCGGAGGAGGTGGCAGCCTGGAGGAAGACAGTTGGTGGGAAATGATAGTGGACGTGTGGGTACAGTGGGGCACAACCTGCAGCCCAAAGCGTCCTGAAAATAACCCTGGGAGAGCAGGGAATGCCAGGACGGGAGGAGACTTCTGGTTTGGCAGCCCCACAGACCTAAAGCCCGTGTTATCTGGCTGTCTGACCTGCTGAGTTGGGAGAATTGTGTGTTCAAGGCCATCCTGGGCTACACAGTGAGACCCTGTCAGGAAGGAGGAGGAGGAAGGAGGAAGAAAAAGAAGAAGAAGAGGAAAGGAAGTAGACGTTCGAACACTTCCTGGTGATTTTTTTTAAAGAGCTGAATCTGTGGTCAAAGCAGACAGAGTGGTCAATATCCATGTTTTCTTTCATTCTTTTATATGCCTGCATAGTATTCCACTGGGTGGAAAAAAAGGATATTTATTAGCCTGGATCCTATATGTACAGACACAGGGGACTTTTCCACGATGGTGAAACATTTTGGGTGTGCTGTTGTTTTAAAGATCACGAGACAGAACCTTAGCCCTTCTGGATAGATGAGTGGGAGGGGAGGGGCTTCGTCAGTCCCCACAAAGCATCATTAAGCCCCGTGCGTCCCCTCTTCAGCTTTTATTAAATTATCCCAATTTGTCCTTTCAAATAGATGTCTTTTCTTAAGTAGTGATTTACCACAATTAAGCCCCCCAAAATTAAATTAAATGAATTACGCCTCTCAGGTTGGATGTCTGCAGGACCTGAGGTTGAATGCAGCAAGGGTCTAGATGCTATTAAAAGCGAAGGCAGGGGAACCGTGTGCTGGGTTAGAAGGGAAAATTCATGGCTCCACTGATACGCCATGATAAATAATTATGAGTTATTAATTTTAAATTACATCTTTAATGCGATGCATGATTTTAATTCCCCTTACAGTATTAATATCGGACTGGCTTTGATTAATTTAAGGCAGAACAGAAAGGTGCCAATTAAGGAAGCTGGTTGGGAGCTTGGAGGTGTTTGGAGCTGTCTCCTGGTACCCCTCGCTGGGGGCCCAAGGTCACCGCTCAAGGGAATCTGCAGATTGTCCCCAGGAACCCAGGCTGGGCCATGTCAAAAAGAATGGGAGATGGATGTTAACCCTTGGTGTGTCTTCAGTGGCAAACGGAGAGAGAAGAGGCCTGATGTGGTGACAGTGGCAGCCGGAGGAACGCTACACGGTGGTTGAGTGGCTCCTTCGGTGTGTGTTAAAAGGAAATTCGACTGCTGTTCCTAGTATGATATTCTGAATCCCTCTTTATCAGAAAAAAACTTGCTTTACAATCAGGAAAAAGCAGAAAGACATAGCAAAAGGATGGGGGCTGAGGCAGGCCTTCACTCTGTAGCCCACGCTGGCCTCAAACTTGTCTCAATCCTCCCGCCTCTCCCTCCACAGTGGTGAGATTACAGGTGTGTGATATATATGTGGGGTTTGATGGCCCATACTTGGGAGGCCGAGGCAGGACGATGGGAAATCGAGGTCCACCTGGATTACAGAATGAAATTGGAGTTCATGGAAGGAGTGGGGGAGGAGGGAGAGGAAGAGGGAACAGGGGGAGGAGGATAGGAGACTGAAACCCATGATTTCACAGCCAGGATTTCTTAGACTGAAGGTAAATTTAAGTTGAAAGAAGAGACAAAGGGGCTGGAGAGATGGCTCAGTAGTTAAGAGCACTGGTTTCTCTTCCAAAGGGTAAGGGTTCAGTTCCCAGCACCCACATGGCAGCTCACTGTAACTCCAGTTCCAGGGGATCTAATACCATCACAGAGACATACTTGAAGGCAAAACACCAATGCACATCAAATAAATGAATCTGAGAAGGGGGCACATAAAGCCTCACAGTCTTATATGTGAGAATCCTCGAGAGAAATCTTGATAGTGATTCCAGGCAATGGAAGCTGGAGGCTCAACTGAATGTCATTCCAGCCCCAAGTGACAGAATAGCAAGCAATGAGTCCATGGTCTCCAGTGGAGGTAGGGGTGGCCTTCAGGCCAGCTCATGGTCACTGCAGGTACCTCTGGCCACCAGCCATGGAGGCCTCATTTCAAACCAGTCAAGACCTGCTTTCATGGACAGTGTGGCTTGGGTTAAAGTTATTATTAATTTGAGTTTTAAGGGGTGATTTGGGAGCCTGTGAAAATGGTTCTTGGGGTTAGGTGCTTGCTGGGCAAGCTTGAGGACCTGAGTTCGAATCCTCAGTACCACGAAAAAAACCAGGTCTGAAGACAGTTTATAACGGCAGTGCCGCAGAGGCCACAGCAGGAGGCTTCTCAGGGCTGCTGGCCAGCCAGCTAGGTAGCATCAGTGGGCTCCTGATTCAGCGAGAGATCCTGCCTCATTGGCCTCTGGGCTCCACCCATGCACAAGCACACACATGAACATGCATGTAAGGATTCATTGCAAACACAACAATGATACATGGTGGGGGAGGTAGCATGTGGCTGAACAGTGTGGCTGGCTGCAATGACTCCACACCGGAACCGCAGTGGGAAAGATCCCATTGCTGTCTCTACAGCAGCACCAGACAGATAGCCTAGCCAGAGCTCAGCATTAATGAAGCTCACTACGACAAAGGCATGATGGGAGAGCTGTGCCCTACCGTGAGAATTACCGCTGCTGAGTGACGGATGAGGTTTACGTCAGAAGCGCAGCCCATCCCGGACTTGTGATTCTTAAAATAAGCCCGCAGAGTCTAGAAAACTGCCAGAATTAGGACAGGAACCTGAGGGTGACCATGGTGTAAGGGGAGGAGTGAGGCGGAGAGGGGACACAGTGAAGATAAAGAAGGGGAGGGGTCTGGAATCGAATAGGAGCTTATGGGAAGCTGAAGCAGGAAGATCCTGAGGTCTGGACTGCAGGGTGAGACCCCATCTCCAAACGAAACAAAACAAAAAGGAAACAACGGGGCCGAGTCAACACCAGCAGCATGTTCCATTTCGACCCCTCTCCAGCACAGATTTCTAATCCTTGAAATAGCACATTTAAGCTCAAGTTTTCTGGGTCCCGATGCAAGCTGAGGTCCAGAGAGATACAGCAACTTGTTTGAGGCCCATCAGCAATGGGACCGTGAACGGGGCTTTTGTAGTTTGAGATTCTGAGGTGCAGGGAGATTTAGCATGAGGCCCCAAACCACACAGCCATTCTGGGTAGGACCCAGCGGCGTCACTGTCAACACGGGGTGGGGATGGGGAGGCAAACGGAAAGGAAATGTGGGCGGTCCGTGGGGCGTGGCCTCCCTGGCCCTGGCTCGGCCCAGCCTCTGTGCTGGGGCTTCTGGAAAGCTAGCCAGAAGAGAGACAATCAGGCGAGGCCCCCGGGGTGGATTAGAAAAGCGGGATCTGCCAGGTGGACTGCTGGTTCGCGGCCAAAGCTTGCTCCTCTAGAGGAATTAAAAATGGGTTCTAATTCCAAGTTAGAGAAGGGCCAGGGAGGCCAGTTCCCCGAGATAAGCCAGCCCACAGGTGCAAGCTCCCTGTGTCCCTCAATGCCCAGGACGCAGAAACCACCTGCCCTCAGCTTCCTCCTGGCATTCACTGTCTTTATACCAAATCTCACTCTAGCTGTGGAAGATGGACAAGGACCCCATGAGGAGACTTGCTCCCCAGCTGAGGGAAGCCAGTCAGAGACACGGTAAACTCAGACTCTAGCTCGGCTCAGGCTCTTCACTAGTCTGTCCGCAGGGGGTTTTCCGTATGTCAATAAACCTGCCGGCTTCCCCCTTCTTTGCAAAATCAAGGCCCATGTCTATCTCACATCCATTAGAGCTCCAGTCTCAAGCAGATAACTGGCAGAGCAGTACACGGTGTGTTTGTGTGGAAGTGGGAAGAGAGGATAAGGGCGCGATGGAGTGGCAGGAAAGGAGGGAAGATCTATTGATAGATGAATGAATGCAAGGATAGATCAGTAGATGGATGAGTGGAAGGAAAGGAAAGAAACAGTAATGGATGGGTGGGTGGATGGATGGTGAGTGGGTAGATAAATGAGTGGATAGGTAGATGAATAGTGGATGGCTAGATGGATGGATATTGGATAAGTGGGTGGATGATGGATGGATGGATGGATGGATGGGTGGATGGATGGATGGATGGATGGGTGGATGATGGATGGATGGATGGATGGATGGATGGGTGGATGGATGGGTGGATGGATGAATGGATGGATGGATGGATGGATGAATGGATGGATGGATGGATGGATAGTAGATGGGATAGATGGATGGATGGGTGGATGGATGGGTGGGTGGATGGATGAGTGGATGGGTGGGTGGATGGATGAATGGATGGATGGATGGATAGTAGATGGGATAGATGGATGAATGGATGGATGGGGTAGATGGATAGTATATGGGGTGCATAGATGGGCAGATGGATGGTTGGGTGAATGATAATTGGGTGGGAGGGTGGGTAGAAGGATGGATAGAAGGGTAGATGAGCAAGTGGATGGATGGATGAAAGACATATTAAGCACACCCCACATGCCCTTGCTTGGACATTGCCTGCGTACTCAGAATAAATGGAGATGAGCACAGAGGGAAGATGCTGAGAACGACTCAGAGGTGCAGGTGTGGGCACATGCAATGACCTCCCATCACCACGGGGAATGGGAGACCGACGGGTCTTGGAAGAGAATGGGTGGACACTCCCAGCTTCTAGACCAACTCTTAAATGCAGCGTGCAGCAATACAGGTCTGTTCATTTCTTATTGATGTCCTCGGATGGTCCCACCTCCCTCATGGGACTCATTGTGCCTCTGCTCAGGGTGATGTGGTGACAGTGTCAGGCTCCCTGTCATCACAGCAGGTTGAGTAACAACACAGATGCCATCAGCCCCACACTGTGTTTGGATCTTAGCTTTGCTGTCTGTCTGCTGTGCAGCCTCAGATAACTGTCTCACTCTCTCTGATCTCAACCTCCAGCCTCTCCCTTGGGGAAAACTACAGAAGCATCAGTTTTGTAAGAGATGGAGCTGGCTAAGTAAACTGGGCTTGTGGGTACTGAGCACAGTGCCCAGGGTATGGTTGGCACAATCTGGGCGGTAGTGACTTTTTGCGACCAGTAGCCCTTCAGCCATGTGGGCAATGTGGAGGAAAAAAAGAACAGATGGCTCCAAAAGGTGGAGTTGTAAGTGACTAGATGGGAGCTGGGGAAGATGGCTCATGACACGAGGACCCGAGTTCAAATTCCCAGAACCCACAGTAGTCATATGTGTCTGTAATCTCAATGCTCACTGGCAAGATGGGAAGCGGAGGCAAGCGAATTCCCAGAAGCTCTCTGGCCAGCTGACCTAACTAACACAGTGGTAAAATAATAAGAAATTTTGTTTCAAATAAGGTGGAAAGGGGAGGCTGGCACCTGATACTATCATCTGATCTCTCACAGGAATGTGTACACACACACACAGCATACACACACATACACACACAGCATACACACATACACACACATCCAGCATACACACACATACACACACATCCAGCATACACACACATACACACACAGCATACACACATATACACATACATCTAGCATACACACACATACACACACAGTATACACACACACATACACACACCCAGCATACACACACACACCCAGCATACATACACACACATACACACAGCATACACACATACACAAACACATACATACACACCTAGCATACACACACAGCATATACACACACACATACACACACCCAGAATACACACACACACCCAGCATACATACACACACATACACACAGCATACACACATACACACACATACACACACAGCATACACACAGCATACACACACATACACACACAGCATACACACACACACATACACACACCCAGAACACACACACACCCAGCATACATACACACACATACACACAGCATACACACATACACAAACACATACATATACACCTAGCATACACACACAGCATATACACACATATATACACACACAGCATACACACACACACATTCAGCATACACACACACAGCATACACACACACACACACACACACACACAATTTAATGAAGAAAAGGAAGATGAAATGGCCAAACATAAGCACCAAATTCTCTACTGGGAAAGGCACGTTTGCAGGGAGCTGAACTCAAACTGTCTCATAAGCCTCAACTGAGGCAGGCTTTGTTTCTCCGTGTATCAGCTATCTATACTCACATATGCTTCCTAACAAGCATGCCCCCCTCACAGGACTCTTTTCGATTGGCTAATCTGGGATGGAGCAGGGAGGGATCAATACCATATGTTTGGTTTCAATCTTTGGGTCTACCACAGACACCAGGGCTTCAGGCACAACGTTCCCCTCCAGTAACCCCTTTTCCCACTCTGTACAATGGGGAGAGTTGTGAGGCTTGGAGGGGGAGCACGAGGTTGGCAAACACTGCACGGGTGGAGTGCCTGGTTTAGGAAGCTGCTGAATGCATGCAAAGTCACACCACTTACTGTCCATGTTGCATCCTGGGACCCAATCCTCCCGAGCTCCAGGCTCTGGGTTGGGATTCCCAGCAGGAAAGGGCTTTGTGTCCAGGTTGGGCCCTGGGCGCCTGCTGACCATCTGCTGGGGAAGATTTCTGCTTAACAAGCCTTGTAATCTTCGCTGTGATCACGGCTCCCAGCAGCTCTCCCTGGGCTCTCCCAGGGGCCCCAGCCTCTCTTGCTAAGCCCCTGCCACCGCTATGAATAGCTGAACACCTGACCCGCATTTCAATATGCTGAGAGCAGCCCAGGAGCTGGAGCAGCTCGGGCAATGTTTGCTGATTCAAACCTTTTGTGCAACAAACATGTAATAAACATACCACTCCATGCCTAGTCAGACTCAGATATGGGGACCATCTGGCTGCTGCTTCTGAACCCCAAGACCTTCCAGAACTCACTGGTGGTGATAGAGGGAACATTTGGTCAAAATATCAGTGAGGGCTAGTGAGCTGGCTCAGTGGGTAAGGGGCACTTGTGGCCAAGTCTGATGACCTGAGTTCAATCCCTGAACCCCACATCGAGGGGGAAGCACAGAATAGACCTTTGCATGTTGTCCTCATATGATACCCTGTAATCATTCAGCTTCCAAGACTCTATCAGAAACTCAGAGGACATTGGATAAGTTCACTAGTGACAAGCAGGGGGACGGGCATCTGAGAAAGGTAAGTTCCTGGAGGAGGCTATGGCAGATCCCTGAGGGACAGGACAGGGATGTGGGAAGGCTTAGTCCCAGGCCAAACCCACTTAAATTGCATTACTGAGTCTGTGACATTCTGAAGCAAGGCCACAGGTCACTGTCCCCAGTAGGAACCAGACATTGTCTGTGGGCACAGATGCACAGTACCATAAGAGACCCCTCCTCCATCACCATCCTCAGTTCTTCCCCACCCCTGGCATTGCCCCAACCCAGTCCTGGGTGACAGTGATTGCTTCACAGAGCTGCAGAGAGGTGGCTGTGAACACAGACTCAGCATCGAATCCAGTTTCTATTGCCACCTCAGAAGGTCTTGGAGAAACATCCCAACTATGTCCAGGCCTCAGATTCTGGTTTCGGTTTTTTGAAATAGGGTCTCTCTGTGTAGCTCTGTCTGACCTGGAACTCGATCTATAGACCAGGCTGTCCTCAAACTCGCAGAGATCTGCCTGCTGCCTCTGCCTCCCGAGTGCTGGGGTTAAAGCCATGCGCCACACACCCGACTAAGCCTCGGTTTTCTCATCCACAAAATGAGCCGCTCACCATCCTGCATTGTTCCCTAGGATGTTGGAAGCTCAAAATCGAGATTCTCAAGGCCCACAGCGCATGCGAGCACACAGGCAGAAGTTCCAGTTTTCTCTCCTAAGGTGAGGAGGCTCCTCCCTCCTTTCCTGGGGAACCCTGAACAGACCAAGGTCCACTGTGGCCTCAGTTTCCCCATCGAGGTATCAAGTTGCCTCCAGGTCTGAACATTTCTGAAAAGTAGCCCACTGCTTGGCGTTGCTCCGGTCACCCCAACCTTCTTCCAGAGCAGCCCACTGCAGGCTGTGTGACGGGGGATTGTCACCCTCATCTTACCGGTGAACACACCGAAGGCTTTCCTTTAGCAGGAAGGGCATTGACTCCCACCCCACCCTACATGATTACACTGTCTGGAGTCCCCTCAACTCAAAGCTAGGACAGGAAGTGGCTTGCTGGTGCTCCTTGGCTGATGGTCAGATAAAGGCTTGGAGGAGGTAGAGATCCACTCCAGGGTGGCTTTGTCCAACTCTTCCCTGTACACTGGTCAGTTGACAAAATGCTGGGACAGCTCTGGGGTCTCAGCAGAGCTCTGGAACCCCATGGGACCAACCATGGCTATAAATTTGTTCCCTGTCCTGGTCTTGCTGTGTCACCCTTGATAGGTGACAAAGGGAGGTTCCCTTTGTGCTCCCTAAATAAACCGCTCCCCTGGTAGCCCTGTCCCAAGTTTTGAGGCCCCAGGACACCCTTCAGAATGACCCTATATGCTTTTACAGATGACAAAGAGTCCTCTTACTAGGTTTATGCAAGGCACCGGCAGGTAGAGAGATGGCAACACCTGCCTGGTTGACAGTGTCACAGCTGCTGTCTCCCCGTTAGAACTGCCCAGGCAAAGATGGGGGATAGTGGAAGGTTGGAGCCAGATTGAGCCTGGGTCACAAAGCCAGAAACCAGCAAGGACACATGACCTGCCCTTTGGGTGAGTCCATGGGACGCACGGGAAAAAGAGAGGGTGGGGAAGGTAAGCAGGAAACCAGAGGAGGCAGCCATGACATTGGAAAGGGGAGGATTCAGAGCCGCCCACACACAGCCTGCACAGTGGGTCTCAGGTGGCTGTCTGCTGGGGCCAGCCGCACCCTCCACTTCAGAGGCTCTCCAGTCATAATAGGGACATTGAGACCTGTGTCCCTGCAGCTGGGACCCCCCAGCCACCAAGACAGCTGGGCTGAGCCAAGGACTTCTGCAAAGGCTGGAAGACAGAATAGGTCCTAACGGTTGCATCCAGAGGCCAGAGCAGTCTGCTAGCGACAGAGCTCTGGGCCCCAAGCAGAAATGCAGGCCATTCTGCCCTTGCCTCTTGGTGCTGGGTCTGTGTCCTTGAACCCTGCAGGTGGCCCAGCTGGGCCTTCTCAGCAGCCCTGTGCTCCATTTTTCTTTGTCAGTGTCTCCCAGTTTGGGAATAGCTACCACCATGCCCCCTGCCCACTGCATAGCTGTGCAGTAAGGGAGGACGCCAAGCTGCCTGCTGGACACTGGTACACTGAGCATCTACTATGTGTAGGTGCTGTGTGACCCAGCAAATGTAGAGATTGACAGGTCCCGAGGATCACTGTGTGTAGAGACCACAGACCATAACAGACAAGCACACAGCTGGTGTGTGCAGGGCGCTGATAAGGGATTAACCCTGAAGAAGCCATATCGGCATGAACTTCTGAGACCCAGGCAAAGGAGAGAGGCCAGTGCGGTCGCTCAGAGCACCCAGCCCTTGATCCCACATTGGGGAAAGAGAGAACAGACTCCCACAAGTTTTCCTCTGACCTTCACATGTGCACCATGGCATGCAAGTGTGTGAGTGCACATGTGGGCATGCGCACAATAAATATTTAAAAAATAAATATGTAAGTAAGAAACAGGAAAGAGAAGCTTATAGGGACGTGCTGAAAAGGTAATAAATGACCACTGAGGCTCAGTCAGCTCCTGGGTCTGAGGCCCTATTGGCTGTGAAGTGCAAAAACCTAGCGCCAACTCTCTTCTGTAATAAAACTGGGGCAGTATTTTAGGGACTGGACAGCTGTGAGAGTCTGAGCTGTGAGCCTGAACCTTTCTCCACCCCAGCTCCCTTCTCTCCAGGAAGGGCCTTCTCATTCCACAGGCAGGGGCAGGCAGATCTCTGTGAGTTCAAGGCTAGCTTGGTCTACGGAGCAAGTTCTAGAACAGTCGGGGATACAGAGAAACCCTGTCTTGGAGCTGGAGGGAGGAGACCTCTTGGAGAAATGATGGCCAAGATTGACCTGATCTGCACACACACAAATGTACACACATGCACCTGCACATACATGAGCGCTCCACGAATGTGCGTGCCGCACGCACGCGCGCGCGCGCACACACACACACACACACACACACACACACACACACGTATGCACAATCCTCCTGCTCAAGGACTACTTCCCATTGCCTGGTGTGAGTCCTCTTGGTTGCCAACAAGGCAGTAAAAGATCCCGGCTGGACTGGATTTCTTCTCTGGTTGGAGAGAAGTGTGGCCAGGAAACAGAGGAGGAAGGGACACAGGGAGGGCAGAAAAGACAACCCACCAGAGGTGGGGGAAAGACTGTGAACCTGACAGTGGCTCATAAATAGGACCAGGATCGGAGCTGCCCTGGGGTACACATGAGTCACAGATAACATTTGAGAATTTCTATTGTCCATATTAAACAGCAAAGAGAAATGGGGGAACAGAGTGTCCAAAATACATCTCCCAACCGGGCAGTGGAGGCGCATGCCCTTAATCCCAGCACTCAGGAGGCCGAGGCAGGAGGATATCTGTGAGTTTGAGGCCAGCCTGGTCTACAGAGCTAGTTCCGGGGCAGGGATACACAGAGAAACACTATCTCGGAAAACCAAACCAAACAAAACAAAAAACCATCTCCCGGCCAGCCACCTTGTCTCAGTAAGCAATAATGGAGGTTGGAAATTTGGCTCCACAGGAGAGCCCTTGACTGTCCTTCACAAAACGCTGGGCACTACAGAAACTAGACTAGGAGGCTCACACCCGGAATCTCAACACTTGGGAAGCAGAAGCAGGAGGATCAGGAGTTGAAGTTCATCCTGAGCTACATAGTGAGTTTGGGTCCAGCCTGAGCCTAAGAGGTTAGATAGATAGATAGATAGATAGATAGATAGATAGATAGGTAGATAGATAGATAGATAGATGATAGATAGATCGATAGTAGATAGATGATAGATAGATGGATAGATAGATAGATATAGATAGTAGATAGATAGATAGATGATAGATAGATAGATAGATGATAGATAGATGGATAGATAGATAGATAGATAGATGATAGATGGACGGATAGATAGATGATAGATAGATAGATAGATAGATAGATAGATAGATAGATAGATAGATAGATAGATAGATGATAGATGGATGGATGGATAGATAGATAGATAGATAGATAGATGTAAGAAAATCAGAAGTGGTAACATATCAAATAAAGGCAGCTTCTCCCAAACATGATGACCTGAGTTCTAAATCCAGGATTTCCACAAATATCTTCTGACTTCCACAAGTGCACTGTGGGCACACACATAAATGAATGTCCTTATTATTAATTTATTAAGTTTTTTTGTTTTTGGTTTTTTGAGACACGCTTTCTCTGTGTAACCTTGGCTGTCCTAGAACTAGCTCTTGTAGACCAGGCTGGCCTCAAACTCACAGAGATCCACCTGCCTCTGCCTCCCGAGTGCTGGGATTAAAGGCGTGCGCCACCACACCTGACGGCTATGACCTTTTGGATTTTGTCTAAGGAAGGGGAGGGAATCAAATGCAAATACGTTCAGCAACTTGGACAAACTGTTTCTGCTTTGCTTATTAAATAGTCTTGTTGTTGTTGTTGGGGGTGCAGGCATGTTGTGGTGTTTTTGTGGAGGATGGAGAGCAACTTTATAAGATGGGTTTGCTCCTCCCCCTCTATGTGGGTTCCGGTGACAAGAGCCCAGACTCCAGGCTTGTGTGACAAGTGCCATTATAGCTTGCTTCCTCCTTCCTTCCTTCTCTCTCCCTTTCTTCCTTCCTTCCTTCCTTCTTTCCATCCTTCTTCTCTCCTTCCTTCCTTCTTTCCTTCCTTCTTCCCTCCCTCCCTCCTTCCTCCCTCCCTCCCTTCCTCCCTCCCTCTCTCCTTCCTTCCTTCCTTCCTTCCTTCCTTCTTTCCTTCCTTCTTCCCTCTCTCCTTCCTCCTTCCTTTCTCCCTCTCTTCCTCCCTCCTTCCTTCCTTTCTCCTTTCTTCTTTCTTTCCTCCGTTTCTTTTTAAACATGTTTGTGCGTGCATGTGTTCTTATGTGTATGGCTGTCTTTGTGAGGGTCATTATTACTGGGATGAAGCGCCATGACCAAAAGCAACTTGGAAAGGAAGACTAATTTGGCTTTTACTTCCATGGCCCTCCATCAGGGAAGGAACGGCAAGCTTGGCTCTGGAGGCAGGAACTGAAGCAGAGGTCACCGGGAGTAAGCCAGTAAGCGGCTCTCCTCCATGGCTTCTGCCTCAATTCCTGCCTTGACTTCCTGCCCCAAGTTCCCTGGATGGAAGGACTGGGATATGGGAGCTGGATGCTGAAATAAACCCTTTCCCTAAGTTGTTTTAGGTCATGAGGTTTTATTACAGTAATAGAAACCATAAGACAATGGGCCCATGCGTGTTGGGTGCCCCCCCCCCGATAGCTAACGGGCCAGAGGACAACCTCGGGTGCCAACCTCCAGGTGCTATGACCTTTGAGACAGGGTTTCTCATTAGCCTGGAGCTCATCAGTTAGACCAGACCAACAGTTCCATCCCTGCCCCCAACACCACTCCAGCACTGCGACTACACCCGCTGCACAGCACCACACCCGCTGGATCCAACTCACCTCATGCTTGAGACTCAAGCTCTTTTGGCTGAGCCATCTCCCCAGACACTACTTCTTTTCATCAACCTTTAGGGAAGGAGATGCTATGGCCGTCCAGCCAGATTTGGAAAGTGAATTTTGAGTCCTGTAAGCAAGACAGACTAGTTAAAAATAACGACGGTTCCCACGCCATCGGTGAGGTTCCGTTGTGAGCCTGGGCTTTTACCAGTCTTGACCCCGTAATGTCCCAGTGAGGAGATACTAAAACCTGCGTTTCATAAAGGGAAGATGGGAGAGGCTCAGAGAAGTGCAAACACTTGTCCAGGGTCATGCACGCCATAGACACATAGTGCTCATACACGGGGCACTGTCTCCCAAGGCTAGGCAGGGATGGATCTGGTGTAATGGTAGGGGCTTATCAGGACCCGGATGAGGGGCGTGTTTGAAGGGAAGGAGGCAGAAGGCACTACTCTGCCTGGAGATGCTCCTTAGAAAACAACGACCCCCAAGATTCCTTTGGGGGTCCTCTCCGTCCTCCATTTGGGCAGTGGCAGATGCCAGGCACACACGGAAACCCCAGAAGCCTTATAGTTACTTCTGCGGCACAGCTGGATTGGCTGCAGCTGCAGGCACTAGGGGACGTGAGTGGCCTCTTGAACAGGGTTGTGTGTGACCAGCTCGAGCCAAGGAAGCCTGAGGAAATGCCCTTCCTTGTGCCTCAGCCTCAGGACTCCACTGTGCGCTTGTATTTAATGCCTCGCTCCATTTCCGAGCGAGCCTGGGTGCTGTGTGTTTGTTTGTCTAGTGACAGAAGGCGGCCTCCCAGGGAAGGGCCCTCCCTCAGCCCGCTCCACGCTCACACAGCCAGCCTAATGCTGCATGGCGTGACTGGCTGATTAGGAAGCAAGCTGAGGGTCTCCTGGCACCACCCACGGGATCAAGCTCTCCCCTGCCACAGGAGCCAGTCTAAATCCCAAAATGGCAAAGACTTGGGGTACTTCACCTCACAGTGAAGAGTGCCTGAGCTGAGGCTTGGGGCTCTAGCTCCAACCTCACAGAAAATGAATAGCTGGCAATGGAAGCAGTTTCCTATTTACCAAACACCGCAGGGCTGGTTCAGTCCCTGGGGCAGCCCGAGACACACAGGACTGGGGAGATGTCTCCTCAGTAATGCGCTGCCATTAAAAGCACAAGAACCCACCAGGCGGTGGTGGCGCACGCCTTTAATCCCAGCACTCAGGAGGCAGAGGCAGGCGGATATCTGGCTGTCTTTGCCTTGCGATTGATTGCTGGGATTAAAGGTGTGCGCCACCACCACCACCCAACTTCCAGGGGTGTCTTTAACCCAAGATCTACACATTACACAGGTCTAGGAGAGCCGGGATTTGAATACAGGACTGCCTAGGAAACCCAAAATAATTTAAAATCCTGCTGTTGAGAGACACAGGGACTCAGCGGTGTGAACTTTATGTCTACAATACCTTTGTTGTGTGACTTCGGGGACCTTTTGGCCTCGGTTTCCTAATCTGTAGAGTGGGCATGATAAGCCCACTATTATATGAATAGTGTATAATTGATATGAGACAGTGGGTGAACAGGACGGGGTGTCACAAAGGGCAGGTCCTTGATGTGAGTCCACACTACAGAAGTCTCTCCCTTGTTAAATCTCTAGAGTTGGTGCCCAAAAGCCACAGGTCTCTGTTCCCAAAGGGAACTTGGCGCGGCCATGACCACATGTGCCTCTAGGTCTAACTAGTCCATTTTAGAGACATGGGAACTGAGGCTCTGACTAGTGTGTTGTTCCATGAGCATCTGCATGTGAGGTGGGTCAGGTGCTGGCTAAGGAGATCTCAATCTCTCTCTCTACACACACACACCACACACACACACACACACACACACACACACAACTGCTTCTGTTGCTGATGCGGTTGTCACAATGTCCTTGCCCAGCTGCTAGGGCCAACCATCACCATGGCAACTGCCAAAGGCCAGCTGGCCTCAGGTGCAGGGAGGGGCTGAGGCCACCTTGAGCCCTGGCCCTGATGCCCTCCTTTGACCGTGCGTGATGATGTATCCAACCTGGTGGCCTTCAGAGGTCCCTGACTCTAGCAGCTGGGTGGGAGCAGAGCCCTTCCCTGAAGACAGACCCCAAGGTCCCCTCTGCATCTTCCTCCTGCCCTGAGGGTGTGACGCCCTCAGGGTCCGAGGTCTCCTGGTGAGGCAGGGCAGGGCTGCAGACCCCACTCCTCGTGAGCCGGCCAGGGCCAGCCAGCGAGCGCTCGCTGGAACAGCTTACCAGCCGGCTCTGTGCTACAAATATTAATTATCTGCTAACGACTCTCCAGGCAGTCATTAGACTCGGCTGCTGGCAGCTGTTCCCCAAACCTACCAGAGGCAGCATGGGTGGAAGGAACTGCCCGTGTCCAGAGGGGCGGAACGGATCCTGTGAGCAGGCATGAGACTGGGGGGTTCTGGGAGGGAGGAGTGGGGTGGGGTTCGCCCTCTTCAGAAGCTAGGGTTAAGGAACAGGGTAAGGCAGACTGGGCACGGGGGTGGGGGTACGGTGCAGAGGAGGATTCAGAAAGACAGGAGTGCCCATTGCAGATGCCAAGTCTTTGAGACTTGCATCACGTCACGTACACTTATGGAGTGCCTATGGTGTACCTCAGTGCCAGGGAATGCCAGTGAAGGCCTCTGCCCGCAGTTCTATCATCCCGGTAACCATGAAGGCAGAGCCAGTTCTGCCCAGCGGCCCTGACTCCTGTCCTTCCTTAGAAAATGCTCTCTGATCCCTGGTTGCTGGTCACAGCTCCACACAGATGCTGGGCTAGGGACAGAACCAGGACTTCACGGGCAAGATCTCAGGGTCTCCTGTGCCATCTGCTTCTGCTATGACAATGCCATGTTCTGCGGCTCGGGCCCCACCGTTGACCTTTTGGTCTGTCACTGAGTGAACCGGCCAGCTTCCTTCTCAAGGTCCCTGTGATGACAGAGAGGCCTGGCAGGGAGGGGGTTAAAGTGTGGTGGAGGGAAAACCTCTGCTGTGACGTGCCCTCTCCCATTGTCCCTGGAGAAAAGTCTAGAGGGGCGATAGGGACAGCTTTCTCCAGCAAAGGGTCTAGGAGGTCAAGGCAGCGGCATGTGGTAGGGTAGAGTTGGTGACCACAGAGACCAGGATGGCGCATCTCACGTGAACATCAGGGCCAGGTCTACTGGCTCACTTTTGTTAGAAGGCTGAGGCTAGAGGGTCGTGAGTTCAAGGCCAGCCTGGGCTACATAGTGAGAACTTATCTTAAACTAAAATAAACAAGAGGAGTCCCAGGAGTTATCAGGCCATATCTCATGGTGGCTAAGGGGACGTTCATTGTCCAACAAGGGGACCAATCATCTGCAGCAGTCATGAGCTTCATTCACCAAGAAAGATTCAGAGACCCTGGCAGGGCCCTTGGAGGAGTGACAGAAGCATCCAGGGGTCCAGGCTGCTCAGATCCAGCTATGAAGAGCCAAGAGACCCGGTGGGTACCTAACTTCCCAATTTTCCATATCCTCAGAAAAATGAGATCACAGCCCTAGCCCAGAAGACTTGTGAACAGTAAGTGTTGAGCCCAGGCCCAATCCTCGGGAAGTACCTCCTCCCTCCTCCTCTTGTCTCCTCTTCCTTCCTTTCCTCCTCTTCCTCCTCCTCCCCTTCTGCCATGTCCTCCTCCCTTCCACCTCTCCCTCTTCTTCCTTCTCTTTACACGGAAGTGTGACACACACACATACTAAGGCACACGAGTCTTTACACACACAGCTCAAGTATGTTCAAACATCCCCCCCGCCGGGTGAAGCATGGTCTGTTTCCAGTCCCTGCCTCCCCTGCCTCTCCCTCCAGAGTGCCCACTCTCTGACCCCTGTGCCCCTGAGGGTGGTTCTTCGAATCATGAACTTCAGCCTACCTTTAATGCAGTCTCAACGCTATGAAGCCACCGCCCCGAGAAGATGTACTACATTTCAGCACCTCAAAAGGATGCTTGTTCCTCTGCCATCACCCCAATGCCTGACACCCATGCCCCAAGTCATTGGCTACCCAAAGTCAGCTTTATGGGTTTGCCTCATCTGCGTGTTTTATGTCAGGGGAGCCACAAAATTCATCTTTTGTAGCTGGTTCTTTCAGTTACCATGTTCTCACATGGCTTGTCGTGTAGCAGCGACTAGCAATCTTTTTTTTATATTTATTTATTATGCATACATTATTCTGTGTGTATGCCTGCAGGCCAGAAGAGGGCACTAGACCCCATTACAGATGGTTGTGAGCCACCATGTGGTTGCTGGGAATCGAACTCAGGACCTTTGGAAGAGCGGGCAATGCTCTTAACCTCTGAGCCATCTCTCCAGCCCCTCCAGCATATTCTTTATTGCCCATTACCCTTGTTGACATTTTGGATGGTTTCCTTCTAGGAATAAAGAATCCAGGAATGCTCTTGTGAAGATCATCTAGCAACTGTTTCCCCTGAGTGAGTCCTTGTGTGGAGCTGCTGAGGTGTGGCTCTCTGTGTTTGTTTAGATTTTTAAGTAAGAGAGCTGGCAAGGGCTTCATGGAGACTGTTGTCAGTTGCATCTTCTGGAAATGTAACATTAGCACTTTCTCTCACTGTGTTTGGTGGTTCTGTTACTTTCCATGTATGGAAAAAGGATGTTTTGTGTATCGTGTTGGTCCCAAGAGTCTTTAAAAATGGTGAGTTTAGTCTCTCTCTCTCTCTCTCTCTCTCTCTCTCTCTCTCTCTCTCTCTCTCTCTCTCTCTCTCTCTCTCTCTCAAGGCGTGCACCACCACTGCCCAGCACGCAGGTTGAAGTCTGGATGAGGTGGTGGGTCTGTGCACAGGACTCCAAACAAATTCTAAGAGTGCATGACTCTCGGTGGAAGTCGGGGGTGAATGAGAAACTACCAAAGGGGCTGACGCTGGGCTCCAATGGTAGAGTGCCAGCCTAACATGTGTGGTGATGGCTGCAGTACCAGGACTTGGGGGAAAAGGCAAGAGGATCAGGACTTCAAGGTCGCCCTCAACCAGTAGCAAGTTCATGCCCAACCTGGGAGATGTTAGACCCTGTCTCAGAAAGGAAGGGAACAGAGAAAGGAGGGAGGGAGGGAGGGAGGGACGGAGGGAGGGAGGGAGGGACGGAGGGAGGGAGGGAGATAGAGAGGGAAAGGAGGGAGGGAGGGAGGGACGGAGGGAGGGAGGGAAGGAGGGAGGGAGGGAAGGAGGGAGGGAGGGTGAGGGAGGAGGAGGGAGAGAGGGAGGAGGAGGGAGAGAGGGAAGGGAGGGAGAGAGGGAAGGGAGGGAGGGAAAAGGAAGGGGAGGAAGGAGGGAGGGAGAAAGGGAGGGAAGGGAGGAAGAAGGAAGGGGAGGAAGGAAGGAGGGAGGGAGGGAGGAGGAAGGGGAGGAAAGAGGAAGGGCGGGGGGGGAATGAAGGAGGGAGGGGGGAGGGAGGGAGGGGAGGAGAGAGGGGAGGAGGGAGGGGAGGAGGGAGGGGAGGAGGGAGGGAGGGAGGGAGGAGGGAGATACTAGAGAAGGAGTTACATTAAGGAACACTCTCAAGTCACCAGCAAGCAATAGCTTTACAATAGAAGACCTGGCTTCCCCAAACCTGGTGATCTTGAACACTTTCTTCTCTGCTCCATGCCTCAGTTTCCTCATATGCACCAGGAAGGTCCTCATATGGACCCATGCAAGCATTGATTTTTAATTTAAAATTATAAGAACATTTTTATCAGAAAATAGTGTTCTTACCCAGTGACATGCGCTCCTTGTCTGTGGTGCAGGGTTCTCAGACAGACAGACACCATTATGTTGTGCACATCCCCTGCTGCATCCCCCACCCCCTGTGAGTCTCCTGCATCCCCCTGGGTGGTTTTGCTTGTAGTTTCTCATCATCTACGCAAACACGAGTTAATTTTCTTAGTCCAGTTATCTCCAGTTGCACCGATCTTCCTGCAGATAACCCTGCTTTGCCTTTCACCACAGCAGAAGTCTTTCATGCTTGTGAACCACATTTTCCTACCCACTCCTCCGCTGGCAGGCAGCTGGGTTGGTTCTGTGACGTCGCTCTGCTCTTGTGCATTGTGTTTCAGGGACGGTTGAGGAACGAGAATGTCTGTGATTGGTCTGGGCAGTTTGGAGGCCTTTGTGTAGATGCTCAACTGAGCCACATGGTTGGTCGATTTTCCATTTTTAGAGGAGCCTCTGCATTGACTTCAGAAGCTGGCCACCAGTGTTAAGAGTTCTCCTTTCACTGGGCGGTGGTGGTGCACGCCATTAATCCCAGCACTCGGGAGGCAGAGGCAGGCAGATCTCTGTGAGTTCAAGGCCAGTCTTGTCTACAGAGCGAGTTCCTGGACGGACAGACTCCAGAGCTACACAGAGAAACTGTCCCCAATCCCCTCTCACACACAGAGAGTTCTCCTTTCTGCACACCCTCACCAGCAATTCTTGACTGTTTTCTTTTAACACATTTTTCATTGATTTGTTTTACTTTATGTGTATTATATGTGTTTTGCCTGCATCTATGTTTGTGTACTGTGTATGTGCGGTGCCTATGAAGGCCAGAAGAGGGCGTCAGATTCCTAGAACTGGAGTTATAGATAGTTGTGAACCATCATCATGTGGGTGCCAGGAATGAACCCAGGTCCTCTGCAAGAGCAGCCCATGCCTTTAACTGCTGAGCTGTCTCTCCAGCCCTGTAGTTCACCTTTTTGTTCAGTCCTTGTAATTTTGTTGTGTAAGTCAGGATCTCCCTATGGAGACCAGACTCACCTTAAATGCTCAGTCAGGCCTGTTGCCTGGCCTTCCTGATGTTGGGCTGCTGAATGGGCCCCACACTCAGCCATAGGCACTGCCATTCACATCCCCAAAATAGTTATGTGGGATGCGAGGTGCACAGTAGGCCTCCAGCACAGCCCAGGAACAAATGACTGAGGTCACGAATCCTCTCTGCTCAGCCCTCCTCAAAGATGTCCCCAGCAGCCAGCAGAGTCCCCCATCTCCTCTAGCAGAGAGCGGCTGGGAGGTGGGGCCAATGAGTAGCTGCTTAACTGGAGAAATGAACAAGGCAGGTCTATGCGGACATAAATCTCAGGAAGAGAACATTTAGACGCTCCATACTCGGGCTGGCTATCATTTAAATTGCCAGGCTGCTGCCACGGCCCACATTCTCTTATTAGTGTGTTTCTGAAGCCTGGGCCTTAATTGCACATCACCGCAGACTTCACCCGCAGCTCCTGCCCACCCATTTTCAGAACCTCCATCCCTGACTTGGCAGCACCCGGCCTGGGAACTGGGCACAGGGCAATACACAGACAGGTGCAGCCCTCTTTCCGCAGAGTGTGGAGGGCACCTGTCCGTCATGCCTGCCTTCCTCTCTGCCCTCTGCAGGGTCCTTTTCCAAACAGAGCCCAGAATGACCCCAGAGCTATGAATCATGCCAACTTTGATCTCTCCTCTGAGCCCTGGTTAATGCTGGTTAAAAGCTTAACTCAGAGCTGTGGAGATGTCTCCGTCAGTAACGTAATTGCCACAGAAGCGTGAGGAGTTCATTTCGATCCCCACCACCCCACTCTACTTGCCAGCTGTGGCCCAGCCTCCTCCACCCTCCTGGATCTATCTCAGGAAGTCCCCTGTGTCTCAGGACGTTGGCACCTGCTGCTGCCTTTTTTTGTCCTGCTCATCCCCAGGTGTTTTCCTAGTGGACTCATCCACCTGCCTCAAAACTCTTTGTTTTTGTTTGTTTGTTTAAATCTTATCTAAAATTTGCCCCTAACTCCCATTGTCACTTTTTTTTCAAAAAATAGTTTTAAAATTTATTATGTATGCAGTGTTCTGCTTGTATGCCTGCCTGCCAACCAGAAGAGGGCGCCAGATCTCATTACAGATGGCTGTAAGCCACCATGTGGTTGCTGGGAATTGAACTCAAGACCTCTGGAAGAGCAACCAGTGTTCTTAACCGCTAAACCATCTCTCCAGCCCCTCACAGTCACCTTTTGAGCCTCTGTTCCTGGATCCTGTTCTTCGGTGTTGACAGGAGGGCACGTGTCACTTTGGACCCTTTCACAAATAGAGTTGAGCCTCAGCCATGAGATGTGAATTCCTGAATCACATGCTCCCACTCGGCCATTCTCTGCCTGGCATGCCCCTTGCCCTACTTATTTAGAAACTGTTTGCTGGATCTCGGATTTTCCACTGTCCTCCCAAGCCCCATGTATAGAGGCTTAGAACCTAACTGGAAGAGGTTACATCACGGTGGCCGCCCTGGAAGGGGCTATTAAGACCACGACCACTTCTTCCTCTGTTTCTCTGACTGTTCCGCCATGTGCTCCTGTTACTTTCTGCTGTCACAGTCAAGAAGTATCAGGACCATCAGAGGCTGAGATCGCAAACCAAAATAACCTTCCTTCTCTTTAAGTTGAAAAGCTCGGGCATTTTGTTTCAGCAGCAGAAAGTGGCTTGGCATACTGTTACCCACCAATCACATCTCTTCTCAACATCCCCTCCTCCCAAGAATCCCTTGCTCCCTTATGGTCTCACGTAGCCCAGGCTGGTCTCAGACTTGGTATGTAGCCAAGGATGTCTTTCAACGCCTGACCCTTCCGCCTGTGTCTCTAGAGTGCTGGGATTACTGGTGTGCTCTTGGTGTTATGAGGTGCTGGAGACAAAAGTCAGGGATCCCTGAACGCTGGACAGTCTAACCCCAAGCCATGACCCCGGGCCTCTATCCTCTGGAGCCTCTCCTTTTCAACATAAAATGGTAGAAAGTGAGCTTGCTAAGGAATGAGTTTGCCAGAGGGAGGCACAGAAGAAACCACTGCAGGGTGTTTGGGGAGCAGATATCTGTGGGCCCCTTGGTGTCAACGCCACTGGGGCACAATTGTAGGAACAGCCAGGGGACAAGGAACAGCCTGGGGATAGGGAACGTTTGGGTCTTTGTCTACAGAACCCCCCCACTTCCCAGCAGCCATTCCCTAGGAGTTGCTCCTGGAGCACAAACTCAGGGATGCTTGACTGGGGTAAGCTCACACCCGTGACTGCTGGTAGCCTTCCACTGAGGTAGGATGTTCTCAGCATGTCTGAGAACCAACCGTCACCCTCAGATGCCTGGCGAGGACAGAGTGCTGTATGGTCACTAGCGGTGTATCAGTTGCAGCCTCTTGAGCTCATGGCTGTTTGCGTGGCTGTAAAACCGTTGGTCAACCACACCATTTAGTAACTTGGCTTGGGCGTCCAGCCCTCACCTCTGAAGGAGACAGAGGAGCAAGCCCACAACTTGGTCTCTGCCTACCGGTCCCTTGATCAGCAACTGCAGCTGAGGAAGCCCAGCCTGGAAGCCCAGAGAGGCAGACACATCCCATAGGTAAGATGCGGACGTAAATTTCCTAAGGACGGTGCTGAGGTCAGAAGCCAGGGCCTGTGCCATCCCTTCCCTCATTAGCACTCACTGTCCCTTCCTGTGCGTATCCCTCTGCCCTAATCAAATGTGTCTTCCGGTGCGAAAACTGAAAACCAAGGCTGAGTAGACCCATGATCAGAGAGCAAGTGGGAGAGCCAGATGCAGGGGTGAGACACCCAGAAGGCGAGCCTCAGTCGCTGCCCTCAGGAGAGCGGCAGGCAGAAGATACACCAGAAGTGATAGGCGCTGTGGCTTATTGAGAAGCCCAAACACAGCCAGGCAGTGGTGGCACACGCCTTTAATCCCAGCACTCGGCAGGCAGGGGCAGGTGGATCTCTGTGAGTTCGAGGCTAGGCTGGTCTACAAGAGCTAGTTTCAGGACAGGCTCCAAAGCTACAGAGAAGCCCTGTCTCGAAAAACCAGAGAGAGAGAGAGAGAGAGAGGCCCAAACTGTGGGGCAGCCAGGGAGATCGAGGCACAGGCTTGTGGGTCTTCTCTCCAAGCACATAGTAGAGCTAGGTTTCCAACCCCGAGCAGCGAGACCCCGGAATGGAGTCCAATCAGGGCATTCATTGAGCTTGGTTGCCTCCAGTCAACCAGTGGCTCCATACCTCACAGACAAACCAGGTCAGTGCAGACAGCTCCAGCTGGGGAAGTCTGCTCCCAGGAGTATCCCAGTGTCCAGACATGGGACCCCTGCATCTTGAACTCCTCAGAGCCCCCAGGCTCCTGTCTGGACTTTCTGGACCTCTGTTCGGAACTGTGCTTGGCAGCAGGGAGGGCCCTGGTGTGGTATCCAAGCACAAAGGTGAAGAAATAGATACATAAGCCACGTGAAGACCAAACTTCTCCAGGGAAGGCGCATGCCCAGATGGAGGGAATGGTCCTCGCCATTACTATAGTGTGTTACTATAGCTCCAGGGGTCCCCAGCAAGGGAGGGTGAGCTGCAGATCCTACATCCACCCCCAGAGACCATTCTACAAGGAATCTGTCATCCCACTTAAGTTGCTCGCAGTCGTGGGATGGAGGCGGGGAAACTGAGGCACGGGCAACAAAGTTTCTTGCCAGATGAAACCAGCTGAGCGGTAGCAGCTGAGATCCATGTCATTCACAGGTCCATCTTTAGACCTGCATCCTACGGCGTGCAAGAGAGGGGTGCAGGGGAGCCCCACGGAGTCAGACATGGAGGTGGACCCTGGTCCCTCTCGCCCTCTGCACGCCCCCGCCCCCTCCCCCACCCCCACCCCCGCACTCCTGATGCAGCTCCCAGTTGGGGCCGAGGCTTTGTGGGATCTTATCTTTGCCCTCCCTATTTTTCTTTCTGAGCATTGAAGTTCAAAAATCCCCTCCCTGCCTCTCTGATGGGCGGTTTCCGCGTCACCACCATATCGCTGTCTAACATGTGCGGCTAAGCACTGGAGACAGTGGCCGGTGCCTGCAGATTAGCTATTCCCACGGAGAAGTGATTTATCGTGAAGATTCCCCCCACCCCACCCCCAGAACACATTCATCAGAAATTAAAGCTGAAGGAGGAGGGAGGGTGACTGGATGATAGGGAGGGAGGTGAAGAGCCGGGAAGATGGGAGAGGGGCCAGGTGGTGTGGGAAGGAGAAATGGGGGGACGCGGGATCTGGAGGACCCATGTAAGCAGGGGAGGGGGCTGTAAGGGGAAAGGGGAATGGGAGAGAAGAAGGAATTAAGAGGAGAGAGGTTGGGACAGAGTGGGGTGGAGAGGGGAGGAAAAGAGAGGACCAAAGGGGGAAAGAAATAGGAGCAGAAGAGAGGAGGAGGGAGGGAAGAATACTGAAGCTAGAAAGCAAGTCAGAGTCAGATGAGAGACAGGGGGGGGGGGGGGGGGGGGGGGGGGGGGGGAGGGGGAGGGGAGAGGAGAGAGAAATGGCTAGCAAAATTGTTTTTGTTTTATTTTTTTAAAAAATAACAAATCTTAAAAAGCAAGAAAAGACAAACAAGATGGGAAGAAGGACTGTGAATACAGGAGCCTAGGAGAGACGGAACAATTGTGGGAACCTCAGTGCCAATGCCCAGGCGGTGACCCCTCCAGTGCTCCCACGCCAGACCCCAACCCAAGCCCCCGCCCCAGACTCTTTCCAGGGGAGGGGCAGATGCTTGCGATTCTGGCTTAGCATCTCCTTTCTGCAGATTCATGCAGATACATATATGCATTGCTCCAAACGGAAATATATCCCGTATAAATCTCTGGCTCTGTCCGCCCCGCAGGCCCTGGAGATGCGCGGGCCTGGAGCAGAGGTGACAGCGATAAGCAGATTAGAGCCGGTTGGTTCATTTGTTGTAAGATGCTCCGGGAGGGGGGTTTTGTTCTCAGAAGACCAACCGGAAGGTTATCTAAATAGGCTACGTCTGAACTAACCCAGAGCCGCCCCCCGCTGGGACATTAATGGTACAAAGAGCGAAAGACAGGAGGGCGGACATGAGTTACAATGATTATTTGATTATCTTGGGCTTTAACAAACCCAGCCAGTTCGTCTGGGTGTGAAAAATTAACTGTTCTCACAGTGGCAAATTTCACAGCATTCTGAGCGCTCTCTCTCTCTCTCTCTCTCTCTCTCTCTCTCTCTCTCTCTTTCCAGAGAGGAGGAGGGTGGTGGGCGAGGGCTGAGGGGTGACAAGGACACCCCAGTTTCTCTAAGATGAGATCCCCATTGATAGAGTCCTCTGGATCAAGGAAGTCACCCACACAATTTAGGGTTCCTTCAAGACTTTTCTGGGTCAACAGTTAAAATGCAAACATAGGCTAGCTTACATAACTAGGGCCTAGCTCCCTGTGGCTGAGACGATTGTTTTTTCAAGTGAGCTGTGGTAGTGGTAGCTGCAATCCCGGCATTCGCAAGAAGCAGGAGGATTGCCAGGAGTTTGAGGCTAGCCTGGGCTACGGATCAATGGTGTGTGCGAGTGCGTGGATGCAGTTTGTGTTCGGGTGCACGTGCCTGTGTGTGCACAGGTGTGTGGAGGCCAGAGATCAGCCTTGTGTTCGGGTGCACGTGCCTGTGTGTGCACAGGTGTGTGGAGGCCAGAGATCAGCCTTGTGTTCGGGTGCACGTGCCTGTGTGTGCACAGGTGTGTGGAGGCCAGAGATCAGCCTTGTGTTCGGGTGCACGTGCCTGTGTGTGCACAGGTGTGTGGAGGCCAGAGATTTAGCCTTGTGTTTGGGTGCACGTGCCTGTGTGTGCACACAGCCTTGGAGGCTGCTCCGCAGGCAGCGGGCCCTTTCCTTTTTGAGACAGGATCTCTCATCGAAGCTGGGGCTTGCTGGTCCTTCTAGGACCATGTGCCTCTGTCTCACATTACAGGTAGGTCCCACAACGCCTGATTTTTTTTAACATGGGCTTGGGATAAAGCTCAGGTCCTTATCTTGTACATCAGGCTTTTGATGGTCCTTCTCCCAGCCCCAGCAAAAACTATACACATATTTTAAGATTTCATCTTCTTTGTTGGGTTATATGTGGGTGGGTGCTTGCACACATGAGTGCAGATGCCTGCAGAATCCAGCAGAGGGTGTTGGATTAACTGGAGTTAAAGGGGGCTGTGACCCTCCAGTGTGGGTGTTGGGAACTGAACCTGGGTCCCAGCAAGAGCAGTAAATTGTTTTAACCACTGAGTCATCTCTCCAGCCCAAACCCCCTAAACATCAATTCCTTTGTTCATGGCCCAGGTCGTTTCTGCTTAGCCCTGCCCTAGTCAGTAGGGTAGCCCTCTATGTCATGTGGCTGCATGGCGCTGGGCACTCCCTCTATGTTGATGAACTCTAAATGCCTACTGGTTCTCAAAAACTCAAAAGGGCACATGACTGAATTAGATTATGTAGCTTTGTGATGGGTGCAAACAAGACTACATCGGTTATTCGGAGGTAAAGAACCTTGTTACAATTAATTTGGGGCTCGGGAGGTAGCTCAGTCAGTAAAGTGTTTGCCTTGCAAGCACAAGGGTCGGGGTTCAATTCCCAGAACACACTTATTTATTTATTTATTTATTTATGACATATTCAATATTCTGTCTGTGTGTATGCCTGCAGGCCAGGCCAGAAGAGGGCACCAGACCTCATTGCAGATGGTTGTGAGCCACCATGTGGTTGCTGGGAATTGAACTCAGGACCTTTGGGAGAGCAGGCAATGCTCTTAACGGCTGAGCCATCTCTCCAGCCCCCCAGAACACACTTTAAAAAGCAAAAAAAAAAAAAAGCCAGGCATGGTGTAGTGAACCTGTTGTAATCCCAGCTCCATAGAGGCAGAAACTGAGGCAGGCAGATGCCTGGCAGTTCAGTAGCCAGATGGTGCAGCCAAATCGGTAAGATCTAGGGTAATGAGAGACACCGTCTCAAAAATAAAAATAGAGAAAAGTGGGCGACTCTGGATTGCTCTCGACGCATGTGCGCACACACTCATTTCATCCGTGTCTTTGTAAGACCATGGGTACCAGTTCATGTTCACCTCCATGTACAGCCCTGTGAGGTTTCTAGCCCCACCGGACGCCATGGTGGTGACAGAGGTCTTTCTGAGGATTCACTGTAGGGCCAGCCATGTACTGCAGTTGGCATTAGAGTTCCACTTGAGCTGTGACCATCTGGACAACTGCCCCTGCATTGGCCCCTGGGGGGAAACTGAGGCCAGTTAAGTGGAGAAATCTGCCCTAGGTCTCCCATGCTAATGGCATTTGTACTCACGAGGCCTGACTTCCAGCTGCAATTGGCGTGAGAAACCACCGAGTGTCCCTCAGTCACCAGGTGCAGGTATCTGGTTCCACTCCTGCAGATACATAATATATAGCCCGACTGGGCACGGGAGACACTGAGCGACATGGGATGACCAGTCTGCAATGGCACGTGTAACCTCTCTGCAGGACTCCTGCTCTTCTGGGAGGAAGCTGGGAAGGCTTCCCAGAGGAAGGGAGGTCATAACAGTCATGAGGAGGAAGCAGAGAGCTGCAGGGAAGGTGCTCTCTGCAGAGGGAGCATGCCCCCCTCTGCCCCCCTGCAACAGACACACCGAAAGGACTACTGACACCCAGCCCCACCCTGGAAGTTTTGTGGGTAAAGAGAAGAAATGTCCAGCAGAAAAATCTGGATCAAAGAGCTGAGTTCAAGTTCTGTGCTGGCCATGAGGCCTCTCAGACCCTCAGTGTCTTCTGTAGAATGGGCTCGTGCCGCCTCCTCGCCATGCAGAGCTGGGGTCGGAGCCCAGGGCATCCTCACATGCTAAGCAAGAGCTAGCCTGATCTATGCAGCCCTGGTCATCCTGGGCTTCCTATGTAGACCAGGCTGGCCTCAAATTCACAGAGACCCACCTGCCTCTGTCTCCCGAGTGCTGGGGTTAAAGGCGTGCACCACCACACGCAACCTTATTTTAAGGCAGGGTTTTGCTAAGTTGCCCAGGCTGGCTTCAAACCTGCCATCTTCCTGCCTTAGCCTTCTGAGCAGCTGAGATCATAGGCTTGAACCACGAGTCCTGGATCATCTGTCTTTCCTTCCTTTCTTCTCTTCCTCTCTCTTCCTTGACCTCACTCGATAACCCAGGCTGGCCTCTCATTTCCAAACTGTCCTGCCTCAGCCTCCCAAAGGCTGGGTGTGCAGATGACACCGCCACACCTGGTTTCAATCCTGGAATTTTATCCCAGGCAGCTCTGGGACCCAAAAGGACACCCTTCTTTGCTTTCCTTGCAGTAAGAATGGCCAACGAAGTGTCGCTGGAGGCTGCTGACCAAGGGTCTTGGGAAATTCATACACAGCAGCTGCCAAAGCCTGGAGGGGACTCTTCCCCTGTCCTTCACCCTCAACCTCATAGCTCAGAGCTGACCTCTATCAGGTGCTCACGATCCAGACCCCACCCTCCACCAAAGAGCCAGGCAAGGAGCAGAATCAAGGCCATTTGTCACATCAAGGACATCACATATCAGCTCAGCCTAAGCCACCAGGGCTGCATCTCCTGACACCAAGAGATCAGAGGACAAAGCACCTAGAATTCTCCAGAGCCCCTGCCTCTATCCTGCGGCTCCCCTGTCCTCCCTCCTTCTCTTCCCAGCCCCTTCTTCCTTTCATGTCCCCCACCCTCACCCCACCTCCCGTCCCCCCACCTCACATCTCTTCTCTTCTTTCTCCTTCCTCGTTATTTTATCTCAACTTGCCACAAATCTGTCCCTCCACAAAGCAGCTGCCATCTTTGTTCTGGGCCATTATGTGTGGCAGTGCGGCCCGACCAGGGCCGCCAGGCAGACAATCACGGGCTAATAGAGTGTCTGTGAGCTATTGTGGAGTGTGTCCAGGCCGATCCATCACTTGCCACCTGACACCTTGCACGGGCAGCCACGGGCCACTCTTGGAATCTCCACCCTGTCCCTGCACCCAGAGGTCAGGGGCTCGGGATAGGGGACCCAGAGGGCCCAGGGACTCCTTATGGTTCTTTGCATGTAGCCAAGACCCAGAGTTTCTGCCTCACTGACTCTCCACTCCAGCCTTCGCAGGGAAGTGGGTTTAGTCTACTCTGTCCTAAAGGAGGGAAACTGAGGCTCAGAGGATTCATTTGTCTCAGATTGCACCGCGAAGTGGAAGCGTTGGCGGGGCTGGAATCCGGTTTAATCTGCACTGATGTCCTGAGGCACCATGCAATGGTGTTTCCAGAAAGTGCTATTGCATATCTGGGACACAGGATGATGTCCCAGATACAAGCAGGGAAAGTCACTGTAGGAGTCGGGGCCATCCCCCCCCCCCCCCCGTCTCCACCCTGGATTTCATGGAGTCTGTGGTAGAAGTGGAAAAAGCCAGGGAAAAGGGAAAGTGTGATTATAACATGAGAAGAGAGAGCATAGACGTCCTTACAGGCACCCACAGAGGCTCAGGGAATAAGGCCAGCTCCCTCAGCCAGCTCCCCCTCCAGCTGCCATGGCTTCGCCTGTCCGTGACTCAGTTTCCCTGGGGTGATACAGAGAGGTCTCCATCCTGTGGTCCCTGGGAAGGCTCAGTGCATCATGAGAAATGCGAAAGAGTTCATTCCTTCTTATTCTACTCAAGGCCATGTTTGATTTCCACTGGGCCAGCCCCACCCCCACCCCAACCAAGCAAGGCTAAAAGATCAAAGAGGGGTAGCCTGTTCTCCACTGACCACCAAGGCAGTTGTCTGAAGCCCCCACTTTACAGATGAGGAAAAATGAGTCTCTAAGAGGCTGAACTCTTCCTAGCCATTTGTCTCTCTGTCAACCACGAAAAGCTAAGCTCTCCTGGTACAGGGAGCTTCCCCAGGAGGCTGAGGTAGGACTTTCCTCCATTGCCACATAGGAAATCCCCCACCTCTCTCCCAAGCCACAATGGATCAGGAAGGCCTAAATCTATCTGCCTGCCTACCAGCGCCTATTCATCCTACAGAGCCCAACTGAGGTGTCCCCACCCCCCAAGAAAGATTCCATCTTGGGCCATTCCTTCCGTGTTAGGGACTCTTTACTGAGGCCATTTGCCTAGATTTCTTATCTTCTTGTTTTCAGGGACAGAGCCTTGCTGTGTAGTCCAGGCTGGCCCAGAACTCACAATCCTCCTGCCTCAGCCTCCCGAGTGCTAGGATCACAGGCATGCATCACTACACCTGACTCTCTTGAGCTTCTTATTAAGAACTATTGAGACTGGCTGGCATTTATATAAGTGTGTGTATGCTAGGATTTGGGGATAGCACACAGCTCCAGGATGCCCCATAGGCACCAACAACTGAGCTGTCAACCCTCGCTGGTCTTCCCACATCTGAGCCAGAGCAAGCAGTGTGCACAGGTCACTGCATCGTTCAGAAAACTGTGCACAGTCAGCATACACGAGCAACTTCTCCTGGATGTGTTTCCACTTTCTTGGTTGAACCTGTGGACACATAACCTGCCCATACAGAAGCGGGCGGCATTGATGGCAGAAACCACAGCAGCTACCCCTCGCGGGATCTGTTGGGAGCAAGGTGATGGCTATGCCAACTGCAACAGTGATCACTCACAGGCTGCCTAGGCAGCAGTGGGCTGGGTAGAGACCATCCTCAGCGCTTTTCTCAGACAGGGTATGTGGTGCTTAGATGGAGGTAGGGGCTGTCCAGGAAGAGGCAACAGCAGGACAGGAGTCACGGGGTAGGTGTTCCACCCAACCCAGGTCCTCCCAAAGTGCTGAGACTTCCATTTCTTTCTTCCTTAGCTCTCCAAAAAAGCTGCTCCTCACTACACAGACACACACGCACACGCACGCGCGCACACACACATGGACGCACACACCTGGGCCCAACACACCTTGGCTCTAGGAGAGTGTGGTGATGGGCACTACAAACGCCTCCGTGAAAGGCCCTGGAAGGTGGGGAGGATGGCTGGTGTCATTTCTAAAGCCAGCTCCTGTGAGGGTAGAAGGGACCCGGGAGGCATCCAGCTTCAAGGAGATGGCATAGAACCTTGGGGACAGCAGAGGGGGCTGAAAGGCAGGCCTGGAGGCATCGGGTGGGGGAAAGCTGGAGGACTGTCTGACAGGGAGGCTCACCAAGACCTGGAGAGAGAGAAGATGGGGACCCAGTAAGGGTCATGAGACAGAGGCCTCCTGGATAGGAAGTGAGAGAGAGAGGGGAGAATGGGCCGGGGTGTGTGTGGGGGGGGGACAGTTCCAAGAAACACACACACAGCAGACTTTGGCCCAGTGTCACTTCAAAGCAAATGTACATCTATGCATGCATGCATGTATGTATGTGTATGCATGTATGTATGTATAATGTATGTGTGTATGTATATATATATGTGTGTGTGTTTGTATGTATAGTCTCTTCACAACCCAGAGCTGCAAAAGATTTTTGTGGGGTGCAGTCCCCCACGAGCCAGGACCCAGGGGTAATTAACAAAGGAACCTCATTTCCCCTGCCCCCCTACGCCCCGTATTTACTGATCTCTGCGTGCACACACGAGGTGAGCCCAGCTGAATGGCTGATTTCCCGGGGGCTTTAGCTGCAAAGTTGTGAACAAAATGACTGGCCATGCATTGAACTGGCTTACACAGCTCTCCATATGGAAATGAAGATAATCCAGGCCTAGCTTTGTGTCTGGGCTAAGGCTGGGGAGCCAGGAGGGGAGCAGGGAGGGAGGAGGTGAGGCTCCCGGGCCTTTCAGGAGGATGTTCTGCGTCGCGAGCGGGGGAGGGGGACTCAGCCAGATTTTGTTGGTCAAACACTTAGGAAGATGTCTTCCTCCCCCACGCCCCTACCTCCCCCACACGCCCGGCTTTGGCCACCCGGTCTCAGGACCTCAGTGCCGCGTAAGGCTTGGTCAGGGTAGGAAGGTTTTAGGCAGCAGTACAAAAGACGGGGGATTATGGGTAAGGTCAGAGGGCGCAGGGATTAGAGATATGAGGTTTAAAGAGGGCACGGCTCCAAGAATGCTTTCCGTTTCTGTGAAGCTTGTGTTAATTGATGGGGGGGTCCCCTCTCCACTGAACCCCTCCCTCAGCCTCCTCTCCACACTCAGAACTGTGTGTGCCTCCGTCTGACACCCGCGCTCACCTCTTTCTTGTTCATTTTCCCCGATTTGTTTCTACCCTCGGCTTTCCTGGGTGTGAAGGATGCAGAGCGGGGATGGAGCCGGCCCGGCGAGGCTGGGTTCCTGTTGTGTCCCCCGCACCCACACAGACAGATGGACAGGTAGACACGCACACCCGGGGAACTCGTTCAACCTTTCTGGACCGTAGTCTTCTAATCTGTAAAATGAGACTAAGGCACCATCACGGCTACTTGGTGGATTTTCTTTTTCTTTTCCAGGAAGGGGTGAGGCTGCCAAGGGAGCCCCACAGGGAATTGTGTAGGACAGCGATGTGGGACAGGGTGAGACAGAGTGGAACCTCATGCCAAGGGGAGCACAGAAGTCTCCTGGCAAGAGGCAAAAACACAATCTATTTGCATTTTTAGCAGAGTTATTATTGTGTGTGGTGTGTGTGTGTGTGTGTGTGTGTGTGTAAGGGTACGTGTATGTGTATGTGGTTGCATTTGCTCAAAAAAGCCAGAAGAGGGTGTCAGATCCCAGAACCAGAGTTAACCAGTTGACTTGAGTACTGGGAACCAAACTTGCATCCTCTCACCAAGCACCCTTAACCACAGAGCCATATCTCCAGCTCCTACTTACATTTTTACTTGGTCACTTAGGTACCAGGTGGAGGAGGGACTAGGTAGCAGGAACCAGACCCATGGGGTCAGGTGGCAACCATGTCGATCTCTCTCCTCTGTAGAGAGGAACAAGATCAGAATCCAGTGTGCACCTGTCAACTCCAGTGTGCCAAGTGAACTCAAGCAAATCACTTAACCTCGCTAGACCTCAGTCGCTCTGCCTGTAAAATGGGGACTCGAGTAACTGAATATTCACAGAATAAAATGAGCCTGCATATGTAAAGAGCCCAGTGACAGCTTAAAAGGCCAAGGGTGATAGAGATCCGGCAGGATGTTAATGCGCATCTTCTGAAGACTATGAGGAGAGGTTAAAACAGCAAGGTTCGTGGCGAGAATAACATTTCTACATTCCAAATTTCTCACAGAACCAAGTGAGCAGCTGTTTGTCTGACAGAATCCACTTCTGCACCCCTACTTTCCCAGGTCTCCCTATAGGCAGGGAGCCTCTTTCCCGGCCATCTCTCTGTGTGGTACATTTCATTAAGAGACCAATAACTGAGTTCAACTTCTGGGGCATTTTCAAGACCTCCCTCCCTTGCGCTTCCATATGCTGATGTCACCTTGTTTTGATCAAATTAAATACAAACAAAAGCCACCATTTTGCTTCCTGGTAAAATATTTCATTCCTGCTGTTCTCCTTCTCACCTTCCCTTATTCTGGAAACTTCTGTTGTGACAAAAATGTGATACAATGGTGACTGACCCTCAATCTATATCCCATGATGGTTTCATTGAGCAGGAATATCCCAGCTGATTCACACCAGACAGGGGAGATGAGCCTTCTCTGTTTTAACCACAAAAAAAAAACATCAGACTATTTGTTACGCAGCATGGCTGTGCCTATACTGACTGGTACAACCCAGTCCTGCCCGAAGACCGCAATCTGAAGCATCATCCGGATTTGTCTCACAACACTGCAGAATGATCAACTCTAGAACAGTCAAAGAATTCAAAGAATTTCTTTCCTTTCTCTACATCTTTGGCTTCAGACTTGCATGGAATCCAGCACAAATCCCAGGCAGAGGAAGTGGAAGAAGGCTCCAACCAGGAGCTCTAGAACGGACCCCATTGGAGCCTCCTTCTCTCTGGGACTCAAGTCCAGAGCCCTACATCTAAGTAACAACATCCACATAGACACAAAAAGAATAAATACCAGTGGGTGCAAGAGGGATATACCCCTCTCCGCTAACAAAGAGACACGTCACTCTAACCAACAGCCAGTCTCCCTACTTACAGATTCCTCTCCGGTAAGCACAATGAGACACTTGAAAGACTCCAAGCAGGTCTTGATTGTTTTTAGAAGAATGAAGAAAATAATTATTCGATTCTAAAGGGTTTGCTCAGTGGCATTGTTCTTCGGGAGATGGTTGATTCTTGAATTCCTTTGTTTTTCTTTTTTCGGTTTTGACTGTTGTTCAGGGGCTACAGCTGCATTTTATACTAACTGCTTCATTTGTGTGACAGCCATCAGTCCCTCGCTTGGGAAAGTCAAGAGTGTGTCCTCCGTGTTGAACTTCCTGAGATACTCTTCGGTATGTAGGAAACCGAGTGCTGGTTTGTGGCCCTGATAGAGAGCTGGAGACCAGAGAGACCAGTAGGGCAGTAGGAAGGTTCCAGAAAAATGCACCTTACAGTCCAGCCAAGGAGCAGCCTAAGGGGCCAGCTCTTTGTTCCACATCCAGCAAGCCTAGACTGGAAGCCACCCTTGAGTCCTTCTGCGTGGAGGCCGGGCAAGGCCCACAACCCACAGGGACAAGTAGAAGTGACACTGTGTGGCTTCCTGGTTTGGCCTTGAAACATCAGGGAACCTTCCTTTGCCTGGTTGTACCCCCTTGAAGCCGATTCTCTTGCTAAAGAGACCAGCGCATAGGAAAAAGAGAGCCAAGACTTTGTGTGGGAAGGAGGGGGGAGGGACCAGGTCAGCCCTGCCATAGGCTGTCCCAGCTGAGGTGCCAGGCAGAGTGAACCTTCCTAGCACCCTGCAGAGGAAATCAAATCACCCCACCGGCCTCAGCAGCTCCACAAGGAGCTACAAACCTTTCAGACACTGTTGGGATGACATGGGCTGAGCTGATGGTCACAGGACATGGGAATGACCACAGCTGGGGGACCATGCTCAGTACCACAGGTGTGTGTGTATATGTGTGCAGACCGGAGGACAACCTGGGTGGCATTCCATAGTCACCATCCATGTTGTTGTGTGTATGTATGTATGTATGTATGTATGCCTGCACATGTATATGAGCAACTATGCATGTCCAAACCTTTATATGTATGCAGAGGTCAGAGGTTGAGATTGGGTCTCTCTCTACTGATTCCTATCTTATTCTTTTTTAAACAAAATTGCATTTATTTACGTGTGTGTGCATGTGCGTGTGTGTGTGTATTGCCACGACATAAAAGCAGAGGTCAGAGGAGAACTTTGAGGAAAGGGAGAATCAGCTCTCTCCTACTAACTACCATGTGGGTCCTGGGATTCAAACTCAGGTTGTCAGTCCTGGTGGTGAGTGCCTTTACCCACTGAGCCATCTCCTGGGTGCTTAGAATTCAGGACCTGGGTTTCTGTTGCCTGGTGAGTATTTCAGGCTGACTAGCTACTCATTCTGACTCAGCTCCTTCCCTCAGAAGCGGCAAAGGCAACTGTTTATCTGTAGAGTATTTACATTGCCACTTGCCGGGCTTTGACGCCTCAAACTCTCGAGAGTCCCTGTCATTACCCCGGGATATTCCCTCTTGATTCATTTTTGCTCCTTATAATTCGATTTCAAGATCCTAAGTATAACCGGCTTTCTCTTTATGCTGCTGACTGGCCATTGGCCCTGGCTGTCTTATTCTCCGACACAGGCAGATTTGAGAGCAAACTCTTGCAGACCCAAAGCCCAGGGCCCACTTGAGTTGGTCAGAATCTGTGGCCAGTGGGCCCCAAATCCCCAGAAATCTCAAATCCATACATGACTTAGTCCCTAGGATTGAAGACCTTTGATCCTCAGTCCCACCTAGCCAAAGAGACTTTGATTGGCAGAGGTAGGCCAGTCATAGGGAGTTCTTAAATCAGACCCCTGCAGCTGGAGTGTGTGAATCCATAATCCCTAGTGCGGGCTGGAGTGTGTGATACATCACCATCCATAACGGTAATGCGGCGTCATATATCAGCCGCCTGTAATAAATAGCAGATCATCCGCTCATCATATTTTATCATATATCATGACATCGGCTCCCAACATCATATTTTAAGTGATTGACACTCAGCACCTCCCCCTGAGAGGAGCATCCTCAGGTGTGTTTGTCTAAAAAGTGCCGTGACTTGTTCAGAGATGAAGAGTTTCCCACAAGTCCCTGAGGCTGAGCTGGCTGGCGCCACAGGCTCTGAGGCGCAATTACAGCCAGACACATAGGAAAGGAGCTGTGAGAGACGCAGACGCCCCGGCTCGTGCTGGCCCGCTTACTCCATGCGGTCTGCGAAGATGGGGGCTGAAGTCGTGGTTCTGCTGATAATGCACCTGCTTAGCATGCTTGCGGCCAGGGTTCTGTCCCCGGCCATCATAACGCCAGCATGGTGGGTGGCGCATTACCATCACCGCAGCACCAGACCAAACTCCAAGGTCAACTTCAACTACGTGGTGTGTGAGGCCATCTTGCCTGCCCAACAGTGTTCGAAATGCTCACAAGCGATGTGTACAAGCACATGGGCCTGGAGATATGGGAGCCACTAGGACCTCTGATGGTCAGCACCACACACACTTCCAAGAGAGAATCTTGGGATCCCCAGAATTCATTTGTACTAAGTGCCTGCCACCCATTTCCACTCAGATGTTTAGCTAGTAAAATTTAAAAGCACCTCTCTCTCTCTCTCTCTCTCTCTCTCTCTCTCTCTCTCTATCACACACACACACACACACACACATACACACACACACACACACACACACACACACACACACGCTATGTTACCCAAACTAGGCTCAAACTTGCAATCCTCCTGTCTCAGCCTCCCGAGTACTGGGCTGACCGACATGAGTCACCAACCTGCTTTGGATTTTTAAATTTCTGTTCATACATTTTAACATCTTGCTGTTTAAGCCCATCTTTTTTTTTTTTTTAAAAAAAAAAAGGTTGCAAATCCCCAAATATTTCCTTGTTACTATTGCTAGAAAATAGAATTCTATACTTACAGACGTAATAAACAAACAAACAAGCTCTACCTCTTGAACCGGTGATTCATTTCTTCATTGCCAAGCTAAAAATGGGACCCAGGTCTTGCACAGGCCGGGCAGGTCATGCCCCTCTGCTGTGCATTATGGAGCCATCAGCAACATCTCTGGTCTCTACCCACAACAGACCACTAGTATGTCTCTTCTCCCCACCCCAAAAGAGCTACGACACGGGACACTGCCACTGTTCCCTGGGTGGGACGTGTCAAAACTTGCCTCAGGATTCACAACTATTGTTTAAAAATTTGTGCGGGTTTGAACAGGTCCTTTCCTCCAGCTCTGAATCATCAGACTGGGTGGAGCCACTGTCCATCACTTCCCTCCCCTCCGCGGGACCCCTGTGTGCCCTGCGTGTACTGGTGGCTGAGCACAAGTGTGCAAGGTGTATGTGTGCGTGCCCACAGTAATTCTTTTATCTTCTTCTCACACCCTGGGCATTATGGGCATTCATCACAATAATTGACACGGATGAAATTAGCACTTCCTGCTATGTCAGCCAGATAAACTTTGGTGAATATTGATTCCACACAAAGAAAATGACATGTGCTTGGGTCTAACCCTTTATCTGGCCGGGCCAGGGAATGAGGCAGGAGGGGGACAGGGCTGGCAGCCTCTGGTGGAGATGCGGCCTTAAGACTTACTTTTATCTCCCCCTGAACCAGAGGACAAGCTCAGATAAGAAACCGGAGGGAAAGAAAGTGCAGACAGAGCAGCACCGGGGAGATCTGCAGAAGGCATCCGGGCTGTCCTGGGGGACCAGGAGGGAAGCTGGTGCATTCAGAAGAGAAGGCGGGGTGGGATGGAAGGCAGTAGGCTGGTGCTAGGGATGAGGGGCTGTGTGGGACATCGGTCCCAATTTCTGCAAACAGAATGAGTGGCCATGCCAGCTTGCCGGGGACTGTGCATTTTCCCAGGATATGAAGGGTTTGATGCTAAAACCAGACAGTCCCAGATGAGCCAAGGAGAAAATCACGGCTTAGCCACGTGGCTTTGGACAGCAGGGCCAGGCTTTTCTCTGACGGAGTGACTGAGGTGAGAACCGGCCCTAGCCTGGGTAGAGGGAGGTTAGACACCCCCTGGAACACCTAAGTAGGCGGGAGCAGCTCTGGATCAATGCTGCCTTCTCCAGGAAGCCCTCCCCGTCCATCCCAGCCCCAGGCTCTTTTTCTAGAATGCAGCAGCATTAACTTGCTTAGTCAGGACACCAGGGGCTTCCTTCCCTACCTGTTGTTGGGAAGTATAGGGAAACTCATGGCCTCACCACCAGATACCTGGGTAAATGAAACTGACTTATATTCCTGCGATTCCCTGATTCACCTCGCTGGAGGCCGACCAGGTGGTGTACACATTCACCAGATGTGACGTCATTCTGGGTCCCCAGCCCTGCACAAAACAGGCATAGTGGGGCACACCTGGGATCCTAGCACTTGGCCAGTGGGAGCGAGAGGATCAAGAGTTCAAGGCCATCCTCGACTACATAGCAAGTTTGAGGCCATCCTGGGCTATATGACCAGCCTAGGCTACATAGGAACCTATTTCAAAGCAAAGAGTAAACTGGGCCAGAACGTAGGTAAAGGTGCTCGCCACCAAACATGACAACACCATTTCAAGCCACAGGACTCACATAGTGGAAGGACAACCAACATCTAAAAGTTAAAAAAAAAAAAGGTTGACACACAACTTTAGTCCCATCACTCAGGGAGGCAGAGGCAGGTGAATCCCTGTGTGTTCTACGAAACAAGTTCCAGGACAGCCAGAGCTACACAGAGAAAGCCTGTCTCAAAAAGTCCAAAAAAAAAAAGAAAAGAAAAAGAATACTCCTGGCCCTTGGCAAGTGTTTGCTTCTTGGACCAAGTCAGAGCTACTGGGTTACTTGATGGCTCCCATCATGGAAAAGATACCCTGAAGAGGTCACCTCCTCTCAGTTGCCCTCCCTGACTGCCCCAGGCCCACAGAGAGCCCCGGTAATGAAGGTCTAGAATGCCAAAGGCCCAGCTTCTTCCAGAAAAAAATGTGGAAGTAGATGGGATTGAGCCTTCTTTGCTTGCTCATCCAATGCCACGATCATGGCAAGCTCCAACCAGGACACAGGAACAACATTACCAGGGCTGCCGGCAATGGTGGCTGTCATGAACTGAGTCCTTTCGTTACCATGGTAATAGTCTAGCGTCAGGAGCCCAGCTCAGTGGTAGAGCACTTGCCTGGCATGAACGGGGCCACAGCTAGGTGACCCTGCAGGAGTCCCTTCATCTCCCCAGGAGTTTCTGTCTCTGCAACATGGAGGTTCCCAGCCCTGTCTCTCTGAGGGTGGGTGGAACTGACAAGCATAGGAGACATCTAAGCTCTCTCAGGGGTGGAGTGGGCAGTCGGCAGAGCTGCACGGAGGTGGGACTCGGCGCCCCTTTGCAAAAGGGGCGACAGGGTTGGCTTTGTCTAATACCCCTCGACCTGCCCAGGTCTTGAATTTGAGAGTCGGGGGCCCTGCTTGACCCCTGTCCAGCTCCCCAAGTTAGAGAAGTCGGCTGTGAGAACACCCAGAAGCTCTGCCTGCCCCCATCCCTGCTGGCAGTCGCTCCACCCCCTTGGCCATTTCCCACTTGGTGCCAGAGCCCTGAGTCCCAATGGGGGGCCATGGGGCTGCAGCTAATTGCAAATCGTTTCTCAGAACTCCCCCGCTGTTCGGCTAAATTCACCGGAACTAATGTGTCCCGAAACAAATTTCACAGAAGAGCGGGGCAATTACATGATATTTAGCTCTCCTTCCACGTCCCCCACCCAAGGTTCCCGCCCGGGCGGAGGGGCCTGGGTGGGGGCCGTACTGCTCTTCCTTCGCACCTTCGCACCCCACCTATCCAGCCTTCCTCCCTGCCCTATCCACTCTCAGATGATGGCTAACACAAGGCCCCTCTCTACCACGGGCCTCTTCACTCCGGATTTAGCAGCCAGTTCATTATCAGTGGCATAAGAAACACTTACTCTGAACTCAGACCCAAGTATGAACACCAGCTCCTGTACCTCTCTGTTGCGTGTCCTTAGTCTCTCTGCACCACAGTTCCCTGATCTCTGAAATGAGGGTATCACTCCTTAGCTGCTTTGGTTGCCCAGAAGAGGAGACAGGAAGATAAGCTGGTCTAGCACATAGCAGACCTTCAGTAAATAGTGCCACCTTCAGCACCCACTTCAATGAGGTCTTTTTTTTTTTTTTTTTTTTTTTTTTTTGAGTTCTGGTGTACCAAGCCTGATTTCCCAAAGCAAAGAGTCAAGATGCCTGCCTCCTGCCTCCTGCCTCCCTTCTCCCATCCTCCCCCCCCATGCCTGCCCCTCACTCCCCCTCCACTGCAGCGTTCCTCCCCCCCCCAAAGCTGGTTCAAGAACCTCTTTGACTTTCCTAGTTGACTTGAGTCCCAGCCGCATGACCAGCTTTCCAGCACGGTGTTCACTGGAGCTGGTGACCATCCCTTTGCCTTCTGTTCAAGGTAGCATGCCGGCCGAGAAGCAGAGCGGTAGGGTCGACGAGACTCCCCTGAATGATGAGGTTCACACCATGGTCTAATTTCTCACTACCGACACACAGCTTAAAAGAACCCAAGCAAGGATCCAAGGTCAATGGTTAAAGAAGACCCTCCAAGCCCTCCAACGCCCAGCCCCCACTATGGGCATTCTCTAGGAGGTAGCAGTTAACAAATCAAAGAACCAGTGGAGCACCAGAGAGAGTGTGAGCGCAGGATAAGAAAGACAGGATAAGATTCGGGAGTCCTAGACACCTATGAGAGGGGCAACCCTGAGACTTGATGCTTGGGCTGAGTGAGGCTGTGATCAAACACCCCTGCTAGCCCCAGCCAGGGCAAAGGTCCTGAGGCAAAGTGACTGAGGTGAGGCAGATCAGGAGCGGAGGAGTAAAGGAGCCTGGCCAGGTTGGGGTTCTGAGGGCAAGGGAGCCCTTTTGATAGAGGCCAGATACAGAGAAGGGGTGGGGAGAGGGACCAGCGGCCAGCAGGGAAGCTGGTGTATAGAGCGGCAACGGTGGGGACAGGGCCTAGAATGTTGAAGACACATGACCCAGCATGACCATACCATCACCATCAGCTGCTCCTCACAGGGAGAGCAGAGTTCCAGCGTAGGCATGCACCCCAACTCAAGCCCCAGAGTGTATGCAGATCACCATTTCGGGGAGAGCATTAGCCCCTAAGTCATCCTCTTCACCAGTCTGGTCTCACTGCTGTCCCTCAGGGTTGCTGACAAGGGAAGTCTGGACTAGCAGGGAGCACCGTTGGGGGCAGCATTGCCTCTGTGTCCCATTGACAAGCCAGGAGTAGGCAATATATAAAGCAATATATAAAGCGAGCTTGGGCAGCCACGAATCCACCTCCCCGCGTGCCAAGCAGCAGGCCCAGGATGCCAATGGAAGCTTCCATTTCACCTCTGCAGGAAAGAAGGGAGGGAGGGAGAAAAGCAGAGAGAGAGAGAGAGAAAGAGAGAGAGAGAGAGAGAGAGAGAGAGAGAGAGAGAGAGAGAGAATGGAAGAAGGGGAAGAAGAGACAAAGAAAGAGAAAGGGCTATCTGTAGATAAGCTGGGTCCCCCATGCACCCCCCAGTCTCCAGCTCTCAACCTTGAAGGTCCTGAGGACAGAAGTCCCCTAAGGCCACAAGGTCTCTGGCACTCCCGAGTCCATTTCCTGCCAGGTACTGTTTGTCACCTGTGTCCCCAACATCTCCCCAGTCAGTCCACATTTTCAAGGAGGGGGCAACTTTCCTCCTAGCCTCCCCCCCTACAGGGGGGGGGATTCGTGAATCCCTGAATCTGTGCACAAATGAGTGAGTTGTCTCTCGTGACCCCACCTGCCCTTGGCTAAATGAATGCGGTGTCGACCCAGATCGTTCCACACTCATAAAGATGATGTATATATATATATATAAAAAGTGGGGTGTCACGGGGTGGGGAATGGTGGTGGGAAGGCGATTACAGAAGCAAGGGCGGAGCTGGTCGCCTGCTTCTTATCTCCCTGCAGCAGGACTAGCTGGGGGGCTTTCTGGAAAGGAGGGAGCTTGGTCAACTTCCCTGCCCCCATGCCAGTGTAGCAGGAGGCTCCGGAGCAAGACCCACGCAGCTGAAAGCAGGGGTGGCAGCTAGGGAATCATTCCCAGCAGGGGGGAGTGATTTGGGACACAGCAGAGGAGCCTTGTTTGCCTAGGGGGACCAAAGACAGCAGCTCTCGTGAGGACAAGGACTAGCCTGCTCCTGGGATGCTGGGATTCAGTCACACTGAACAGCTGGGAAAGCAAGTGGTCTGGGCTGTACCAGAAAGGATATGAAGATGAGCAGTAGAGGGGACCCCCAAACTTCCCGCTCTATCTCCACATGATCTTCTCCCACTGGACATGTGAGCGGACAGACCAAAGCACAGACCTGACTCGAAAAGTCGCTTCCCATAAAATGTTGCTCACATTGACTCCAGCTGAGGAATGGCTCAGCAGAACTTGGATCTAGAGCCTACTGATTGGCTCAACCGGCTGGCCAATGAGCACCCAGGATCTGCCGGGCTCAATTGCCTCAACTGTGCCTCGTTTCCCCAGTATGAAATAAGGGTATCACTAGCCAGCAGTTAGAGCTGCTCAGATATGGCATGGTGAGGGTGACCTGGGCCCTGAGACAGGGGTGAGGGTACTGTGGGGCCTGGGGGATCCTGGCTCCTCCCACAAGGCCTTTAGTTGGCACAAGAAGAGGGGACGAGAGAGAATGCCACCGTAAGGCCCAATCTTTGGGAAGGGAAAGAGGACCCTAGGGTTTCTGAGGGTTGCAGTGCAGCCTGGCAGGGGTCTCCTGAGCTGGGTCACCCCTTAACTGGACATTACCCCTCCTGGCATAGGCCCCTGAATCTGCCAGATGTGGTATTTATTGATGGGGTGGCGGAGGTGTCTTCCAGTCACCAACAAGACTGGCCATTCCCACCAAAGACAGCCACTGGCCTGGGAAACAGAAAAACCCTCCTAAGATTCCCTCTATACCCAGGGCCCACGCACTGCCTGTTCTCAGTGAGCGCATGGGTGTGTCTGCGTGTATAAGCACGCGTGTGTGTGCGCGCGCGCATGTGTATCCTCCACACTCAGGAGTGTGTGCCCGAGAAGATACCCGGAGCCCTAAAGATAGAGGATGAGAGACAAAGCAGCAGAAGTATCACTAGAGGCACGGAGCTAGAGAGACGGAGGGCAACGCCAGTGGGAAGCAGAGCTGGGAAGAGGGAGACAGGGCCAAAGGGGGCAGACAGAGGAAGACAGTGGATAAAGGAGGCCATTAAGGGCCTAGGCAAAAGGAGAAAGAGAATCCCAAGTGCTCCTTTTCCGTATCCGTCCTTTCCACCTCAGTTCCAGCCCTCAGCCCCCTTTGAAACCCTTTGCCTTCTGCTCACAATCCTGCTCCCTTCCTACTCCCCGCCCTGAATCCACCCACCCTGTATCTCCACTATTATCCCTGAACCCCTTTTCTGGGCTTTTGCACCCCTCACACAGCACCCTATAGGTTCCTGTTCCCTGTCATGCACCCCACCTATGTCCCTGCACCCCAACTCTACCTTTAACCCCACCTAGTAATCCCTGCACCCCACCCCTGCGCCTCCACTCCCTTGCCTCTATCCTCCACCCTCCAGTGTCTCCTCTTACAAACCCTCCCACCCCCCACCTCCCCGGACCTCCTTGCCAACACCGCAGGGTTTTCTGGCGCCTTTGTGGCCGCCCTGAAGTGCGCGGCGACAATGGCCGGGTGACAGGGTTAATTCGCGCGCGGCGGTGGGAGCGGCGCGGCGGGGACAATGCGGCGTCTTTGAGCGCACGGCCTTTGTGCCCGTGTGAACCGCGAAATCTGTTCCTGCGCTAGGCGGGCGGGGCTGCACAGTTTAACCCCCTCCCGGTCTCCTAGCGGCCTTGAACCTGGACTGCGCCTGAGGGGAGGGGTGCAGCACCGGGTCAAGGTTCTGTCCAGCGGTCTCTGACCTGCAGGGTGACCCGGGCCTTCAGTCAGCTTCCCTTCGGGTAGACTCAGGATGCAAGGCCACAAGTTCAGCAGTCTCGGGGTTCTGCTGTACCCCGAAGTGGCTAGACTCGAAGGTCAAGCTGCCTTTTCAGCCAAAGCAGCTACACATAAGGTCAGCTGTGTGTCCTTAGGGCAAAGGCCTACCCTCTCTGGTGTCCCTGCTGTGCAGAGTTGCCTAGCCTGTCTTAGAAAATGTTTCCTGGAGGCCACTGTTTGCTGGGTCTGAGTATATGAGGAACCCCAACACAAAACAGCCTGGGTGAGACCTTCACACTTGCATGGGACAAATCTTATATTTAAATGTTTACAGAATTTTACACCAAACATGTATTGAACCCCATTATTATTATTATTATTATTATTATTATTATTATTATTATTATTATTCTCTGTTCGCCTGTAAAATGGGAACACTAGGCACAAGAGTCTCTACTTCCGGAAGCATCCATGCTGGACTCTTGACTGCTGTGGTCCCTTTTCTTTTCCATCCACCTCTGACCCTGGGGCATCCCTAGTGGGGTTTGAGACTCTGGTTATAAATCCTATTTCCTGGGAGAAAGAATCTCCCAGAGTGACATCATCCCACGGGGTCTCCTGAGTCCCCCACGCTTAGTTCCATCCTGACCAGGTCGGTAGTGAGTGGGAAGTGGGGGGCCTCAAGATTAACGTGGGGGTGTTGTAGGAAGGGGGAGAATTCAGGGAAGGATGGAGGGGTGGCAGAATGTCTTGGGACTTCTGGTTCCTTTTGCTCCGGTGTGAAAGACTTGGGAGGATCCTTGAACAGTGGAGGAAGAAGTGAAAGCCCAGGGGAGTTTATTAAAAACCTGTGGAGCCGGGCGGTGGTGGCGCACGCCTTTAATCCCAGCACTCAGGAGGCAGAGGCAGATGGAGCTCTGTGAGTTCAAGGCCAGCCTGGTCTACAAGAGCTAATTCCAGGACAGGCTCCAAAGCCACAGAGAAACTCTGTCTCGAAAAACCAAAAATAAAATAAAATAAAATAAAAAAATAAAAACCTGTGGATTTTCCCCAAGACCTCTGCACACGGGGATTCTCAACCTGTGGGTCCCAGTCCCTTTGGGTCGATTTAATTCATGCCAATGAGAATACATCCTGCAATCAGATATTTACGTTAAAATTCATAACGAGCAAAACTGCAGTTATGAAGTAGTAACGAAGATAATTTTATGGTTAGGGGTCACCACATGAGGGAGTGAGTATATCAAAGGGTCACAGAATTCGGAAGGGCTGAGAACCTCTATTTGAAGACCCTCACGGAAGTTCCTGCTTCCCTCCCCAGAAGGTGACTGCTTTACACAGAGGTTTGACTTGAAGCCTTGGGTGGCTGCCACAGTCACCCCATCACCCATAACCATGAGGGCAGGGAGCAGCAGGAAGACATCAAACTACAAGGCAGAGCTGGACTAGCCTGGGACCCCTGGCATCAAGTCCACGGTTCTTTAGTAAGATTGCCCATCAGATGCTTAGTTTAAACTTCTTCAGAGTTCACAATCCCAGTGTTGACGATCTACACTCTGCTTCACCCCAGGGCAGGGGCTCTGGGGATGTGAACCCTGCCTGGGTGATCTATTTGTGTTTGACACAACACCATCTACGGTTCCACAATACAGGTGTCCACGAGGCATGTCCATCCCGTCCTGTCCTCCACGCCACCCTGTCTCTCACCCTGGTTCTTTGAGATGGGGCCTCCTGTGTCCAGGCTTGTCCTTGAACTTCTGAGCCTACTTCCTCCGCCCCACCAGCTGGGATTACTCGTGCGCACCGCCGTCACCGTGCCCAGTTTACAGTACGCCAGCAATCGAAGCCAGGGCTTTGGGCACGCTGGGCAGCACTCGTGCGCACCACTGAGCCACACCCCACCCAGCCTTCATCTTTCATCGACCGAAAGCTGGAAAACCCTTTCCCCTAAAAAAGTCAAATTTGAGTTTCTGAGCCCCCTGACGGTTCAGGCTTCTCCGAGCTGAGGGACACTGTCTCTTGAAAACTCCTAAGTTTCAAGAGGAAGCAGCCGGGACCAGGAGGCGCCTGCGAGGGTCCGGGCACAGATGGAGTAGCTCCGGGCTGGGGGCAAGGGGCAGATGCGACCTTCCCCTCTTCTCAGCTGCCTTCTTATCTCTTCATTGTCTCCTCATCACACGGACCCACCCCCTCCCTGGAGCCCTTCTGTCATCTCCGTGTGCCCCAGCCCCAAACTCCAGAGGGAGCCTGGGCAAGGGTCCTCATGGGCCTCCTTGTGCCGGGCCGAGTGGGAAGGTGGGGGCTGCGGGAGGGCAGGAAGGAGGGAGGTGGAGAGGCCAGGAGGGGGGTGTCAGAGACTATAAATCACGGCCCACTGCGCTCCTGTTTAACACACTTCTCCAACGAGTTGTCAGCGAAACCGTTAATTAATTAGGTAATCCCGCAATGGAGTGGATTCTAAATGGCTCCCCCCCTCCCAGCCTCCCATTTAGATAATTGTTGCAGAGGGATCTTTTGTGAGAGTCATTTTTTTCCAACAGGGATGGGCCTGGAACAGGAGGGAGATGGATGTAAAGGCGGGGTCAGTGTGCTCTTCCTGAGTGGTCTAGGAAGGGAGACCTTTGGGGTTTTTTCCTGCGTTTCTCAGACTAACTATATAGCTGAGGATGATCCTCCTGCCTCCAGCTCCCAAGTGCTGGGTGCTAGGATTAGTAGGTTGCTACAGGCAGCCCAAGAGCCCCCACCTCCACCCTTTTTAAAGGTAAAAATTGAAGCAGGTTTGGTTGCTGGGAACAAGAAAAGGGACAGGCAGTGGGGACAGCCGAGCTCTTGTGTTGAACAGGGATGTTTTGTGATTCTATGGAAGTCTTCACGACAGGGCGATATCAATAGTACAGTGGGAGGTGGTGGTGGTGGTGATGGTAATGCTGAAGGTGATGATAGTGACTATGGTGATGATAATGGTGGTGATGACGGTGGTGATGATGGTGATGATGGTGGTGATGGTGGTGATGATGGTGGTGGTGATGGTGATGATGATGGTAGAGATGGTGGTGATGGTGATGATGTGGTTATGGTGATGATAATGGTGGTGATGATGATGGTGATGATGATAGTGACTATGGTGATGATAATAGTGATGACGGTGGTGGTGATGGTGGTGACGGTGGTGATGATGGTGATGATGGTGGTGATGATGGTGATGATGGTGGTGATGGTGGTGGTGACGGTGGTGATGATGGTGGTGATGGTGGTGATGGTGTTGATGATGGTGGTGATGGTGGTGATGATGGTGGTGATGGTGGTGATGATGGTGGTGATGGTGGTGATGATGGTGGTTATGGTGATGATAATGGTGGTGATGATGATGGTGATGATGATAGTGACTATGGTGATGATAATGGTGATGACGGTGGTGGTGATGGTGATGATAACGCTAGTGATGGTGGTTGATGGTGGTGATGGTTATGGTCATAATCATGATGGTAATGATGGTGCCAACACTGCTGGTGGTGGTGATGGCCGTGCTGATGGTGGAGTCTGCTACCTAGGGGATAGCTACAGTCTCTATGTTCACGATGTGTCCAGCAGAAAAGCACGTGTGGCTGTGGAGGTTAGAGAAGCTCAAGTCCACAAGAGGAGGCGCCCGTTACAAGCTCATGGTCCTGGAGAGTGAGAAAGCTACAGGAAACCAAAGTCGCACAGCCCATCTTAAGGATCGGGTGGTTTTGTGAGAGTCCGCCCCTTGCGCTATGGGACACCAGAACTGCGGCAAGGGTTTCTAGCTGGTTGTGGGGACACTCCAGATTTATCTATGTGGCTGACTGCAATGTCGTTACTTGCAGCCAGATGCAGTCCTGAGAGACAGAATGAAAGTCCCCTCATTTGCCACGGAAAGTCCCCTATGGGATGTGCGCCCTCTGAGAGATGGAAACAACACAAGAAAGAGAAATGAGGGTGGAGGTAGCAGCTCCGGGCAGCCCCTCTCTGCTGCAAGGTGCCCCCCCAACTGTGTTCCCTCGTCGCTTTTTCCTAGCAAAGACAGCAAGCATTGGAAGGCCCATAAATTGCAAAGAGATGCAAACAAGATTGGCTTTCAGCAAGCTCTGCTTTAGGTAGTATTCCAAGGTGGGAAAAGATGTAGACAGCCCCTATCACAGCTCCATTCAAACCAGGTCCTGGAGCCCGCCAACAAGCAACCTGCGAGTTACGGCCCTCACTGCTCCCATGCACGAGTCCCTCGAGGACCTGTCATGGTGCCGGAGAGATGGCTCAGTGGGTAGAAGCTCTGGCAGAGGATCTGCATTCAGTTCCCAGCGCCCACAACTGGCAGCTCACAGCCTCCTGTAACAACAGCATCAGGATATCCAGCACCCTCCTCTGGCCACTGTGGGTAACTGCACTCATGCACATGTATACACACACACACACACACACACACACACACAAATAAATCTTTCAGAAAAATAATAATGCCAGCCTAGTATGGTGGTGCCCACTTTTAATCCCAGAACTCAGGAGGCAGAAACAAGTGGATCTCTGTGAATCTGAGACCAGCCTGGCCTACGTAATGAGTTCCAGGACAGCTAGAACTACATAACAGAGAGACCCTGTCTTAAAAACAGTAATAATAACACCTTAGAATTACAGGATTCTAAGTTGAGTACGGTGAGACAGACCTGTAATCCTAGAACTGGGGAGGCCGAGGCACAAGGATTTCTGTGATTTGAGGCCAGCTTGCAGCTACGCTGCAAGGTTCTGTCTTTAAAGAGAAAGAAACAAAGCTGAGTGGGCTGGGAAACGGGAATTATAGAAATCTACAGTGTTAGACCCGGAGATTCTAGAATCACACTTTATAGGATTCAATCCTGTAGAATTACAGGAAAACACTGGAAATGTTTTTTGAAATGGAACACGTGAAGCCTGGTAGCCGCCTACCATGAACACACATGAAATGCTAGCAAATGTACCGAGTAAAAGATTTAGAATAAAAAAATTCTAACAGCTGGGCGGTGATGGCAGATGCCTTTAATCCCAGCACTTAGGAGGTAGAAGCAGGCAGATCTTTATGACTTCAAGACCAGCCTGGTTTACAAGAGCTAGTTCCAGGACAGGCTCCAAAGCTACAGAGAAACCCTGTCTTGAAAAACCAAAAAAAAAAAAAAAGAGAGAGAATTCTAAATAATTGATACATATTGGATATCAAGTAACAGGTCACTGAAGTTTTAGAGTTATATGAGGTCATGGAAACACAGAATATTGAATTGAATGTCAAATTAATAAAATCTTAGAGTAAAATATAAAGTATGAGAAATGTTGGCGTTTTAAAAATCTTAAAATTGTAGACTTCAGGAGAACTTAGCCTTGTCCCTCAAGCTCCTACCCTGAGTGACACAGATTGCTGTGAGGACATAGACTAGGGGCTCTATAGAGACAGTAAATGAAAACACTTTTAAACAGAATCACTAAAAGAAGGAAAATACAACGTGCAGTTTCCCAAACAGCAAGGTGATGCTGATGACTTCAATCAACAGAGAGCCGAGAAGTGGGAGCAGGGGAGAGGAAGGGAGAGGGGCCCCACTCAGAACATGCTCATATAGTCTCTAGGGAGCAGAAACTGAAATGATGGGAATTAATTCATTTTTATAAATTACAATAAATGTAAATGGTTTAAATGTAGGGTGGAGAGACAGAGACAGACAGACAGACAGACAGACAGACAGAGAGAAAGAGAGAGAGAGAAGAGAAGAGAGAGAGGAGAGGAGAGAGAGAGGAGAGAGAGGAGAGGAGAGAGAGGAGAGAGAGAGAGAGAGAGACTAAGGAGATGTCTCTGTGTGTAAAAGCATTTCTATGCAAGCATTAAGATATGGGTTTGGGTCCCCAGGATATATGTAAAAAGCCATATATGACAGAAAATGCCTGCAACCCCACCTCTGGAATGGGATGGAGACAGAAGGATCCCTGACCAACTAACCTGGCTGAATCAGTGAGCTCTAGGTACAGTAAGAGACCAAAGAGGGGAAAGAGAAGATGGAGGGGCTAGAGAGAAGACTGAGGACCTGAGATTGGTTCCCAGCACCTACATGGAGCCTTCAGTTCCGGGGATCCAATGTCCTCTTCTGACCCTTGCAAGCCTGCATGCATGTGATACACATAAACACACACAGGCACACAAATATATACACAGAAAAATAATAAAGAAACAAACAGATACTACTGTGGAGGCAAAACGGCTTAGCAGGTAAAGGTTCTCGCCACCAAGCCTGATCATCAGAGTTTGATCCCTGTGAACCACATGATGCAAAAAGGGAACCAGTTCCTGCATGTTGCACTTGAACGACCACAAGCATACTGTGGTACACATGGCCACTGAAATACAAAGAAGCAAATATAATTTTAAAACTTTAAAGTAAAAAACCAGGCACTGGTGGTGCACACCTTTAACCCCAGCACTCGGGAGGCAGAGGCATGTGGATCTCTGTGAGTTCAAGGCCAGGCTGGTCTACAAGAGCTAGTTCCAGGACAGGTTCCGAAAACTACAAAGAAACCCTGTCTCAAAAAACCAAAACAAAAACAAAATCTTTAAAATAAGAGAGAGAGCCATAAAGGAAGACGCCCAGTGTTGATAGATAGGAAAGCCCACCCACGGGTCTGTATCATGATAAATGATGAAGGAATGGATGAGTGAATTTATCCAAAAGATCAGGGTTCTTGGGTCAAATAAAATATAAAATTGATGACAAGAAATTAAAAAGGTGTTAGGGTAAAAGGGAAGGGAATTTACTAGCAAAAACATCAGGCCAATGTAGCTGTATTAATAACATACACCATAGCATTTAGGGAGAAAGACACAAAAGTGCCCAGTAGATCTTTGCTGACTGAAGATGGCTGTCAGCATTAGTTAAGAGCTGGGTGTCAACTCAAGCCAGCCCTCTGTGTTGCTATGGACTAAACAATCTCCTCGCCACCCACAGGTCTCTTTGATAACCAGAGCTCACCGGTTCGGGTGGAATGGACAGCAAACTCCAAGAATCCTTCTGCCTCCACCTCCACAGTAGGTACATACCACTCCCATGACCCACCTCTTTTTGTTTGTTTGTTTTTTGTTTTTTGTTTTTTGAGACAGGGTTTCCCTGTAGTTTCTAGAGCCTGTCCTGGAACTAGCTCTTGTAGACCAGGCTGGCCTCGAACTCAGAGATCTGCCTGCCTCTGCCTACCGAGTGCTGGGATTAAAGGCGTGCGCCACCGCCGCCTTGCATGTGACCCACCTTTTCACATGGGTTCTGGAGTATCGAACTCGGTCCTTGTGGACGCTCATCACTTCGAGACATCTTTTTCCAGCCTCATACTGGGATGTACCAAGTGTGTACACGCCGGTGAAAGAGGAGCCAGTCTGATAAGGGTCTCCATCAGAGGATTCCACTGATGAGGTGTTCTAGAAAATACAAAAGAGGGAGACCATGAGTAAAGTTCGGGGTTCACTGTGGGTTCAGCGCTCAAAGTGAGAGCCGACTCAAACAGGGAGATGTTTTTAGTACAGTAAAATTATTCCATAGAATCCTAGGCTGGTGGGTAAAAACACTGTGCCTATGCAATACCCGGAGAACTTTCTAGAACAATACGGGGTCCCAATGCATGCACATTTTAAAGTTATTGGGGGATAACGGATGCATAATGTGACTAAATAATCCCTAGTGGAGTTGTCTGAAACAACTCTGAGGGCCTTGGGAGGAAGGCAACATGGCAGTCAGTGACTTTGGATGGAAATGACACTCATAACGGCCAAAGGGACTCCTCACGAGCATACTCTTGTTTGATGAGCGTGTTTCCCATAAGAGCATCAGGAATGGTTCTGAAGTTACTCTGTGGTGTACTGAGATTCAACAATAAAGGAGACATAGCAGATGGTAGGAACCAGGTTCTCACTGTTGCGGGGAAAGGTTTCCCGAAGGCTGGGCAAGGAAGCCAGAAAGATGCGTGCACTGATGGCTCAGAGTCAAGGGCCCCAGTGAAAACTCACAGTCAGCTTGAGCCAACAAAGCACAGGGCAAGCTGAAGAGTAGTTACTATAGAATGAGGAAAGAGGCCGAGTCCAGTCTTAGAGCACCCGACTGGAATTTGTCAGTGAGGGGCTGGGCAATCTATCTCCATGGAAAACATGTGCCTAGCATGCACAAGGTCCTGCTGTCTACCAGGCACTACAGAAAATGCAGATAGAATATTATAGATACATAGATAAATGACAGACGGATTATAGGTGTGTAAAGGATTGATGAATTGGTAGGTGGGCAGGTAGATAGATGATAGATAGATAGATAGATAGATAGATAGATGATAGATAGATAGATAGATAGATGATAGACAGACAGATAGAGAGATAGAGAGATAGATAGATAGATGATAGATGATAGACAGACAGACAGACAGATGATAGATAGATAGATAGATAGATGATAGACAGACAGACAGATAGATGATAGATAGATAGATAGATAGATAGATAGATAGATAGATAGATAGATGATAGTTAGATAGACAGACAGACAGATAGATAGATGATAGATAGATAGATAGATAGATAGATAGATAGATAGACAGATAGATTATTGGTAGATGATAAGTAGATGTGGCTACATATATAATTAGAGAATTGCTTGCTGTGGTGGCACACGCCTTTGATCCCAGCATTTGGGAGGCAGAGGCAGACAGATCTCTGTGAGTTCAAAGCCAGCCTGGTCTACATAGTGTGTTCCAGGTCAGCCTGGGCTACCCAGTGAGTCCCTGTCTCGAAACAAAGCAGGGATCCCCGTGTGTGGGAAGAGCCAATTATCCACAAACATTCCCTGGATCTGACAGCCAGAATGGGCTTGAAGCAAGCACAACCCAGAGGCCACAAGCATGGTTAGTGGCTTATGCCCTTCCAATGAACAGAGTCAAAACTCCTCAGAGATGTGGTTGTGCCAGATTCGGGATGGAAATACACCAGATGAAGCCAGAATGTAACCTCTTGTTACATTAGAATGTAACCCATTTGTAACCCATTGCTCAAAGAATGAACACTCGCATGCGTGTACATGGACAACAGAGATGGCAAAACGATACAAGGTCCACCTGAGAGCATGCCATTGGCCAAATTATCTGAGCAAAAAAAAAAAAAAAAAAAAAAAAAAAAAAAAAAAAAAAAAAAAAAAAAAAAAAAAAACAAAAAAAACAAAACATAGAATTGATCTCCTATCCAAGTTACAGCTACCCATGAGTTCATACTGACACAAAGGAATGATCGATCGGATGGGCTGGCTAAGGGGAGGGAACTGGGCAGCTCCCCTTGCAGAATCCTAAGGAACTGAATGGCTCTGTGCAACAGGAAATGGTTTAAAGACCTAGGAAGTGGTTTGAAGACCCTAATCCTCCAGCAGGGCAGGGGTAGGAGCAGTGACTTCCATTCCCAGAATGCACTGCCAGTTCAGGGATGAGGGTCCCGGGATGCAGCTTCATCGCTGGAGTGCTTACCACGCATGCACGAAGCCCTGACTTCATCTCCAACACTTTACATGAAGGTGGAGGCAGGAGGATGAGAAGTCCAAGGCCATTGCCAGGTACCACGGAGTGCACTGTGAAAGAGGGGACGTGGTGAGTTGGCAGTGGACAGTCAGGAAATAGGATCTCATCCAGAGGGTCTCAACGGGTGCCCAGCAGTGGTTAGACAGTGGGTGGGTGGGTGGTGTTGGACGGATAGGATATGAGGAGGGGGTACCCATACCATGGCTTCCTATTCAAACCTACCACCCTACTCTGGTCATGCAGAAAACCCGAGGTGTCTGAACGAAGTGTGGCTTCCTGACAGCGGACCGTGTTGACATGTGGGTTAAGGGGCTCTCTGTACAGTCTTTGTGATGATTCTGTTCATGTACAACGTTTCTGACAGGAAGTTGTTTTTAAAAAGCAGCAGACTGGATTTACAAAGGTCCACCCACTCTGCGTCTCTGTTTCCAAGCCACAGTCTACAGGGGGAGCAGGGGGCCGAGACACCACAGCTGTTGAGTGCTTGCTCTGGCAGAAGACCCAGATTCGGCTCCTGTAGTGAGAAGCGGCGGGGCTGTGTCCCGCCACCCGGCAGCCGGCCGCCGGCTAGCTTTACACCCGAAATAATTACACGGAAACTGTATTCTTTTAAAACACTGCCTGGCCCATAGTTTCAGCCTCTTATTGGCTAATTCTCACATCTTCCTTTAACCCATATTTAGTAATCTGGGTAGCACCACGAGGTGTGGCTTACCAGGAGAGATCTTAACCTGCGTCCATCTCGGAGAGGAGCAGCATGGAGACTCACCACGCGACTCCCTGAAGTGTCTCTCCCACTCTCTACTTCCTTGTTCCCACAATTCTGTTCTGTCTACTCCGCCTACCTAATTTTCTGTTCTCTTAAAGGGCCAAGGCAGTTTTCTTTATTAATTAACCAATGAAAGAAACATAGACAGATAACTCTCCTCCATCATTTCCCCTTTTTCTGTTTAAACAAAAAAGAAAGGCTTCAACTTTAACATAGCAAAATTACATATAACAAAACAGTTATCAAGCAAGTATTACAGTTACAATATTTAAATCTATTTTATCTTTTATCATAACTAAGGAAATCTATAACTATCTATTTATTCTTCAACTCCATCAAAGACCCCAGAAGGATATAATGCTACCTAAGTAAACAAGAAATAAGTAACTTATAAAACTCTAGAAATGACAGAGACAACTCGCAGCCTGGAAAGTCACCCAAAGTTCCTCTGTACCGTTGGGGCATCCATCTTTGGGCTTCAGGCCCATAGTGTCCAGCAGACTTTTTCATGAAGCAGGAAATTCCAAAGACAGTTCAGTCACTTTCTGCTGTGTCCTGCAGAATGTCTCGCAGACTCTTTCATGAATCAGGAACCCCAAAAGGCCATCTCACCTTTAGGCAAGTTCAGCAGTCCTCTTTCTGTGGGTTCCTGTGTCCAGTTTATGCAACAGTCCAGGCAAGAGCAGTTCCTTGCCCAAATGGCTAACAAACTCCATAAGTAGCCTCTTCGATGCCCATCTTCCTCTCGAAGTAGATTGGTGCTGCCAGGAGCAGACGTGTCTCATTGTCATGAAAAACCCTAAGTTATTAAAACATTAAATGCCATATTCTGCAGTCTTTGAAAGATATGAAGAATGTCTATCTAACTGAAATATATCTCTACATATCTAGAAAATCTAATAACATGACTACAAGCTTAACTATTATCAATGATTATCCATTAACAACCTATATTTCCTAATTATACATTACAGTTTTTAAAATGAACTACAATCACAATAGCTTAATCAAGATCAGAAATACATATACATATAACAAAATTGACCTTAAAATCTATACCAATGCAAATTCATATCTATATCATCTCCCCCTTTAAATGTAAAAGAACATTTATAAGCAGTATTTGGGAAAATGGGCGCAGTTTTTTCTCTCCAAACTGCTTCCTGCTGAATGGGGGCGCTGTTATTTAGGTCTTTCATGGTTGTAACCTGTGTGCTAGGTTCCTCTCAGTTGGCAGTTGAGTGAAGTAATTTTTTGAAGATGTTCACAGCAACCTTTCAGGAGGGCGTGGTCTATCATACCATATTGGGATAGAAGCAATCCACAGAGTCTCGTCCTCTGTGAAAACAAAAGAAGAAACTCTTTTCCAAAGCATCATGTTCTTAGATCCAAATCCTGAAGTCATACCGTTAAGATGTCCATTCTGGTCTAGCCTGGCAGCCCATATAATGAAATGTCTCTCTGTATTTAGCTCCTTTACAGTCAAAAATTTCAAAGAAAACACAATAAAATACATAATCCAGACTCTCTGTGAATTTTCCATTTTTACGTGGCTTATTTTTACTCTATCACTTTACTTCTTTTAATCTATACAGTCTGTACTCTGTCTCTTTAAAGACTTTACCCTTTTTTAGGCATTAACTTTATTTTTTATATATTTTTTTTTTCAGCCCCGCCGCTTCACACTACAGGCTCCCAGTTCCCACATGGGGTGGGATGGCTAGTCTCAGTAGGAGGGCTCTATAGCTGAGCAGCCTCAGGCTCTTTGTAACGTTAGGGAGGAGACAAAAGTTGCTCCTCTCCCTTCACACTGATCAGACGTTGATATAAACACTTTCCGTACTTGGACAGGGCAAAGCTTGCTCTGCCAATTTCAGAGTTAGATGTTTTGGAGTTCTCTACAGAGCCTTGTCCAGACCAACAACGCTCACTCACTAACTAAATCTCTTAGGGGTTCCTCCGCACCCTACACACAATCACCTGTAATTCTGGTTCCAAGGACACCCAAACCCTTCTGACCTTCAGAGGTAACTGCATGCATATGGTGCACATAAACTCACAGAGGCACACACATGTGTACAAACACACACACACACACACACACACACACACGATTAGCTCAATCTTAAAAAGAAAGGGGCTGGGACTATGGAGAGACAGGGCTCCAGGAATCAAGGAGAACAGAAGAAGACACCAAGAAAAGATGTGTGAGCCAGGCAGTGGTGATGCATGCCATTAATCCCAGCACTTGGGAGGCAGAGGCAGGCGGATCTCTGTGAGCTCAAGGCCAGCCCTGGTCTACAGAGCGAGTTCCAGGACAGCCAGGACCGATTCATAGAGAAACTGTCTCAAAGGAAAAAAAAGAGAAGAAAGAAGAGCTATATGGCCTCGTGGTACATGGCCCGTCACGTCACCCAGCACTCGGGAAACCAAGGCAGGAGACTTTCTAGTGAAAGTCCAGCATGGGTGGGTAGTGGGACTCTGTCATGAGGACTTTCTATCAAAATCAATCCATAATGGTCTGGAGCGGTGGCTCGGTAGTTCAGGGCCCTGCTGTTCTTCCACAGGTCCTGCATTCAATTCCCAGCAACCGTGTTTGCTCAGAACCATCTCTTAGGGGATCTGATGCCTTCTTCTGGTGTGCAAAACCTACAGGAAGACAGAGTGCTCATATACATAAAAAATAAATATTTTAAAAAAGAACAAATTCATTCGTGTATAACAGTATGTGCAGGAGCAAGGGGAGATGATTCTGTCTGTAAAAGACTTGCCCACATAAGCATGAGGAGCTGGGTTCTATTCCCAGAACTCACCATTTAAAAAACAAACTAAGTTTATGTGATGGTATGTGCCCCTGGGAGATAGAGAGAGAGGTCCCTGGAGCTCACTAGTCAGCTGGGTAGCCTAATCTGTAAGTCCTAGATTCTCCTTTGTCTTAGGAAACCAAGGGGGATAGCATCCTGAGGAACATACACGCAAGGTGACTTCTGGCCTCCACATGCATGCATATACACATGTATGTGTACACACGTGTGGATGTACCCAAATGCCTAATACACACATTGGGATGACTCCATTTACACAGAGCTTTAACAGGAGGCAACTCCTGCCCTAGTAACACAAAGACCTGTGGTCTCTGTGAATGGGAGCTCACCTGTGGTCTCTGTGAATTGGGAGGCTCACATGTGGTCTCTGTGAATGGGAGGCTCACAGAGAGGCCTTTACTGGGGGACTGCGTGTGGTAGTAATAGCCTCTGTGGCCTTGGCTCCGCTATTTACTACAGATCAGAATTGCTTGAGGAGGAAGCTGTTTTTCCACCGTGAACTATCGAAAGAGACTCAGGTACACAGGTACAGAGCAGTAGCTTTTGGGGCTGTACCCATAGGAAACCTGAGAAGGTGGATGGGAAGCCAGGAAGCTGGGAGGACAGCCCTCTCTGGCTCTGATTGGCTCTGGGAGCAGTGGAGGCTAATTCCTCCTCCCTGGGGGATCCTGGAAACCAGGCCTCATTAGTCGAGGCCTGGCCCCGTTAGAACTTCATGTTTGTTAAGAATTAATGGGGTGTCCCCAGAGTAAGAGTAAAGGGGTCTTTCTAGACTGGTTTCTTCCAAGTCAGCCCCCCTGCCATGCTCGTGGGCAGTCGGGGGAGCCGGCCACCGCCCTGAGAGGCCCAGAGGGAGGGACCTGAACAGACTAATGGGCCTCGCCAGCCTCCTGCAGTCCTCCTGATTCTGCCAGAGACCAAAGAGAGAGGGAGGAGCTGATAATACCGAGTGTCCTGGGCTCTCTCTAGCACAGCCCACAACTCAGCCATCCAAAGAGGTGTGGCTTCCTCGAAGGGGTCATCCACATCCCAAGAATGAGGAATCACACCTCTCCAGAGAACACCCTCAGAGAGAGGTCTCAATGGCGTATGCCAGCTATGGATGGGCCTTCTTCTGACCTGTGGTTTCCATTTCCAGAATTAGCCAAGGGAGGGGTAACTGCCATGCCGTTGGTCCCACCATCTGCCATGTCTGAGCTAAGGTCTCTGAGTCGCACCAAGGTCAATGACTTGGCTCTGCTTGGTCTCCACTAAATCCTGGAACCCAGTGGCCTTTGGCATCCAACAAGTGCTCAACCAGTTGCTTGCTGCATGGCCAGATTAGATAGCAGCCGGGTCCTGAGGATCTGCTCGGTGTATCTCCTACCACCTTGGTGCCAGCATTCCTACCTTCAAGTGCCTTGCCTCAGCTCTCCTGTATCTGAAACAGAGTCACACAGCTGTGACAATCAGAACCACCCAGGGCTTGTTCACACTCAGAAGGTTCACATCCTGCCCTGGCTCACAAGGTCCCACCCACATCCCTCCCATCCCCGCCCCATTCACGACCCCCTCCCCCACTCACACCCACTCGACAGAAGGGTGGCTTCTCACTGCTCCTTAACAACCCCAAGCATGCCCCTGCCTCAGAACAGCTGCCCTCACAGTTCTATCCCTGCCTTAAGACCATCTCAGGCTCCCTCCTGTTTCTTTCTGACAGTATCTTCCACAAATTAGCACAACTTTGACCTCATGTGTGTGTGTGTGGTGTGTGTGTTGTGTGGTGTGTGTGTTTGTGGAGACTTGTCTGTATCTGTCAATCGTGTTTAAATAACACTGATTGGCCAGGCAGGAGGAGGAGGGGTAAAGGTGGGAAAACCAGACAGGAAGTAGAAATGATTGTAAATGAGACAGGAGAATTCTAGGAGGAAGTTGATTCCTCCCACTCCTGCCCAGATCACTGAAGCAGCAGGATGTGATCTGACACCACTGAAAAAAAGTACTGAAGCCACATGGCCTACATAGATCAGAAAAATGGGTTAACCAAGATGTGAGAATTAGCCCTTGAGCGGCTAGAGCTACTTGGGCAATCAGCTTTATAACTTATAGAGATCTCTGTGTTGTTTCTTGGGGCTTGCCAGCTGTGGGGTACCGGGCCACAGGACAGAGAACCCCAACGAACAAACAGGCCTGGCCCCCTCATTGTTACATATGTGTGTGTGTGTGTGTGTGCACCTAAGAGTGTGGTGCTTATGTGTGTGTGTGTGGAGGTCAGAGGGCAACCTCAGTTGCTGAGACAGGGTCTAGAGCTCACCACATAGGCTGAGCAGGCTGTCAGTGAACTCCAGGGTTGGGGTTCTGCCTGTGTCTACCTCCCCAGTGCTAGAGTTAGAAACATGCACCACTAGGCCTGGGTTTTTTGTTTGTTTTAATGTCGGTGCTGGGAATCGAACTTGGGTCCTGATGTGTGTGTGTGCGCGGCGCACGTGTGCGGCAAGCACTTCAACAACTGAGCTATGTCTCTAGCCCTCATATCATATTCTTGAAAGTTATCATTATTATTATTAGTGTGTGGCAGAGTGGTGGAGTGTAGGAGCATATGGAGGTCAGAGGTCAGCTCTGTGGAGTCATGTCTCTCCTTTCATCTTTAGCCTGGTTCCAAAGGTCAACGTCGGGCCATCAGTCTCGGACATGAGAGCTTTCCCCCACAGAACCATCTTGCTGGCCCAGCATCAGCATTTCAAATAAAGACAGGACCAGTGACAGTACCACAGAGAGCCGATGGAGCCTGAAGGGAGGCGAGAGGGGGTTTTCATATCCTGTGTCCCCTCCTACCTGGAATCTGGGTGCCTAGGGACCTTTCTGGACATCTCCACTCAGAGTACCCTTCTGCGGTCCTGGTCGGTTTCCTTCACCTCACTGCTTCTGTACATAAGTTCGGGGGAACGAGGCTCACTTTGGAGGCAAGGCATGCATTCCACAGCCTACCCACAGCCTCCCCACACTCTGCCCTGCATGACTCAAGCCATACATGAATAAATGAAGGCAAGGAAGGATGCCAAACTGGAACAAACAGGTTCCCTGGACCCCAGAAGATGGATGCCACAGAGGCCAACAGATCATACAGGGCTGTGAGATCAACTAAAGTCCCCACCTGGCACCCCAGCCCCCTGGCACCCCAGCTCCCTGGTACCCCCAGCCCCCTGGCACGACAGCCCCCTGCTACCCCAGCCCCCTGGTACACCAGCCCTCTGGTACCCCAGCCCCCTGGCACCCCAGCCCCCTGACATCCCAGCCCCCTGGTACCCCAGCCCCTGGCAACCTAGACCCCTGGTACCCCAGCCCCTGCACCCCAACCCCCTGGCATCCCAGCCCCCTGGTACCCCAGCCCCCTGGCACCCCAGCTCCCTGGTACCCCAGCCCCCTGGTACCCCAGCCCTCTGGCACCCCAGCCCCCTGGTAGCCCATCCCCTTGGTACTTCAGCCCCCTGGCACCCCAGCCCCCTGGCACTGGGGCATGATGGTCAAAGAGGCTGCCATAGAAAGCAAGAGATCTTCCCAGGCCTTGGTGTGAGGAGGGGGCTTCCAGCTGTCAAGGGAGCTGATGAACATGCTCTGCTTGGGGGAACTCCAGCACAGGCAGGGGAATTAGTGGTGTTTGTTCAGTAAATACTGTGGGGTGGGGAAGCTGCTGCCAGGCTTTAACACAGGCGCTGTCTGCTGGCAAATACTGCAGCCAGCCAGGCCTGAGGATGGGGTTGGGAGGGGACAGGAAGCAGGCCTAACAGACAACCCCATCTAACACAACCCAGAAGGACCATCTAGCTCCTCCCCCATCCAAGGCAGCCTGAGATCCCAATATCCCCAGTGGGTCAGACATACAAAACCAACTTCTCCCCATTTTCTTGCTGTTTGACAATGGATGGGACCCTCGAGGTCTCTGGGTCATGCTCCAACATACTCAAGTAACCAAGCTGTCCAATCTCCTAGAACATATGCCCTATGGCCACTAAGTTCCCTGAGTCTCAATTTCTCCACAAATGCAGCCACCCTTGGAATGCTGTCTTTCCTCTTTGTGTAATTGTTTCAAGTATAGTGACAAGGGAGACAGGAGACAAGCATATGGGTGCTTAGGTTTCCTGCTCCTTCCTCCCTCTCCATCCACCCATCCGTCAGCCCATTTCTTACTCTTTTTCCCCCCACTGGGGCCATTTGTAAGTTGTCCTTCTGTAGTGACTTCCATGTCTTCCCTGTACTTCCGTGAGCATTTCATAACTACAAGGACCACACGGAGCCATCACAGCTTTCAAGGACTCCAGATACCGCATATGTTTGTAAAAGTAATTTATTTATTTACTTATGTCTATGTGTATATGTGTGTGCACAAGGTGCGTGCAGTGCCCACAAAGTCCAAAAGAGGGCGTCGGATCCCCTGGAGCAGGAATTACAGGTGATCGTGAGCCTGAAAATCAAACCCAAATCCTACGAAAGAGCAGCAGGTACTCTTGACTGCTGAGCAGTCTTTCCAGCCAGAATCAACACTCTTATGTTGACTGTTATTGCTGCTGTTATCCTCATTTTGAGTAGAGAGAAGTCGTTGCCACCATGTTCCGGACTCTGCAGAAGTCCATCCCAAGTTTTGGGTGCCACTTCAGTGAAAGTCAAAGGCTGGTCCAGGGTGCCCATGGAGCCAGCAGATGGTTTCCAGGACAAGAGGAATGACTTAGTCTGCTTCTCGGTTGCTGTCATAAAAACAAAACCACAGACAGAGGAAGGAAAAGGGTTCACTTCATCTTGCAGAGGAAGTCCAGGCAGGAACCTGGGGGCAGAGACCATGAGGAGCACTGCTTACTGGCCTGCTCCCCCCCCCACGCCTGCACCATCTGCTTCCTCAGGACCACCCACTCAAGAACAGCACCACTCAGAGTGGGCTGGTCCTCTTGCACTAATCATTAATGAAGGAAATGTTCCACAGACACGCCCACAGGCCAATCGAAAGGAAGCAACTTCTCAATGAGGGTCCCTCTTCCCAGGTGACTCTAGTTTATGTCAAGTTGACGAAAACTGGCAGCGCAGAGAATGACAGCCAGGGAGCCACCACTTGGTTCTTCAGGAATCTTGGGACTTTTTGCAAACAGACCCCAGACTACTGCCCACTAAGATGAAAGGGGAGATTCTCCGTTGACCCTGGGGGCTTCAAAGGGTGCATGAAGACCAGGCTCACACTGGCAAAGGAGGACTGGAGAAGGGCTGCCCACCTTTGCTCTGAGAACGCTGATGGGTTCCTTAGGGGCAGGGTCAGTCAGTCTTTGACCTTCTCTGCAAATGTCAGTGAGTGGGAGATGTGTGAGACTATGAGCTCCCCCTGCTTTCTACTGGGGTCTCTTCTAACTTCAAAATCACATGACCCTAAGACAGAGACCCCCCCCCCAAGACAGGAATCACCACCATCCTACCAGAACTCCAGTAAACCTGCACTGCACCCCCATGATCCTGGGGTCCTTTCCACTCAGGTCCCACCTGAGCACCCAGCAGCAGGTACCTACCTAGGAAGGCCCCTCCCTCACTCTGTCTTCTCCATGCCCAACTCCAGGGATCCACCCTGCTCCCAGTCAAACCCTAATTCTCTGAATACCTACTGTTACATTTCCTTAAGTTTGTGCTGAGATTCTTTCTAGAACATTTACTTACTCATCTGTAGACTCAGAATAGTTTCTTGAGTATCTGTGATGGACCCAGGAGTATGTCGGCTGTGAGAACTCAAGATGGGTCTTCCACTGGGAAGACAGCATTCCACTTGAGGTGGGTGGGAACGAGTAGATCAAGAGCCAATAACGACAGTACAGAAGTTGGGAGGAGCTCATGGGTGAGTAGGTTGTTCTCTGATCAGGGATGAGACTCACATTACATGTGAGTACTTGGCAATAAGAAGTAATCCAGAACCAGACGCTTGGGCGTTGGTGAAGATTGTGATACTTCAGTGTCTCTATCTGCCGTGGGCTGCAGTGTCTGGATCTTTTTTTTTTTTTTTTTTTTTTTTTTCGAGACAGGGTTTCCCTGTAGTTTCTAGAGCCTGTCCTGGAACTAGCTCTTGTAGACCAGGCTGGCCTCGAACTCACAGAGATCCGCCTGCCTCTGCCTACTGAGTGCTGGGATTAAAGGCGTGCGCCACCACCGCCCGGCAGTGTCTGGATCTTCACAAGTCTGACCTGCCTTGTCTTTATTCACGCTGGGCTCAACCAGCTGGTACCAGTTGAAAATCTCCTGGTCTGTAGTCTTGGCTCTCGAAATCCCTTCCCAACTCCCTAGCTACGTGTTTGGATTTTTCCAAACTCAAGCATTTGCTGAACACCTGAGCACTTTGTTTGCGGTGACTCCTTAGCATTCCCAAACACCGAGCAAAATGCTCTTCTTCCTCCGAAACACAGATGTGTATTGAGAGCCTTCCGTGCACCAGACATGGAATGTGCTTTACCCGCCCCTTGGGACCCAGAAGCAGATTTTCAAATACACTTAGCAAGCAGGGTGGGAGGCCGTACCTGGCGCACTGTACTTGCGGGCAGGCCATGTCTTTAATGGGTGCCCGTTCTGTGTGACGCTGAAAGAGCAATAGGCATCTCTGAGCCTTCGTTCCCTTGTCTTCTACTGAGGGAGAAGGCTATCTCCCTTTCTGGAGTGTCTGAGAAATCCAGAGGGTGGCAGATGCAGATTGCGGTTGCAAAGAAGGAGCTAGAACCCCTCTATTTCTCCCAATAAATGGGACTTTGTGAGCGGAACCCAGACCCAAGGGGTAGGAAGAAATTAGAGATTAACATCCAGGCTGTTTCCAGCCCTCAGACCTTGCCCAAAGGCAGGGTTGGGGAGTTCTCTCAAGATCACTTCTAGGCTGGGACCTGTGCCAGCAACTGGACCCCTAGGGAAGGTAGCCTTACCTGACTCCTACTGAAGGGTATGGCATCCGGGCATGGGTGGTCCCTGGTGTACCGGAGAAGGTCTTAGATGAGTCCTTCTGTGGCATCTGCGGGGTTTGCCAAGGTTTTCCTGGGCTAATCTTCACCTGAGGTACTTAAAATGTGGTCGGAGGTGTCATTCTGACCACCTAGAGACAAGCCCTGTGTCCCATTTTCCAGTGTTCCTCTCTGCCCCCTCCCTTCACCCCTATCTGCCTCTCAGCCATCACCCCAATCATTGCTGTCCTCCCTTAGATTGTGTTCTAGTAAACCAGATCATACATGTACGTTCATTTTCTTTTTGTTGTTTTGTTGGTGGTGTTTTTTTTTTAAAAAAAAAAAAAATCTATGGTTCGCACTGGGAGGTTCTACATGCCCATGGTGTCTGCCTGATGGCGCTACTGTAGATGCGTAGGCTACCCTAAGTCTGTCTTTCCGATTCTTCTTGGTGATCAGGCAAGATACATCATGAGAACTGCACCATGAGAACTGACAGCTCTGTAATTGGGATGATTTTTTAGGGCATTGTTGGATGTATACAAACATTTCACTTCCTAAAACATTCACGGTGGCTTCAGATGCATGGAGTTCCCAGAGGCATGGCGCCCTCTCTCCTACTCCAGAGTCCACAGAGGTGAGGATTCTCTGCTTTTTTCAGAAACATCTTGTGACTGGCCAGCAAACAGGGAGCGATGAATTTATTGCAATGAACTCATCCTGCTGCAACCAGGAGTAAGTAGAGCCCACAGGGACTCTTAAACCATCCCTCTATTCTCCTGGAACCCAGCCTTGGAGCTCAGAAAGGTTAGACACAGTCCCTACTAAATTCCCACCTTCCCCTCAGAGGACTCTAAGGGCCTCATCGGCTCATCCCTCGCCCCGCCCCGCCCCCTACTGCAGTATGCAGCCTGGAAAAAAAAAAAAAACGAGGCAGCAGTTTTTCGGCCCAAGAATGGCTCCCCATAATTGGGGCTCCTGGTTGCGATTTCTCTGTCTTCTATTTTATCCGAAAAATGCTTGGCAGTAATTGCCCATCCTCGGACATGGAGAGGAGACGGCCCTTTCCCCGTTCGTACTCCCAATTGGACTATTACTGCCCTGGCCCGCTTTCCCTTAAATAGCCCTGCACAATTGGTTAGTATTTTCTAGAAGAGAAGATTCATTTCTCAGACTTGGGTAGAAGGAGGAGATGGGCAAGCTTGCTTTGTCTGTCTGGGATGGAAGGTAATGTGATATTCCCTCTCTCCTCTCCTCTCTCTCTCTCTCCTCTCCTCTCTCTCTCTCTCCTCCCTCCCTCCCTCCCCCTCCCTCCCTCCCTCCCCCCTCCCTCCCTCCCTCCCTCCCTCTCTCTCTCTCTCTTTCTCTCCTCTCTCATTAAAAACCTGGCTTATCTGTTGTTCCCATTTCCGGGATGGGAAAATCAAGGCTACTGGCTAATCATTCTACTCACACAAACAGGGTTTAATGCGGCATTGGGTTCCAGATACTCGGAGGTAGGGCTGGTGAGATGGCTCAGCCAGCTAGAGTGATTGCTGTCAAGTCTGGCAACCTGAGTTCAAGCCCCAGGAATCCATGTGGTGAAAGGAGAGAGCCAACACCCTCCCCCAGTTGCTCTCTGATCTCTGCATGCTATGTCATAGCCTGAATGTGTACACACACACACACACACACACACACACACTGAATACAGTAATTACAAAAAAAACTGAAGGGGGGCTGGAGAGATGGCTCAGCGGTTAAGAGCACTGACTGCTCTTCCAAAGGTCCTGAGTTCAATTCCCAGCAACCACATGGTGGCTCAAAACCATCTGTAATGAGGCCTGCAGGAAGAATACTGTATACATACTAAACAAATAAATAAATATTTTAAAAAACTGAAGGATATACTGTAAACAGTATCAAAATGACTTTTGAATAAAAAGATTATATTTAGGAACCCAGTGACATTTGCAAGAAATGATGGGACTCAGAAGAGACCAGCGCTGAGTCCACAGATGTTCCTAGAAGTTCCTGGTGCTGCCTAGTAGTGGGGTGAGGGGTGGGTTCACAGAAATTCATTATAGAACAAATTATAGAATTATAGAATGGAAAGAGGGGGAGGAAGAAAGAGGGAATGGGTCAGTCGGGACTGAGAAAGCAATGCTTCCACCAGGGGAATTGTTTCCTAACTTCATGGAATTTTTACAAGCCAGTGTGAACCTGATATAAATAAATTATGCTGCTGGGGTTTGGTGGTGCCCTGACTGACATTCTAACTCTGAGGGGCTGAAGCAGGAGGATTTGTGTGAGTTTGAAGTCAGCCTAGACTACAGTGTGAGATCCTGTCTGAATGAAACACAACATAATAGCGATAATAACTTGTATATTTTTTTATATCCGGTGTTTATTAATTTTGAAGTATGAGATTTTTTTCCTATTTTGCAGTTTTATGTTTTCTGCCAGTTCCCCAACATTTTTAATTAATTCATTCATTCATGTGTGTGGATGGGCACGCAAGCCATGGCCACACAGTAGGACAACGATGTGGTTGCCCGGAATCAAACTGATCAGCACAATTGGCAGCAAGACCTTTTTTGGTATTTTGAGATAGGGTTTCTCTGTAGCTTTGGAGCCTGTCCTGGAACTAGATCTCATAGACAAGCCTGGGCTCGACCTCACAGAGACACATGGTAGCAAGGGCTTTTACTGGCTGAGTCGTCTTGCCTACCCAAGTCAACATCTTTGAAGGGTGATGACAGTCCCAAGCAGAACCCAAGACTCAGTGAGGCTGAGCAGGGATGTCCCCAGTTGTACTTGGGACATCTGAGTCAAGCTAGAGGCCTCTATGCCTCCCCTGCCTGGGCTTCACTCTTGATGCTTCCTAGTCCTTTCAAGAAAGCTGACAAAGCCCACACCCAGCGGAACATCTCTATTGCCTGTCACCAGGCGCCTGTCACCCCCACCTTCACACCTGCCTTTCCCCTCCCCACCCACGTGCCACCTCTACAAAGTCACCCCAGGCCAAAAGCGGGTGCTGCCCGCTTTAAGCGGGAGTCCTCCCCAGGCCTGTCTGGATGGGGTGGGGGGCTGGTCCCCAGGAAGGCCACTGTCCTCCGCTTTCCCTTCTCTCCCCTCCCCCTCCGGATTCTCCGCAGCTTCTCAGATCATCGCTGAAAGAAATACTTTGCAGCGATGTTGGGTCTTTGTTGGGGCGGAGGAGGGCGCAGCATAAAGGGGCTGAGAGAACTGGCCGAGGGGGGAGGAGGGAGCGCAGGGCGGGAGGGGAAGAGGACGGATTCTCTGTGTCTAAAGGGGAATTAAAGTGCTTTTACCGGAGTGAAGAAATCAGATGAAGAATGGGCTGAGAACAAAAGGCGAAAGTCTGCGCGCAAGGCCGGCTGAATAGACCCCGATCTCCTTAAGTTTGTAAACCCCCTCCCCGCGCCCTAAGCCTCCCTTCCTCGCTGCTGCCGAGAACAAACGCACGGGAGGAAAACAGAGCGGGGGAGGGGAAGGGGGGGACGGCATGACTAGGGCCCCAAACCCCTAAAATAAAAGGTAAATCCCTCGGGCACTCTGCCCTCCTGGACCCAACCGGGGGTCTGATTAAAGGTCCCACATGAAGCCACCCTTCCATTCACATGCAAGGGGCAGGATTTACAAGAAAAGAGGGAGGAAAGAATAGGCAGAGGGGAGAATAGGGGAATTATTTGCGTCCCGTAATGCTTGTTAAGCGCTCTTCTTTGAGGTGCACCAGACAAGACAAGGCTCAGAACTGGAAGAGAAATCCAGGGCACCCCCCCATACCCTACTCTTTCAGCCTCCACCCCTTCCCCACCCCCAACAATGCAGATTGAGGGCCAGCCACACACACACAAACATGTAGGCATGCACACACGTACACACATGCACCCAAGGACACATGCAAGGGCCTGCCTGTAAGCAAGGCTTCAAACTCACAAGAGAACAGTAATTAACCTCAGGTCCCCTGGCTGACAGTGATCTAATCAAACCAGCCCCTCGCCTTGTCTCTCTGCCCAGAGCTGGGTGGCCGAGGTTGTGAACTGATCCGGAGGAGGCTGAAGACCTCAGAGTTTGCAGCACCCTCTTGGGACGGATGGTTGGGGCGGCTTCTGGAGTGGCTTCCTAAAGTCAGTCAGGAAGCTGGTGGTGGGGATAGCCTATCTCTTATGTAAGATGCTGCTTTGGGTCCTGCCTCAGGGCCCTTGCATGTGCCAGCCCTTAGCCTAGGGTGCTTTTCCCACCCCTTGTAGCTCAGATGGGAGGAAGGGAAGTCTTCCTGCCCAACTCTCCCCCTCTTAAACCACCTCACCTTTCCTTGATCTTAGCTCTCAAAAGCCCTCCAGACCCAGCAATTCACAGTTAATGGAATGTTACAATTTATGTGTGACACACTGGGAGGTTCATGAGATATAAATAAATGTACGGCCGTGAGTGTAAATGCGTGAGGGGTGTGCAAAGAAGGCAGGCAACATTTATTTCTTGGTGAAACCGCTCAGGATCCGGCTGATCGACAACTGGACGGCAAAGGACAGCCATCACTTCTACCACAGGAAGTGGGACACTCTCGAGGCAGTGCCTGACCCTGGTTCCTACTGAGCTCTTCCGTCTGGTCTACTGTCAATCTCTGGCTGCTGTGCACCGAGCTCCTTCTCCAGCATCTGCCTGCCCTGGCCCCCAGGATGGACTGAAACCCTCTGAGACCATGAGCCCAAACAAGCCTTTCTCCTCTCAAGTTTTTTCCTTCGGGCATTTTGTCACAGCAACTTAAAAATAATGTAGGCACACAATATAGAAGGTATCTATGGAACATACTTGTCCTCATTCCTTCGTTTGTTTGTTTAATTTAGTGCTTCCGGGGACCATGTGTGCTATGCAAGCTCCCTACCGCTGACCTACATTGTGAGCACGTATGTCACTTCATACCGAGCTCAAGCAATTACCTTAAATCTGCAGCAATTTTGACTGATTCTAAAACAATGTATAGTCATCAGAGGGAACAGAAAAAAAATAGCACAAAATGTAATCTGTAATACTATCTACTAGAGCAGACCAGTAATCATATTCTAATGTATTATGTTCCTGGTTTTGTTTTTTTTTTTTTAAGATTTCTTTATTTATTATGTATACAGTATTCTTAGTGCTCTGCCTGCAGGCCAGAAGAGGGCACCAGATCTCATTACAGATGGTTGTGAGCCACCATGTGGTTGCTGGGAATTGAACTCAGGACCTTTGGAAGAGCAGGCGGTGCTCTTAACCTCTGAGCCATCTCTCCAGCCCCATGTGCCTGGTTTTTAAGAACTTTATTATTTTTAATTATGGATGTGTGTGTGAGAACATGTATATACACTTGCATGTAGTACCCAAGGAGGCTAAAAAAAAGACATCATATCCCCCAGAATTAGAGTTTTATAGGTGGTTGTAAGCTGCCCTGTGAATTGAACTAGCGCCCTCTGGAATAACAGCCAGTGGTCTTACCAATGCTTAGCTTTTTATGCCCATACACACATGCATGCGCTCACACGTGTTCATGCACACACACACACACACACACACACACAATCTATAGCTAAATGTAAAGTTCCGAATCTTATTTATTTTATTTTAGTAATTTGTTCATTTTGGGTTATTTGATGCAGTCTCTCCCTATGTAGCGCTGGCTATCCCGGAACTTGCTGCATAGATCAGGCTGGCCTCTAACTCACAGAGATTCACTTGTCTCTGCGTCCTGAGCAGCCGGGACTGTGGGCACAATCACACTGCTCACACACAAGTGTGCCTCCATCAGTGTGTCCCGGCTCTGGTATCGATATTTCCCACCTTTTCCAGAAACTCATGTGACAACGTTGGGCATTTTTACTGCCTAGGTGGCAGTTACTTTTCTGCAGTTACTTTCTCTAATTTCTTTTAATATTTATTTCCACGTGTGTGTGTGTGTGTGTGAGTGTGTGTGTGTGTGTGTGTGTGTGTGACACATGTGTGCCTGCAGAGGCCAGAAGAGGCATCAGATCTCCCAGAAGCTGGAGTTACAGATGGTTGTGATCTGCCATATGGGTGCTGGGAATTAAATTCTAGCCATTTCTCTGCGAGAGCAGCTGTAACTCACTCCAGCTCACTTCCTATAATCTTAGCGCTTCCTTCTACATCAGTCAACCACCAGTGGGCATGCCTCCAGACTCCTGATTTCTCCCGCTCCACAGTGCCAACCCGGAGCTACCCTCCCGGTAGTTGCCTGGACCAGTGCAGTGGCCACCAACCAGGCCTCTTCCCCCCCACCCCAGCTCTCAGGTCTGTCTTCCACACAGACTCACCAAGCCTTCCCTTGGCCTTAAGACTCTCATTGGCTCCTCACCATCACCCCCTCAACCCTGACTGTCACCCAGAGACTTTCACACCTGTCTTCCTGCTCTGAGGCGGTGTTTCCTACCTGGAGGCCTTTGTACAACAGTGTCCACTGCTGGGGTGGGTGATCTCCTAATTAGCCTTTCCTGCAGATCAATAAGTGTTCAAACAGGTGCTGAAAGCCAGGCGGTGGTGGCGCACACCTTTAATCCCAGCACTCGGGAGGCAGAGGCAGGCGGATCTCTGTGAGTTCGAGACCAGCCTGGTCTACAAGAGCTAGTTCCAGGATAGGCTTCAAAGCTACAGAGAAACCCTGTCTCGAAAAACCAAAAAAAAAAAAAATAAATAAATAAAAAAAAATAAAAAAAAAAAAAAACAGGTGCTGAGTGTCACACACATGCATAGACTCATACATAGACACATACACACACAGACACAGACTTACACACAGGCACAGACCCACAGAATATATACACAACACTGATTTTGAGGAGGAAAATTTAGAAATAGTGAGTGGGATGGGGACTTGATCTCCCCAGACACCTTGACCTCCTGCCTCTCAGAGTTTTCAGAAAGGACAAAGAAAAGAAGAGAATTGGAGAGACCCCCAGATGCTTTGAACAGAGGTCAGAGCCTAGCTTGAAGCACCAGGTGATCCCACACATGCATGTGTGCGCGTGCATGTGCACACACACACCCACCCCTCAATTATACACCGGCAAGCAGAGCACAGGGAAGCTGGATTTATTCAAAGATAACAATTAGGGAACAACTCTAATTCCTGCTGTGATTGCGACACTCAGTTTATTTTTAATTTGTATCTATAATAAAAATAATAATTACAAGGGCTGGCAAATTGTAGCTTTAGCTGAGAAATTAGTTTGACGCCACCCACCTTCCTCCCCCTCACACCCCCCTGTGAGGAATGCAGCCTCCTCTCCCTCGCCACAGCTCTCCTGCTCCAGAGCCAAAGACCCCACTTTAAATATAGAGATTCATTAGTGAAACGAGGTGGGAACTGAACTTTTGTAACAACTGCAGTGGGCTGGGCAGGGTGTTGGGTCCGGTCATGTAGGCTGGTGCATTTAGCCCTCAGGGTGGGCTGTGAAGAGAGAACCCCTTAGGTGCTTGCTGAGGGGCCCATCTGGCAGTGATGCCAGGTTCATGGGTCAAATTCGCTCCTCGAAGTCCTTCTGAGGTATGGGTCCGTCTTCCTTCACCAGAGTGCACAGTTGCCCCACCCTAAACCAGAGTCTGACCCAGAAGAGCAGAGGGACAAGGGACACACCAGGGATCTCCACCAGGGATCAGTATAGGATCCTTGATTGAGGAGCTCGATGAAGATGAGATTAACCCAGACAAGAGCCTGTGAGTGGAGGAGGAAGAACAAGGCAAAGGTGGAGGGTGGGGAGGAAGAAGGGAGGGGGAGGAGGAAAGAAAATGAGGAAGAAGAGGGAAGGGAGCCTAGGCTTGGTCTCCAATCCTTCCTCTAGTGTCCCCTCCAGGATCCTGTGTGAGAATGTGTTTAGTCTGAGGCTATCCATATATGCAGCTTTTCCTGTGAGCCTGTACCCTCGTGCCCATGAGGGCCTTACACAAATGTGCCTGTGGAGGCCAGAGGAAGACATCAGGTGCTCATCTTCTCTCCCTACCTTTTTTTTTTTGAGACAGGTCTCTCACAGTGCCTGAAGTTCTATGGAGTTTCTGGGCTCCTCCTGTCTCCTCTTCCCCAGCAGTGGGAGAGCAGTCTCCCCGTTTTACAAGGTTTTCAGACCTGTAGCCGACAAAGCTGGACCCAGATCCTAGACAACCAAAGGATACAGAGTATCCATTGTAAGGGTAAGAAAGAGGAACTCTGTCCAAACAGGAAAGACATTGGATTCAATGAGCCCAGACCTGCCCTCCGCCCAGCCATTTGGGAGCCCTCAAAGTCAGAATTCAGGGCCAGAGTCTGTGAGGACCGTAGAAGATATCACAGCTCCCTCCAGATGCCTTCCTTGAACCCTACTGCAGCGCTTGAGTCCTGACTTTGAGTCCTGCATTCCATCTGACAGGAAGGTCCATCCCGGATCCCAACCCTTTAGTCGCCAGGGAGATGAGCCACACGAGCCTTCCTTCAAAGAGAGTCTGGGTGCCCTTCTGGAACCTCTGCATAGACACAACACCAGACCCTAGCTGCCATTCCGGATCAAGGCAAAATGCACTTAGTCAAACCAGAGTATAAAGTCCACACATGTCATTGAAGGAGACAGAGAGATCTTGGGGTCCAACTCTGAGATTATTCGCTTTCTACCTTGGCAAAGTCAAGACCAAATTAAGGAACTAAAAGATAGGGCTGGTCTTTACACTTCGTTTAGCACGTGAAAGACGGTGGAGAAGTGTGCAGGAATCAGATCTAGAAAAGCTTACTGTGGCTTGTACCCGCCACCATCTTGAGCAGGTGCGTATGAGTGACAAGCAAGGCAGTCCTTTCTCAGGGTTGCTTCCTCTCCATGAGACCCTCAGTCTGCTCCCAGTCAACCATCCCTCCAAACAGTCAGGATTCTTGCTCACCCAGTCACTCCTCAAATGCTGGCCTTTCTCTCCCTCTTTGGAGAGGAGTTTCTTGATTACCACACCATTGAGTGGGCTCCTCTGAGCCATTAAATTGCCTTGCCACTGCTGTAGAGTGGAGAGATTCAGTGGTTGAGAGCACTGGCTACTCTTCCAAAGGACCCAGGTTCAATTCCCAGCACCCACATAGTGGCTCACAATGATCGTAACTCCAGTTCCAAGCATTTGATGTCATCTTATGGCCTCGCTGGTACAAGGTGCACACCTAGTGCACAGACACACGTAGGCGAGACACACATATACAGGATATATAAACATCTTTTTTGTTTAAAGTGCCATTTCTGTGGGTCAAATCCAACCAAGTAAAAGCAGAAGCAAAGGCCTTGCAACTCCTCACTCAGGGTTTCTAGAAACAAGATGCAGCTTTAGGAAGAAATTGGGGTTTGGGGGGCTGGGGAGATGCTCTGTTCCTAAAGAGCTTACTGTGCAAGCACGAGAAACTGAGTCTGGTCCCCTGGAACCCACATTTTTAAAGTCAGGTGGGGGTGCACGGTTATAATCCCTGGGTTTGGGAGGCAGAGACAGGAAGATCGCTGGGGCTTTCTGGACTGCTGGTCTAGATGAATTCGCAAACTCAGGTTCCATGAGACACCCTGTCTAAAAAGATAAAAACAAAGCCAGGCAGTGGTGGGTGGTGGTGCACGCCTTTAATTCCAGCACTTAGGAGGCAGAACCAGAGGGATCTCTGTGAGTTGAAGGCCAGCCTTATCTTCATATTGAGTTCCAGGTCAATCAAAGCTGTATAGTGAGACCCTGTCTCAAAATAAAATAATGATAATAATGATGTAGAAAGTGATTGAGGGAGACACCCAAGGTTGATCTCTGGCTTCTACGCGTGAGTGCACACATGTGTGCGCACACACACACACACCCCTCAACTAGACACGGCAGGAATGGGGAAGTCAGGGGCAAGGACTTGCCGCGTGAATGATGCTACCCAGAGTTGATCTCCATTCATTAATGCAGAGGCTGGAGAGGCTCAGTCATTTTTGAAGGAGGGGATATATGTGTGTGTGTATATATATATATATATATATATATATACACATACACACACATACATATGTACTGTGTATATATGCATATATATGCGCATACATATGAGCATATATACATATGCACATACATATGTGTATATTGTGTGCACATACATGTATATATGTGTACATACATATGTACGTGTGTGTGTGTGCATGTGTATATATGTGCACGTATATATACGCACGCACGCACATGTATGTATCCTTGTCACACTTAGTGATGGCTTGGCTTAAGTCACCCATGCCATTGTCTTCTGGGCTAATGATGTTGGTATCTGTGGCCCATTGCAGCTGCTGCTTGGGAGGACGGGACAGAAGCCGGGTCAGGGATGAGGAGGCAGACACTAACGCAGATTGGTAGGGCAGCTCTCTCCCCGTATGGTGAAACACAAAACATTAATTAAAAATAATCGCCACTCCTTCTCCGGAACCAAGAGTGCAGTGTGTGGGTTCCTTTTAAGAAAGGCAATTTGACGCCAATGAATCACAATTATAAAAACTTTCATTACAGTCGAGAGCAAGCTCTCTGCCATTGTCCTAATTACACACTGTAGGGATAATGAACGTTAATGATTTAACGTGCAATAATTACGATTGAAAAATAAAACACAGTGATCGCCATCGTTATTGTTATCAATAAGACAGCTTTTTTGGCAGGGCTAATCTCCACTTGAGTCTGAGATGAAATTTTAGATCTCTCTCTCCCTCCTCAATTACAAGCAGTCTCGTCTCCCTCTCGTCCTGGCTCCATCTTTGTTAAAACAAGAAACCTATGGTACGGAGCATGTGTCTCACCCTTCTTAGAGGGTCGGGGGTGAAGGCTGAAATACAAGACTCCTCCTCGATGCCTGGGAGGTCATCGCCTTGACCTCATTCCTGAATACCTTCTGAAGGAAAGAGAAACTGTCTTTATATTCCCACTGAGCATCCAGAGGATCTCAGCAAGGATGCCACGGCCCACTGCCTTGGATAGGAACATTAAAATGAGCGTCCCCTGCCCCCTATCCACCTCCTTTAGGGATTTCAGCATGGCATCTTGGCTGAACTCACTCTTGAGTGAAACCAAGCTCCTTACTGGAGGAAGAAGATACCACTTTATCCAGCCTAACCTTACTCTATGAGAGTGAACTGGGACCTGGGCTTGAGTGTGGGTTCTACCATGAGTTGGGGGAAGGGGGCTCTGGTGGAATCTTTCCACACTTCTGTGCCTTAGGTTTCTCCTCATTTGATGAGGCTTGAAACGGAGCCTACTTCAGGGTTTCGTGGGTTTAGGTGAGGATGATCTACCAAAGGACTTGGGACGGAGCAGCCGTATGAAAGTGCTCCACGATGAACCAAGACCTTTAAGAGCGAGCTCTCCTCCATGACTGGCATCCAACACAACCCTAGCCAGCCTTGACAGCCAGCTGGCTCTACCAACGGCCTGCCTCTTCCCAGCCACACGGCTCACTGTGAGCAGCGCACCGTCTCCCATCCCTTGGGACACCTTCCTCAGCTCCCAGGCAAGCCACGCTTCCTCCTGTCTGATACCCGTAACTCCTCCACCGCTGCGGTCTTTGTGCATGGTTCTTTCCATCTCGTGCTAGGGTTCTTTATGTCTCAGTTTTATCTCTATGTATCCCCAGGAACATCATAAATCCTCACAAAGGAAGAATTCAATATTGCCCCCACCTCCGCAGCGCTAATATAGTACTCATTGCAGAGGCTGGGGATGTGGCTCAGCGGGTTGAGCGCTTGCCTAGCATGCACAAGGCTCTCGGCGCTACCGGCCAGCACAGCCTAAGTAGAGTAGGATAGTGCTCATTTGCAATTTCAGCTCTAAGGAAGTGGAGGCAAGAGGATCAGTAGTTCAGGGTCATCCTTGGCTACCTGAAGAGTTGGAGACCAGCCTGGGCTACATGAAACCCTGTCTCAAAACAAAATGAAAAGAGAAAGAATGCAAAGATCTTCACAATATTTTTAAATTTTTATTATAATTATTTGTTCATTTTGTGCATGTAAATCTGTATGTGTGGGGGCCCGGACAAGCTACAATAAGTCCACAGAGTTCAGCAGACAACTTGAGAACAGAGGGTTCCGGCCCTCTATCTTGTGGGTCCCGAGGATGGAACTCAGGTCATCAGGCTTGGTGACAGCGACTTTACCTGCAGAAACGTCTTGCCGATCCTTCTTTATAGAATTCAAAGCCCACGAGATGGCAGCTGCGTTCTAGAATGGCTGGAAAGTGCACACAGTGAAAAGGAGAGACACACAAGCTAGCCACACGCCGACTAGTCTCTGCCTTGTCTAAGTGTCCAACGCTGTCCTCTTACTTTACCCTGACAGCCACCCACACGGCAGCTGTAGGCTGTCTCTGCCTCACAGACGAGGAAATGGAAGCCGAGTGATTCACAGACTCTCCCCAGCTGGCGTGCGGCCAAGCCTGGATCCCACCCAGGTGCCTGGCCTCCAGCCTGCGGCAGCCAACCTCTGTCTTCCTGGAGTTGTACAGCCGTGACTGCTTCCCGTGTTAGATTATCTTAGGGGAGCTCACAGTCATACATCCCGCGCACATACTGCCCACTTGCTTCTCCCGCCGCTACAGCGGGGCATTTCACTGTCTCTGAGGACCATTTGTGTTTATAAAGCTTTGCCTCATCTTGGAGAAGTCCCTGGGATGCTGTCTAAGGAGGAGGATGACAGAGGTGGAGCCCATGGCACGGAATGACAGACACTGACTGAATCTATGTGTGTGACTCAGCAGGCTCTGGTCCGGAGCCTCCATCACCTGAAGGCATTTCTTGAAACCTCTTCCCTCTGTGCTTTCCAACACCAGACCAGACTCTGCTCTTGGTCACTTTAGCTGTGACTTCTCAAGAATTCTGTATCCACAGAATCATGCCACTTAAAAGAGTGTTTTTATTTATGTCTATGTGTGCCACTTGTGTGCAGTACCCATTGAGGCCAAGAGAGGGCATTAGATCTCCTAAAGTTGGCATTTAAATGGCTGTGAGCCTCCGTGTGGGTGCTGGGAACTGAACTCAGGTCCTCTGCAAGAGCAGGCAGTGCTTTAACCACTGGGCTGTCTTTCCAGCCCCTTCCTGGCTTCATTCTCACCCATGCTGCCGTGTGTGCCAGTGATTCGCTCCTCTTTATTGCGGAACCCATACTGTGTGTGTGCACACTTTGATGCTATTCCCTGGTGGATGGATATTTGGGTTACAAAGGCTCGACTTATTATTGAGTTGAGAGAGCTTTTTCTGTTTTCTGGATACAACAGCCACACAGAGCTGGGGAGGAGGCAGCAGCGAGTCTCTGAGCCTAAGAGGCATCTAACCTCCTGAGTCTAGCACAGGACTCGGCACGGCAGAGCGTTTGGAAGGGTCGTATGTTTAACCTCATAGAGACGTAATGAAACAAATAGAACACAAACGTGAGTGGAAGGAATAAAGATGATAGAACACACATAAGAGAGCCACATGGTAAGAATCCCTACATAATTCCTAGATTCCGTGTATGAAAGAAAATGTGCTGTTTCTGCTGCTGTTTTGCCCGGCATCTTGCCCTGCAATTCCATCCACTTTTCCTGTAATGACAATTTCATTCTTCTTCATGGCTGAGTATTACTCTGTGTTCATGCATGTAGCTGTGTGTACATGTACACACATATATACATACATACACACATTCACATATACACATGCACATTCACAAACATATACACATACATATATACATAATACCATATACATATAAATATATACATATACACATATATACACATACACATAGATATCTAAACATATACATCACATTTTCTGTGATCTGTTTAGGGTGCCTACTTTGATTCTATGATAACCACTGTGAATAATGTAGCCATAAAAAAGGATATTCAGGAGCTAGAGAGACAGCTCAGTAGGTTGGCACACTTGGTGTGCAAACTTGAGGATCTCAATTCAAATCCCCAGCACCCACATAAGAATTGGACATGCCTATGTTGTGCCTGTGACCCCAGCATTTAGGCAGGAGATGGGGGGGTGACAGGAGGTCAATGAGTAGCCCTTAGCAGAAAGAGGCAGCTATAGGTTCAGTAAAACCTTGTTTCAAAGAATAAGGTAGAGAGTGATAGATAGAGACCCTCAGTGTCTTCCTCTGGCCTGCACATGCAAGCGCACATGAATGTACATGCACACACAGACACATGCTCATATGCATGCACACAGAAGGAGCACATGAATGTACAGACACATGCTCATACACATGCATGCACACAGGAGACACACATGCATACACATTCATATGCACACATACACACAGCTCTCATGCATACATACACGTGCTTACACACAAACATGCACACAGAGACAGACACCTATGAAGACAGAAACATACACACACACACGCATGAACATAGA